>NC_084848.1:42994767-43338433 GCF_033115175.1 Lepus europaeus | reverse complement strand
TTATCTACACCAATCTATGGACATAGAGCCAGAGAGAGCACGCAGTGGGTGCAGACTGCAGCCTCGGGAGCTAGCAGTTGCTGGCAGTCACCTGAGGTCCTATTGGAAGTAGAGGGGACAACTGATTCAAACCAATCTCTCCAATACAAAACTCATGACCCTACCAATAGAGGGAGTAGGCATACTTTTAAACCAGTGCTACAACTCAGAAGACTGCAGGCATGCACATAACAGTTCACTGAGATGGGACACCTGGACACAGAGCTGCCAGCAGCATCAGGCAGGCTTTAGACCAGGGACCCTAGTGTGCACATGTGATCCAGAGCTACCAATGGAGGGAATGGCCCACAGCCCTCACTGCCTCAGAGCTTGGCAAGAAGGTGGCTGGGCAACTATGAGAGACAGAAGAGAACCTGCACCAACAGCACCCTATAGTCTTGGCATCTGTGGGAGCCCTATATGCTAAGACATTGGAGCCTTTGTAGCTACACAAAAAGGTGTAGGGCATAGCTGGCTTTGGAGTTTTACCATGCCCAATATTAGTGTTACCCCTGAAACTAGCCCCACCCTAGATCATTAACCCAAGCCTCTGGGCCACACCCACAACATGCCTCCTGGTAGTCACTGAAAAGGCAGACATTCCATGAAGCCACAGAAGCATAACCCCAAAGATAAAAACACAAGAAAAAATTAAAAATCAACTCCACAAATGCCAGAAAATAAGAGCTGAAATTTAAGAAACAAGAATAAGAAAGTCACCATGACCCCCAGAGGAACACAACATTTAAATATTAGTACATTAAGATGAAAAGATTGAGGAAATGCTAGAAAAGTAATTTAGAAAATTAATCATAGAATTACTCAAAAAATCAGAAGCAAATCTAAGAACTAAAGAAAACAATACAAGACATGAATGAAAACTCCCAGGAAACTGAGAATATAAAGAGAAATCAAAATAAAATTTTAGAATTGAAAGAAAATGGATCACATAAAAACTGCAGTGGAAAGTCTTTACAGCAGACTTGAAGAGGCAGAAGAAAGAATATCTGAATTAGAAGATGAATATTTGAAAATCTTACTGACAGACAAAAAAAAAAGAAGAAGAAGAAGAAATCTGAAAGCAGTGTTGTTGGAGGCCAGCACCACTGCTCACTATGCTGATCCTCTGCCTGTGGTGCCAGCACCCCAGCTTCTAGTCCTGGTTGCTCCTCTTCTAGTCCAGCTCTCTGCTGTGGCCTGGGAGGGCAGTGGAAGATGGTCCAAGTGCTTGGGCCCTGCACCCACATGGGAGACCAGGAGGAAGCACCTGGCTCCTGGATTCAGATCGGTGCAACACCAGCTGTAGTGGCCATTGGGGGGGTGAACCAATGGAAGGAAGACCTTTCTCTCTCTCACTGTCTAACTCTTTCAAAAAGAAAGAAAGCAAGCAAGCAAGCAAGCAGTGCTGGAAATCTATGGGATACTACCAGATGACCCAACATACAAGTCTTAGGAGTTCCTGAAGAAGAGCAAAGAGAAAAGGGAATAGAAAACCAGTTAAGTGAAATATTTACAGAAAATTTCCCCAATTTGAAGAAAGACAGAGATGTTCAAGTAGAGGAAGAATATAGAACTCCTAACATACATGACTGGAAAAGATATTCACCAATACACATTGTGGTCAAACTTTCTACAGCAAAACATAACGAAAAAATTCTAAACTGGGCAAGGGAAAAGTGACAAATCACTTTCAGCATATCACTAATTAGACTCACAGCTGACTTCTCATTAGGAACCCTACAGGCAAGCAAGGAATACTGAGATATAGTTCCAAGTCTTAAAAGAAAAAAAAAACCTTCCTCCGCATTGCAGTGCCGGCACACTGGGTTCTAGTCCCGGTTGGGGCACCGGATTCTATCCCAGTTGCCCCTCTTCCAGGCCAGCTCTCTGCTATGGCCCGGGAAGGCAGTGGAGGATGGCCCAAGTGCTTGGGCCCTGCACCCGCATGGGAGACCAGGAGAAGCACCTGGCTCCTGGCTTCGGATCAGCGTGATGTGCTGGCCACGGAGGCCATTGGAGGGTGAACCAATGGCAAAAAGGAAGACCTTTCTCTCTGTCTCTCTCTCACTATCCACTCTGCCTGTCAAAAAAAAAAAAAAACAAAAACAAACAAACAAACAAAAAAACCTGTCAACCCAGAATACTGTACCCCACAAATCTTGCATTTATGAATAAAGGTGAAATAAAGACCTTCCATAACAAACAGAAATTGAAAGAATTCATCAAATCTTGTCTAGACTTACAGAAGATGCTTAAGGATGTGCCATACACAGAAACACAGTAAGATAGCCATTATTATGAAAGAACGAGAAGGCAGAAAACCCCAATAGAAATACAAAATAAATCCAAAGTAAATGATATGAATATTTATGGAAAAATGGAGGGTCAGGTCATTACTTATAAATGCTCACCTGGAATGTAAATGGCCTCAATTCTCCAGTTAAAAGATACAGACTGGCTGAATGGATTGAAAATCAAGACCCATCTATTTGTTACTTGTAAGAAACACAGTTCATCAACAAAGATACATGCTAATGGAAAGTGAAAGGATGAAGACAGTCCATGCTAACAGAAACCAAAAATGAGCTGGTGTTGCAATTCTAATATAAGACAAAATAGACTTTAACATAACCACTGATAAAAGAGACAAAGAAGGGCACTATGTAATGATTAATGGATCAATCCAATAGGAAGATGTGACTATAATAAGTGTATATGTACCCAATTACAGGGCAGCTAGCTACTTTAAAATGTTAGTAGACCTAAGGGAGACATGGACTTCAATACCCCCACTTTCATCAATGGACAGATCAGCCAGATAACCAGCAAGGGAACAGTTAATTGACACTGTAGATGCAATGGACCTAAAGGATATCTACATAATCTTTCACCCCACAGTGGCAGAATAAACATTCTTCTCATCACTACATGGAACATTCTCTAAGATAGACCATAAGATAGGTCACAAAGCAAGTCTTAGCAAATTCAGAATAATTGAAATCATTCCATGCACCTTCTCAAACCACAGTGGAATGAAGCTAGAAACCAACAACTAAAGTATCTCTAGAACATAATTAAACATAGGGACTGAACAGCATGCTCCAGAATGAACAGTGGGTCATAAAAGAAATCAAAAGAGAAATCAAAAAAATTCTAGAAACATATGAAGATGGCAATATATTATATTGAAACCTATGAGATATAGCAAAAGTGTGTTAAGAAGGAAGTTCATAGCAATCAATGTCTACATGAAAAAACTGGAAAGGTACTAAATAAATGAGCTATCAATGCAACTCAAGGATATAGAATATCAACAACAAATCAATCACAAAAGTAGGATCAACAACAAATCAATCACAAAAGTAGGAAGAAAGAAATAATTAAAATTAGAGAAGAAATAAACAAAACTGATACAAAAATTACAAAAATCCATGAAATGGAAAGCTAGTTTTTTTAAAAAAATATATAAAATTGATACACCTTTGGTGCAACTGACCCAGAAAAAAAAAAAGGAAAAGTCAAATCAATGAAATCAGAGATGAAAAAGGAAATGTAATAATAGATACCATAGAAATAAGAATCACAAGAAATTATTGTGAAGAGCTGTATGCCAACAACTACAAAACCTAGAAGAAATGGATAGATTCCTAGAAAGATACAATCTACCAAAATAAAGTCATGAACTTATAGAAAACATAAACACACCAATAACCAAAATAGAGATTGTATCAGTAATACTCTCCCAACTATAGATAAATATAGAAAAATATCTCTGATGAACATAGATGCAAAAATCCTTAACAAAATATTACCCAAAATATCATCAAAATATCCATTCTTCTGAAAGCAAATTACAGACTCTATGTGATACCAATCAAAATACCATGGACAGCAGGTTAATGCCCAGGCCTGAAGTGCTAGCATCCCATATGGGTGCAGGTTTGAGACCTGGCTGCTCTTCTTCTGATCCAGCTCTATGCTGTGGCCTGGGAAGGCAGTAGAGGATGGCCCAATTCCTTGAGCCTCTTGCACCCACTTGGGAAACCCAGAAGAAGCACCTGGCTCCTGGCTTCAGATCACTGCAGCTCCAGCCATTTCAGCCATTTGGGGAGTGAACCAGTGGGTGGAAGACCTCTCTCTCTCTCTCTCTCTCTCTCTCTCTCTCTCTCTGCCTCTCCTCTCTCTGTGTAACTCTGACTTTCAAATAAATAAATAAACTTTAAAAAAAAATAAAATCAATCCCTGGAACAAGGAGTCTCTTCAACAAATGGATCTGAAAAAACTAGATCACCACATGCATTAATAGGAAGCAAGACCACTACCTTACACAAAATCCACTCAAAATGGATTAAAGACATAAATCTATGACCTGATATCATAAAATTATTAGAGAACATTGGGGAACCTCTGCAAGACATTGGCATAGGAAAAGAGTTCCTGGAAAAGATTCCAGAGGCACAGGCAATGAAAGCCAAAATTGACATATGGGAACACATCAAATTGAGAAGCTTCTGAACTACAAAAGAAACTTCAGCAAAATAAAAAGGCAATGGACAGAATGAAAGAAAATATTTGCAAACTTTTTTTAAAGATTTATTTATTTATTTGAAAGTTGGAGTTACACAGAGAGAGAAGGAGAAGCAGAGAGGGAGAGAGAGAGAGGTCTTCCATCTGATGGTTCACTCTCCAATTGGCGGCAATGGCTGGAGCTGCACTGATCCAAAGCCAGGAGCCAGGAGATTCTTCCAGTTCTCTCATGTGGGTGCAGGGACCCAGGGAGTTGGGACATCTTCTACTGCTTTTCCAGGCCATAGCAGAGAGCTGGATCAGAAGTGGAGCAGCCAGGTCTCGAACCAGCATCCATATGGGATGCTGGCACTGCAGGCAGCGGCTTTACCTGCTGAACACAGCACTGGCCCCAATATTTGCAAACTTTAAAACTGATAAAGGATTAATTATCAGAATATATAAAGAGATCAAGAAACTCAATAACAACAAAACAACACAATTAAGAAATGGGCAAATGACTTAAACAGGTGTTTTTCAAAAGAGGAAATCCAAATGGCCAACAGACACCTGAAAAAATGCTCAGGATCACTAGCTGTCAGGGAAATGCAAAACAAAACCACAATAAGGTTTTACCTCAAACCGTTAGAATGGCTTTCATACAGAAATCAACAGACAACAAATGCAGGTGAGGGTAGGGGGGGAAATGTACCCTAATTCACTGTTGGTAGAAATGTAAACTGGTAGTCACTGTGCAAGACAGCATGGCAATAGCTCAGAAATCTGAATATAGACCCACCATATGACCCAGCCATCCCACTCCTGAGAATTTACTCAAGGAAAATGAAAACAGCATATATAAGTTATCTGTATCCCCATATTCATTGCAGTTTAATTCACAATAGCTAAAACATGGAATCAATCCAAGTCCTGTCAACTGAATACTGTATAAAGAAATCATGGGATATGTATGCCATAGAATATTACAAAGTGGTTAAAAAAAAAGAAGAAGAAATCCGGTCATTTGCAATAAAATGGATGAAACTGGAAAATATACTTCATGAAACAAGCCAGTTCCAAAATGACAAATACAATACATTCTCCCTGACCCTTGATAAGTAGTAGAGAACCTAAAAGGCAATCTGTAGAATTGAAATTGACATTTTGAGAAGAAATAACTGAGCAGCTTCTGTCATGACTGTTGAGGAATTTTTTTCTTACTATTTGTTGCACTCTTTATTTAAGAAAGGGTTGATTATATGTGCATAAAGTTAATTGAAAATAGATCATAATAAAAAATAAGATTGGGGATTAGAAAGGGAGGAGAAAGAGGGGTGGGAGTGTGGGTGAGAAGGTAGGCACAGTGGGAAGAAATGCCATGTTCCTAAAATTATAAGTATGATGTTTGGAACTGTAAAGCTGTATAATTCTGAATACATTCCTATGGACTTACATCTAAGGATAGAGTTTATTTTATTTATTGATTTTTAGAGACAGAGAAGCAGAGGTAGAGAGAGAGGGGGGAGGGAGGGAGGGAGGGAGAGAGAGAGAGAGAGAATCTTCCATCTGCTGATTCACTCCCCAGATGGCTGTAACAGCCAAAGCTACGTTGATCCAAAGTCAGGAGTTAGGAGCTTCTTTTGGGCCTCCTGTGTGGGTGCAGGGGTCCAAGGACTTGGACTATCTTCTACTGTTTTCCCAGGCCACAGGAGAGAGCTGGGTTGAAAGTAGCGCAACTGTGACTCAAACTGGCACCCAAATGGCATGCTAGTGCTGCAGACCAGGGTTTTAACCTGCTGCTTTAAAAACTTGCCATGGGACTCCAAATCCTCTTAAGTTGGGAGTAAAAATAGCATTTTAAGTGTTAAAGTGATATTATGGATATGATTGTTAAAATGATCATATAAATAGGATTCACTGTTTGGAAATAATACTAGAATTAAAAAGGAGTGAGTGCTGCAACATGGGAAGCAGTCCATATAGCAGACTCATAGGATGACAATCACCTTAAGAAGCACTCTGACCTCAGAGCCAGCACCTAAGGCATTCGATGCTGGCTGAAAAGCCCATGAGAGCATTTCAGGCAAGGAAAGCCAAGACACAGTGGCAAAAAATTTCCTACATGAAGGACCTTTAAGTGTGAGACTCCAGGGGAAAGAAGTGGTCATCAAAGAAGGATGTACTTTCTTCTGAAGGGAGAAGAGAAATTCCACTTTGCTTACCACCTCATCTAAATACTGACGGAGCTTGTGGATTCAAAAGGCTTCCATAGCCTAGGTGGCTCATGTTAAGAGCGTTGGGTGATCACTGACATCATACATAGGAGTGTTAATTGTTAATTTAAAAACAAGAGACACTGCCCACTATCTTCCCCTGCAGGACCTCTGTCCTTAATGAATTGTACTGTAAAACTTATTCTCAGTTTTGTGTGTGTGTGTGTATGTGCAAACCATTGAAATCTTTACTTACTTTATACTTTACCTTCTTTGTATAAACCTAATTGAAAATGAATCTTGATGCAGAATGGGACTGGAAATGGTAGAAGGAGGAGGAGTAGGGATCAGAGTGTGGGTGAGAGGGTGGGTACAGTAGGAAGAATAACTATATTAATAAAGTTATACTTATGAAATTTGTATTCCTTAAATAAAAGGTTTCTTTGAGGAAAACTTCCACTTTGCTTATTGTCTTTTCTAAATTCTTACAGAACTTGTATATTCAAAAGGCTTCCATAGCCTAGGCAGCTCATGTCAAGAGCCTTCAGTGATCACTGATGCCATACATAAGAGTGTTAATTGTTAAAATAACAACAGTAGTCACTGTGCACTAACTTGGCATGCAAGACCTCTGCCCTCAAAGAGTTGCATCAGGAGAGTTAGCAGTAAAACTTGTTTTCAAAGTATATTAAGTATATTTAGTATATTAAGTGGAGGATATTCTTATGTCTCATAAGTTTCAGTTACGTCAAAGTGTCCAACTTCATTGCTTATTTTCTTAGGTGTTTCTTTGATTAATGATAAAACTTGTTCCCAAAGACTTACTTTCTTTTAATGGATTAAGTGCAGGATATCCTAAAACTATGTCTAAGTGCTTGTAAAAGATGTATCATTCTTGGGTGCTTCTTTAAAGTAAATAAAGTTTCTTGGGCCCGGCACTGTGATGCAGCAGGTTAATGCCCTGGCCTGAAGCACCAGCATCCCATACGGGTGCTGGTTCAAGTCCCAGCCACTCCACTTCTGATCCAGCTCTCTGCTTTGGCCTGGGAAAGCAATAGAAGATGGCCTAAGTCTTTGGGCCCCTGTGACCAAGTGGGAGACCCAAAAGAAGCTCCTGGCTTCTGGCTTTGGATTGGCACAGCTCTGAACATTGGAGCCAATTGGAGAATGAACCATCGGATGGAAGACCTCTCTCTCTCTCTCTCCCTCTCTCTCTCTCTCTGCCTCTCCTCTCTCTGTGTTATTCTTTCAAATAAATAAATAAATAAAATCTTTTAAAAAAGATTTTAAGGGTTAAAGTGTTAAACTGTCTCTCCAGTGAGGAAGAGAGACAGAGAAAAAGGTCTTCCATCGGCTGGTTCACTCCCAAAATGGCTGCAACAGCTGGAGCTGTGCCAATTTAAAGCCAGGAGCCAGGAGCTTCCTCCAGGTCTACCACGTGGTTGCAAGGGCCCAAGGACTTGGGCCATCTTCTATGCTTTCCCAGGCCATAACAAAGAGCTGGATTGGAAGAGGAGCAGCCAAGTTTGAACTGGAGCCCATAAGGGATGCTGGCACCACAGATGGAGGATTAACCTACTGTGCCACGGTACCAGCCCTCAAATAAATAAATATTTTAAAAAAAGTTTCTCAAAAAACAAGAAAAGGAAATTAACCTGGGAAAAGCAATGATTTTGAACAGCCCTTGTCTTCTTTTTTTTTTTTTTTTTTGTTTGTTGGACTCTTCACTTACTATAAACTAATCTTTGGTGTATAAAGTTAATTGAAAATAAAATTTAGTGAATATTGAATTGTTGTGGCAAGATGGCGGAATAGGAAGGGAGCACATTGATAGTTCAGCAAGACACACAGGTTAATAAAAGTGGAGATACTGCAGGGTCAAGGAAGAGTAGGGGAAGAAACAGCAGCGGAAACTCTTCCGGAACTAGTGATTCACAGTGGACCTGCGTGGAGAGCATGGAAGCCCAAGTTCGGGACACCAGCGGCAGACTCAACGCACCAGCGCTGGAACGCGAGGTGAGCCGAACCTCAATAGCCTGAGACACCAGCGGGAAAGCAGAAAGAGGAGACTAGAGGGAACGAGGCTTGAAACTCCGTGGGGAAAAGCTCACCAGGCTAACTAGAAGAGAGAGGAAAAAAAAAAAAGTGACCGATGCGGACACGAGTTTCTCTCTCTCCGCTCACCCCACAAAGGTGAGCAAGACAAAGAGCAGGCGCCATTTTGGACATACGTCATAAGCAGGGCGACCTCAGGTCTGCACCAGCCCTGAGCCTAGCAGAAAAACCTGACTCTGGGGGGAGGGGTGAAATAACAGGAGGTTAGGTTCTAACTTGGCAACCCAGTGGGAGACTGCAGGAGAATTGGAGCCCACACCAAGGGCAGCAGAGATTCCCTGTGTGGTCCTTGGGAAAGAGCTTCTGATCTCTGGCTCCTGTGGGTATATCATTTGCCTGCTAACTACCTCCAATTCCATTCAGCTGTGCGGAATTACTTCCCTTTTGAATCAAAAAAAAAAAAAAAGAAAGAGAGATTTACCACGCCTAACCTGGGAGTGTCATCTTTGACACACCCTCAACCCTGAGGAACCAAACACAGCTCTCAGTCCACACTCATCTCAAGCCTCTAAGTCTCCACTGAAAGCAGACAGTCCACTTAATATAGAGCCATAGTGTAACAAGAAAAAACACCACAGTGAAGAAACCAAATATCTCCAACATGCCAAACAACAAACGCAAAAACCAAGCTAAGAAGAACAAGGAAGACACTATGACGCCCCCAAATGAAAAAGACACCCCAACTCAAGATTATGAAGATGATGAGATAGAAGAAAGGCAAGAAGCGGATCTCAAAAAATTGACAAGAACATTAAGAAGTTCTCAAAAACAAATTCTTGAACTACAGAAATCCTTAATGGACAAGATAGAAAATCTCTCTCGTGAAAATGAAATATTAAGGAAGAACCAAAATGAAATGAAACAACTAGTAGAACATGAAACTGTGATAGTGACAAAAAACAACAATGAAATGAAGAACTCAATAGATCAAATGACAAACACATTAGAGAGCCTTAAAAACAGAATGGGTGACGCAGAAGAGAGAATATCAGACTTAGAAGACAGAGAACAGGAAAGGAAACAGGCAAACCAAAGAAAAGAAGAAGAAATTAGAAATCTAAAAAATATTGTCGGCAATCTACAGGATACTATTAAAAAACCTAACATTCGGGTTCTAGGAGTTCCTGAAGGCATGGAGAGCAAGAAAGGATTAGAAGGCATTTTCAGTGAGACACTAGCAGAAAATTTCCCAGGTTTGGAGAAGGACAGAGGCATCTTAGTACAGGAAGCTTATAGAACCCCTAATAAACATGACCAAAAGAGATCCTCACCACGACACATTGTAATCAAACTCACCACAGTGAAACATAAAGAAAAGATTCTAAAAGGTGCAAGAGAGAAACGTCAGATAACTCTCAGAGGATCTCCAATTAGACTCACAGCAGACTTCTCATCAGAAACCCTACAAGCTAGAAGGGAATGGCAAGATATAGCCCAGGTACTAAGAGAGAAAAACTGCCAGCCCAGAATATTATATCCTGCAAAGCTCTCATTTGTGAATGAAGGTGAAATTAAGACTTTTCATAGCAAACAGAAACTGAAAGAATTTGTTGCCACTCATCCTGCCCTGCAAAAGATGCTTAAAGATGTGTTACACACAGAGACACAGAAACATGGTCACCAATATGACAGAAGTTAAAGGAAGGAAACCTCGCAGCAAAAGATCACAGGAAGCTCAATTTCTCTTTGACATAGAATTAAACTCTGATGCTCTGTTAAAGCAATGTGTTAAAGTAATCTAAAAACAAAAAGCAATTCAAATCAATTGGCAATCTACAAAAAGAGTTAAAGATTTTAAAAGCTATTATTAAAATTGCTATATTGGTCTATTATGCTATGTTATATGTGTGTACATATTGTATGTCCACATAGGAAATTTTATTAAGAGTTTTATTTTAAATGGCTTATAGATAAGATTGTCCATAAATTTAAGCTGCTAAAATCAATCAAAGATACATTTTAATTGGTGTGACCTGAATCTGTGTATCATATGTTTTAAACGTGTTAGTAGAAAGAAACTAAAAACATTATATATGGTTGTGCTTAAGTTTACTGGCTAAACAAACTACACCATGTTAGATATTTAAGAGGCGTTTTCAAATACATGATACTTAAAATTTATAGAAGGCATTGGACCTTCTGGTAAATGTTTTCTTAAGTTGTTATCTAATGGTTGAAACGATTTGCTAAGTATTCATGTAATATTGCTATTGTCAGCAAGTGATCTAGGACTTGCTCCCTCATTTCTCTATTCTAAGCCCAACTTATTCTTTCATTTCTCTATTCTCTTCAAGGTAGGAAACTAATTCTATTATGAAGGAATCTGTAGGATGCACAATTTAATCTTTAGACCTTATAAAAGAGATGGCTAACATTTTTCTGTAATAGCATAGCCAAAATAAGAACTTAAATAATAATCTCATAGCTAGATTCACTTTGCCATCAGCGAAGTATAGAGTAACTGGAAAAAACCTCCCTTTCAGACAAAAGGGAAAGAAAGTTTTAAAGTGAGAATATAATTTTCCTCATGGGCATTGTCTACCTTAGAAAAACTACTACAGAACATGCCTGTGACTATAGACTTGTAGTTCAGGCCACCGAAGATTAGAGATGGGATACGGGCACACCCTTGACTTGCATCCTCTGGTCTGCTTGAACACAAACCAGGAGGAAAAGAAAGCTAGGCATCAGAAGCCATGAGTGGCAGGCCTATTAATGGCTGATCTGTACAGTGATCTGCCCTCAAGGAGACCCAACAGGCCAGTCCACTGCAGTGGCTTTCAATGTGGAAAGCCTGGGCTTCAGCAGAAGTCAGCTTGTGAAGAGCCCTGGCAGCTCTGCCAAGAGTTGGATCACTGGAAATGGACCTGCCCTGGAGTCGAAGGATGCCCAGGTCAGAGCCACAGATCTTATTGGCTCTAAGCTGAAAAGCCCTTCACTCAGCCCAACTTCCAAAGTGACCACTGCAGCTGAGGGTATGGTCAAGTAGGGTCAGCAACATTGCAGGCAGAACTGTAAATTTCTTGTTAGAGATGCTCCCTGCCTTTACCTGGCCAGCTCTCCTGCCAGGCCAGCCAAGTAATGAAAGTCAACAGAGTGCCTTCCCCTAGGAGGTTCACACCTCCCTTAGGATATACCCCATGTGAAGAGATAGATAGGTCTGGGCCTCTTAACTTACAAGGCCTAAAGCCCAACAGATTATTATCAAGCCCCTTCTATCAGGTTCTATTTGCCTCTCAATCAGAAAACTTAATTGTAGCTTAGACAGCACCTTTCTTAGCACATCTAATAATGACTCTGTCCTTTGTTCTAGACCCTGTCTAGCACACTTGGGCCTCATTCCTTCGTAATCATAACCTCTACTCTACCTCCAATGGCTCTACTCCCAACCTGTGTGTACTGATGGTCCTCTTCCCCACTTAATGCTGTATAATTGTTCAAACCTGGTAAATGCCACTCTTAGGATCATTGGTTACTATCCTCACTCTGTCTTTTATGACCTTGTCTAAATATGATCAGAGTCGGCAAACTTGGAAGGCTTCCATAGCCTTGGCAACTCATGACGACAGCCTAGGGTGGTTACTGGCGCCATAAACTAGAGTGTCAATTTGTTGGGTCAACAACAAGAGCCACTTTGCACTTGCTCCTCATGTGGGATCTCTGTCCTTAATGTGCTGTACATTGTGATTTAATGCTATAACTAGTACTCAAACAGTATGTTTCACTTTGTGTTTCTATGTGGGTGCAAACTGTTGAAATCTTTATACTAAATTGATCTTCTGTATATAAAGAGAATTGAAAATGAAAAAAAAAGAATATTGAATTGTTAAAAAAAAGAAAAGAAAATTTAGTATAAAAGATGATGTGGAATAAGAGAGGGAAGAAGAGAGTGGGAAGGTGAGTAGAGGTCATGCTCCATGGGAAGAATCACTATATTCTTTTATTTTTTTTTTGACAGGCAGAGTGGATAGTGAGAGAGCCAGAGAGAAAGGTCTTCCTTTTTGCCGTTGGTTCACACCTCAATGGCCACTGTGGCTGGCGCATCGCACTGATCCAAAGCCAGGAGCCAGGCGCTTCTCCTGGTCTCCCATGCAGGTGCAGGGCCCAAGGACCTGGGCCATCCTTTACTGCCTTCCCAGGCCATAGCAGAGAGCTGGCCTGGAAGAGGGGCAACCGGGATAGAATCTGGCACCCCAACTGTGACTAGAACCTGGTGGGCTGGAGCCACAAGGCGGAGGATTAGCCTGTTAAGCCACGGCGCAGGCCAGAATCACTATATTCTTAAAACTGTACTTATGAAATTTATGAAGTCTGTATTCCTCATATTGATAAAAAATGAAGGACTAAGTTTACTAGTAGTTAGATTGGCTTATAATTGGATATTGATCATATAAAGAGGTTATATTAGTGAATTAAGACAATAAATAAAATGCAAATTTTATGACATAATTGCATTTTGATCATTATAGTTAGAATTAGGATAATAAATAGAGTGATCAGTAGACATAAAATAATTTGGTGAACAATAACCCAGAAAATTATTTTACTGTCAGAAAATTTTTAAATTCAAGGAATTTAAATCAAGGAACACTGAAAAGTAAACATAAAGAATTTTCATCAAATTGACCAAGTCACAATGAAAAAGTTAACCAGGAAAGGCTACAGTTCTCTGTACTAGGATTGATACACAATACATCCTGATGTGTATGTATCATAGAACTAAAAGATAAAAATTTAAAAATATGTGCATGTTAATCTATAACCTATATTCTTATTACTGGAAGTGACAGGAATAATATAGGAGCAATAATAGAATGACAAACATATACAACATATATTGAATGTGCATTAAACTTGAGAAATCAAAGAAAAAATCAACAATGATAGAGAATATCATACCATTTATCAAAAAAATGCTGAAATGTAAGATACTGACATCTACAGTGACACGAAAATACTAATAATCAAAGATTTAAGTACATTCTCATAAACCAGAGAAAGTTAAAGGTATATTACCTGGAAACAGAGAATGATAATATTGGCCAAAAGTGCTTCCAATGAACTGTATACATAAAAGTGGCAAAAATTCACAAAATTCGCCTTTGTTTATGATGTTCTAACATAAAATTTGAGCTGCATACTGATAGTTTTAGTCCTAGGATGGACTTTCATTAAGCTATTAACAATTTACACAATCGACGAGTGTAAATTCAAAGAAAAACAAAATATACAAAGAGGTATACTAATTGAAATATAAATTATACTTTCATTAGTGTGAATGAAGTAAGTTACTTGATAATATAAATAATAATGAGAAAATCACATGTAAGGGATTTTTTTTTTTGACAGGCAGAGTGGACAGTGAGAGAGAGAGAGAGAGACAGAGAGAAAGGTTTTCCTTTTGCCATTGGTTCACCCTCCAATGGCCGCTGCGGCTGGCGCACTGTGGCCAGCGCACCATGCTGATCTGATGGCCAGAGCCAGGTGCTTCTCCTGGTCCTCCATGGGGTGCAGGGCCCAAGCACTTGGGCCATCCTCCACTGCACTCCCAGGCCACAGCAGAGAGCTGGCCTGGAAGAGGGGCAACTGGGACAGAATCCGGCACCCCGACCGGGACTAGAACCCGGTGTGCCGGCGCTGCAAGGTGGAGGATTAGCCTGTTGAGCCACAGTGCTGGCTGAAGTTGACTCTTCCAATCCATGAATATGGAAGATTTTTCAATTTTTTTAATGTCTTCTTATATTTCTTTTTTTAGTGTTTTGTAATTTTCATTCTCAGATGTAAAAAAAAAAAAGATCCTAAAATTCATATGGAAAAACAAGAGACCCCAAATAGCTATAGCACTCTTATACAACAACAACAAAGAGCTGGAGGCATCCCAAGCCAGATTTTAAGAGATAGTACAGGGCAGTTATAACCAAAAGAGCCTGATACTGGCACAAAATAAAATTAGATATATAGAACAATGTAACAAAATAGAAACTCCAGAAAACAATGTACATATCTACAACTAACTTCTCTTTGACAAAGAAGCTAAAATCAATCCCTGGAACAATAACAGTCTCTTCTACAAATAGTGCTAGCAACACTGGATCTCTGAATGCAGAAGTATGAAACAAGATCCATACCTTAAAATTTACACAAAAATCCACTCAAAATGGATCAGGGACCTAAATCTATGACCAATACCATCAAATTACTAGAGAACATTGAGTGAACTCTACTCTGCAAGACATTGGCATAGGCAAACACTTCCTGGGAAAGACCCCAGAAGCACAGGCAATCAAGGCCAAAATTGACAAATGGGATTACATCAAGCTGAGATGCTTTTGCACTGAAAAATAAACATTCAGCAAAGTGAACAGGTGACTGATAGAATGGGAAAAAGTATTTGCAAACCACACAACTAGTAAAGGATTGACAACAGAATCTATGAAGAGCTAAAGAAATTAAACAACAAAACAAACAATCCAGTGAAGAACTGGGAAAGGGATTTGAACCGCCATTTTGTGAGAGAAGAAATTCAAATGGCCATCAGACACTTGCAAAAATGTTCAGGATCACTAGCCATGAGGGAAATGCAAATTAAAACCACAATGAGGTTTCACAGTTAGAATGGCCTACATATAGAAATCAACAAATGACAAAAGCTGGTGAGGATGTGAGGAAAAAGTTACCCTGGTCCACTGTTGGTGGGAATGTAAACTGGTGCAAGCCACTGTGAAAGACCGTATGGAGATATCTTACAAATCTGATTATAGACCTACCATATGATCCAGCCATCCCATTCCTTGGAATTTACCCAATCCAAATTAGCATATGAAAGAGTTATCTATAACCCCATGTTCATTGCAGCACAATTCACAATGAAGGACCCCAAAATCGGGAATCCAACATGCTCGGGTGGGTTCTAGTCCCAGTTGGGGCGCCGGCTTCTATCCCAGTTGCCCCTCTTCCAGGCCAGCTCTCTGCTATGGCCCGGGAAGGCAGTGGAGGATGGCCCAAGTCCTTGGGCCCTGCACCCGCATGGGAGACCAGGAGAAGCACCTGGCTCCTGGCTTTAAATCAGCGCGATGCACAGGCCGCAGCAGCCATTGGAGGGTAAACCAATGGCAAAAAGGGAGACCTTTCTCTCTGTCTCTCTCTCTCTCTCTCACTATCCACTTTGCCTGTCAAAAAAAAAAAATCCAAATCTCCAGACCAGTAGATGCAATAGCAAGAGGATTTTAATTAGGCGTTTGCGCAAACGGGCTCCCTGCCAGCAAACGGCGAAGAGAAGCCCCGAGCAGTGGTTACCAGCAGCTTTTAAAGACAAAACCCACAAGATTAACATATTTTGTGTGCTTTGGCTTGATTGGCCAGTCTGAAAGTTACCATGAGTACTCATTGGATCCTTTAGATGGGGAGTGGCTGTCCCGGGCAGGAGCCCCAGGTGGGAGTTACAATCAGTTTCTTTTCTGGGGAAACCGGAACTTTCAGGGAGCGAAACTCTCGGGAAATCGAAACTCATAGAGTATTGGCTAACTGGGGGGGGAGGGCGCATTTCAGAAGATCAAGTATTAGCAAGCAAAGCAATCGGGTACAGAAGCAAAAATTTGCAGTTAGCTCCTAACCACACTTGTCACAAAGCACACCAAACACCGGAGTAAGGGTCCCTCGGGTTTTTCATTCCCTCCTTTCCTTTGTACTGATTTTAATCTTAAAATCTGTGGTATCTCAGTGGTCCTGAGGGCCTGATCATGGGGGTTGGTTACAGTTGGGGTGGGGAAAACCAAAAGCATTACAAGCACTAAGCAGTTTTTAAGAGTCTTATCTTGAGTGGGTTTTGGGTATGCTGAAGTTTCCATCGGGTTGGTCCGTCCGGGTTTTTGTGGTCCTCAGGTGGTGCTCGTTTCACGTGCGAGGCATGGACCCAGGCAGCACTTCCGTCTACCTTGAGAGCAGTGGGGGTTGTCAGCAGCATGGTGAACGGGCCCTTCCAGCGAGGTTCAAGAGTCTTGGACTGATGTCTCCTGATGTACACAGAGTCACCGATCTGGAAGGGGTGTGGGACAGTTGTTTCTCAGACACGATAGGCTGCAGCAAGGGGCTTCCAGACCTGGTTTTGGAATATCTGGAATGCTCTTAATCGGGCCTGCAAGTTAGGGGCATTGGCAACAGAGTCAGTGGAAGGATCAAGCAGACCTGTCATCGGTGGAGGCCCCCCGTAGAGTATCTCATACGGTGTCAGCCCATGGTAAGAGGGGGTGTTCTGAACCCAGAACAGGACCATGGGGAGGAGTTGGACCCAATCTCTAGTGCCAGTCTCCAAAGCTAATTTAGTTAAGGTCTCCTTAATTGTTCTGTTTATTCTTTTTACCTGTCCTGAGCTCTGGGGTCTGTAGGCACAGTGTAATTTTTAATTTATTCCCAGTACTCCAGCCACCAACTGACTTACCTGGGAGACAAACGCAGGGCCATTGTCAGACCCTATTACCTTAGGCAAGCCAAACCGGGGGAAAATTTCTTCCAGAATCTTCTTGACAACCACCTGGGCGGTTTCCCACTTCATGGGGAATGCTTCTGTCCATCCAGAGAAAGTGTCTACAAAAACTTGGTGCAGGAAGCTACGCCCATCCGTGTACCAGGTGCATTCAGCGTCTGGCATGGGCAGGTCATTCAGGTCTTTTCGGATTGCATGCGCTTCAGCCAGCACTTGATGGCAGTCGTGGCTGACCTGCGACTTGGATCCCGGTTCCGGGAGCAGAGTAGCTGGGTTGAGAGAGGCAGTGGTGCCGAACCGAATCCGCTCGGGGTTAAGCAACACAGTCTGGTAGTGGATGATTCTAGTATTTGATAGCCATCTGTCTGGAGGCTGGCAGATGACAGTCTCTATGGCATGAGGGGCCACTACAGTGAGGGGCTGTCCCAAAGTCAATTTGTCAGAGTCCTTTACCAGGACCGCTACTGACGCAATCATGCGAAGGCAGGGCGGCCAGCCAGTGGCTACATTGTCCAGCTTCTTGGAGAAATATGCCACTGGCTTTCTCCAGGGCCTGAGCCTCTGGGTCAATACTTCCTTTGCTCTTCCCTTATTTTCATCAACATACAGCATGAAAGGTTTGGTCATATCAGGGAGGCTTAGGGCTGGGCCTGACAACAGGGCCCTTTTTATTTTGTCAAATGCCCGTTGCTGTTTTTCTCCCCAGTGGAAGGGAATGTTGGAGTTTGTGAGGGGGTACAATGAGGCTGCTAGCGTCGCAAACCCTGGGATCCAAAGATGGCAGAATCCCATGCTACCGAGGAACTCCCGCATCTTTTTGGCATCTGCAGGTGGCGGGATCAGGGTAACTGCTCTCTTTTGGCCTTTAGTTAGCCATCGCTGCCCTTCCTCAAGAAGGTAGCCTAGGTAGGCCACTTGTTTCTTACATATCTGGGCCTTTTTGGTGGAGGCTCTATACCCCAATTTCCCCAGTACCTTTAGTAGGGCCCCAGTACCTCTCAGTCCTGCTCAGTTTCAGCTGCCAGGAGGAGGTCATCCACATATTGTAGAAGGACCAGGTCCAGGTGGTTGACTCGGAAGTCAGCCAGGTCTTATGTAGAGCTTCATCAAACAGGGTGGGTGAATTCTTGAATCCTTGTGGCAGTCTTGTCCAGGTGAGCTGTCCCGAGAATCCTGTCTCCGGATCTTTTCACTCAAAAGCAAATATAGGCTGGCTCTGGGGACTCAGTCTTAAACAAAAGAATGTATCTTTAAGGTCTAACACAGTATACCAGACATGGCTCGGGGGCAGGGTGCTCAGTAAGTTGTAGGGATTGGGCACCATGGGGTGTATGTCCCCCGTTCTCCGGTTGACCTCTCGCAGGTCCTGTACTGGCCAGTAGTCCCCTGTGCTGGGTTTCTTTACTGTAGTAGGGGGGTGTTCCATGGTGAATGGCAAGGCTTTAAAATGCCTAGTTGTAACAGTCTCTGGATGTGTGGTCGGATACCTTCCTTAGCTTCCTTGCTCATCGGGTACTGACGGATTGACATGGGAGTAGCTGAGGGCTTTAGGTCTATATTTAGGGGAGGCTGGTTGGCAGCCAGCCCTATTCCTGCAGTCTCTGCCCAGGCCTGGGGAAAGTCAGCGAGCCATTTGGGATCCAGGGAGGGATCAGAAGGTGGGGGTTTTTCAAGCAACCAATGTTCATCCTCCAAATGCACAGTTAGTACCTGGAGAGGTTGCCCCTTTGAGTGTATCTGGGCTCCGACCTTCGAAAGGAGGTCTCGGCCTAGGAGGGGGTAAGGGCAGTCTGGCACCAATAGAAATGAGTGTGTTACCTGCCCCGTGCTCAAATGGACCTTTCGATCAGTTGTCCATTGATACAATTTTCCTCTGGTTGCTCCCTGGACCCAGGATGTCCTGGAGCTCAAAGGCCCCTTTGCCTTGGTCAAGACTGAGTGCTGAGCTCCTGTGTCAATTAGGAAGGTTACCGGCTGGCCCCCCACATCAAGGGTTATCCTGGGCTCGGGGTGGGGCTCCTGCCACTGACCTACCTAGTCATCTTCTTCCAAGGGGAGGACTGGAACAGGCTTCTTCTTGGGTCCCTGAGGCTTCTTTGTGCAGTCTTTGACCCAGTGTCCTTTTTCCTTGCAGTAGGCACACTGGTCCCTTTCCACTTGTGGCTTCCTTTTGTCTCTCAGGTCCCTGTTCTGTCCTGCCTTACTCCGTCCTGCATTCTGTACTACAGTGGCCAGAATTCTACTCAGTTCCCTGTTACACTTTTTGTCTCTCCTGTCTTCCTTCTCCTCCTGCTCTTTACGTATTCTCTCCTCCTTCTCTTCTGGAGTTTTTTTTTTTTTTTTAATTAAAGATTTTTTCTGCCTCCTTTATTAAGTCCTGTATAGTATACCCTGCAACCCTTCTAGCCACTGCAGTTTGTTTCAGATGTCTGGTGCTGACTGTCTGATAAAGGACATGATCACATTCCCCTGCCTCTCCTCCACAAGGGGGTCAAACAGGGTATACATGCGGTAGGCTTCCATTAGTCTTTCTAAGAAACCTGCCAGCATCTCCTCAGCTCCCTGGACTATTGCACGTACCTTAGCCAAAGGTGGGGCACTTTCCTGCCCCCTTGAGACCCACTAGGAGAACCTGGCGATAGAGAAAGAGTCGCTCCCTACCGGCAACCGTGGTGTAGTCCCAGATCGCTTACTGACAATAGCAATACCTCATGAAAACTTAGAAAGCAGTTTTAACCATTAGATGACAACTTAAGAAAACATTTACCAGAAGGCCCAAAGCCTTTTATAAATATTAAAAATACATATTTGGAAACATCTTAAATATTTAACGTGATGTAGCTTGTTTAACCAAACTTAAGCACAAGCATATAGAATGTCTTTAGTTTCTTTTTACCAACAAAATTAAAACATCTGATACAAGCCGGTGCTGTGGCTCACTAGGCTAATCCTCCACCTTGCGGCGCCAGCACACCGGGTTCTAGTCCCGGTCGGGGCACCGATCCTGTCCCAGTTGCCCCTCTTCCAGGCCAGCTCTCTGCTGTGGCCAGGGAGTGCAGTGGAGGATGGCCCAAGTCCTTGGGCCCTGCACCCCATGGGAGACCAGGAGAAACACCTGGCTCCTGCCATCGGATCAGCGCGGTGCGCCGGCCGCAGCGCGCCTACCGCGGCAGCCATTGGAGGGTGAACCAACGGCAAAAGGAAGACCTTTCTCTCTGTCTCTCTCTCTCACTGTCCACTCTGCCTGTCAAATATATATATATATATATAAGTATGTTATACATGTTACATATATTCATAAATATATTACATTGAGGAGAAAGAATTATTACCCTTGGCTAAAATGGCCCTGAGACACTGTGTACCTGACAGTTTCCAGGGCAACTTATAGAATGTTGAGAGTGATGACGATCTTATAATAAAAGTTAAATCACCATGGCAACAGATTCACAGGGTTAGGATTGGCCTAGACTAAAATATTTGTGCAAAAGAGTGACTCCAGTGAATTTAAAAATTAACTTAAATTTTCATAATTAAAGGTTAATTGCAAGTTCCATGAATGTCTGTAAGGCTAAGAATGAAATCTCCTGCTAATGAGTGATGGAACTGGCCCTAAATTGTTCTCAAATACTGTGAAAATAAAATTTGGATATCTTCTAGAATTTAGATAGTTGATGGCCTTACAATGATAAAATAAATCATGGTAGCCTGAAGTTCCCTGCACTAGAATTGGCACAAATTAGGTTATTGACTATTTATTAAGGCGGTAATAATAAATTTAAATCAACATGAAAAATACAAAAATAGAGAAATATTCATTTCTATATATGTTGTATATTGACAGTTGTGTGTACAAATGGTAAATTTAGTAGAAGCAGAAATAAGGTTACAAGGAGATGTAACAGACATTAATAAAAATAGCCCTAAATACACATTTAAATACAGAAAATTTGTGCTCTCTTAAATCAAAGAAAGCTTATGCCATTTAATTCAGTAATTTTAAAACCAAGATAAAATTGTATCAATCTAATGCATGGAAATTTTAAAGAGAATGACAATTTTGATTCTCTAAAAATAAAGAAGCTATAAGAAAGTGTCCTTGAAAGTGTAAAAGAATGTAACATTCAGCTGGTGCCATGGCTTACTAGGCTAATCCTCCACCTGTGGTGCTGGCACCCTGGGTTCTAGTCCCAGTCGGGGTGCTAGATTCTGTCCCGGTTGCCCCTCTTCCAGTCCAGCTCTCTGCTGTGGCCTGGGAAGGCAGTGAAGGATGCCCCAGGTCCTTGGACCCTGCACCCGCATGGGAGACCAGGAGAAGCACCTGGCTCCTGGTTTTAGATCAATGTGGTGCACTGGCCACAGCTGCCACTGGGGGGGTGAACCAATGGAAAAAGGAAGACCTTTCTCTCTCTCTCTCTCTCACTGTCCACTCTGCCTGTCCCCAAAAAAAAAAAAAAAAAAAAGAATGTAATGTTCTAAAATTATTTGATAGACCATAAAGATGGAGGTTGCTAAGACAACTTGAACATTATTTAGTGCATTCATGACATGAAAATGTAAGTGCCCAAAAGAATCATCACACCTTGGCAGTGCTAATATTGGTTTCCATGTGGATATTGACATACTCAGATGAAATTAATGAAAGACAAAATAAAACATAGAAACCTGATGCACATGGAAGTTAAAACTTTGCTTTGCCCTTAGTAACAATGTGTATTTTAATGTGAGCCATAATTAAAAAACAAATATGTGGATAAGTATTTGGTGAAAAAACAGTCCAGAATAAACTGGAAAAATTACAGTATGATACAGACTTGTAGTTTGGAAAATTTTCCACAATCAAAAAATAATTTACAGTTCCAGGAGCATCTAGAAACATTAAGAACATATGCTGTGCTGATGACCATGATGGTGCTGGCACTGCAATGTACTCAAATCCTATACCCATGACAGTTGCTGGGACTTTCACCATTTCAAATGAGTTGATGACCACACAATTATAAACCAAACCATGGTACCCATCATTTCCCTATGTTAGGACTGTCACAAATCAGGTTACTCATTACACATTCAGGTGACAGTAGTAAATGATAAAATAAATATGCATTCCATGGAAGGCATTTAATTTTGATTATATGGTGTGTAAATTAGTAATTTGGCAGAAACAGAGTCATAATCATATAGAGATGGGCTAATAATTGGATGGCGGAGTAGGGAGGGAGCTTACTGCTCTAGCCCAGGAAAAGATAGTTTTAAAAAAGTGGAGATAGAGTAGTCTCAGGGAAGAGTTAGGGAAAAAATGGCAGAGGAAACTCTACTGACATTAGAGGGACTTGGTGTACCCACATGTATGGCATGGTGCCCATGGCTCACGACTCCAACAGCTGAGAGCCTATGCACCAGAACTGGAAGGTGAGGTGAGACAAGACTGCAGTAGCCCGAGCCACTGGCAAAAAAAGTGGCAGGAACATAGAGGGAATGAAGTTTAAATCTCCGTGGGGGAAAGTGTGCCAGCCAAACTAGAGGAGAGAAAAAAAGGGACAATACAGACAGGTTTATCTCTCTCCAATCATCTCACAAGTGTGTGCAAGCTGATAGAGCAGGAGCCACTTTGAACATACATAACAGCTGTGCCAGCTTGTGTCTGCACCTGGCAACAGCTGCGTGGAGACTCCTGACTCTGGTGGGGAGAAAAACAGGGAACTAGGAACTTGTGACTGTGTGAAGCTTCCAAAGCAAGACTGTGAAAAAATAAAAAACTGAGGGTGTGTGGGAAGACTCGCAGTGTGGCTAGGACTTTGAGCACTCTCGGTTTGAGATGCCACAAGTTGGGGGTTCCTGGTTACCCAATGAGAGACATTGCTGGAGAAACTGAACTTACACTGAGGACTACACAGATACTTTGTGTGGTTCTTTGGGCAGAGCAGATGAATATTATACCCACTGGGGCTAGTACTCAGGCATTGGTTTCCATTGAGAAGAGCCCAGCTGAGCAGAATATTCTACTGATTAAAAAAAAGGAGACAGAAGACTTAACATGCCAAACTTGGGTATATCACCTTAGGCACACCCTTAACCCTGGAGACTGAACAGAGCTCTCTGGCCATACCCATTACAAGCCTCTAGAGATTCAGTGAAAGTAGACAGTACACGTATCTACAGTGTCATAGTACAAAGATAAAAGCCATAGCAGTGGAAAAAAAAAAAAAAAACAAGAAACCAATGCATATCTTAACAATGCTAAACAAATGCAAAAATATGAGAAACAAAAATAAGGAAGACATCATGACACTCCCAAAAGAACATGACACTTCAATACTAGATTATGAACATGATGAGATAGAAGAAATGTAAGAAATAGAACTCAAAAATTTGATCATAAGATTACATAGAAGTAATCAAAAGCAAATGCACAAACTACTGAAATCCATGAAGGACATGAAAGAAAATTTCTCCCATGAAATTTAAATTATAAGGAGGGATCAAGATAAAATGAAGAATTCAGTAGGACATGAAATTGAGATATTAAAGAGAAATCAAAGTGAAATGAAGAATTCAATAGAACAAATAAAAAATGCAGTGGAGAGCCTTAAAAATAGAATCAATGAGGCAGCAGAGAGAATATCTGACTTAGTAGACAGAGCACAGGAAAGCATACAGTCAAACCAAAGACAAGAAATGGAAATTAGAAATCTAAAAACACTGTTGGGAATCTACAGGAAACTATTAAAAAAAAAAAAAACATTTGGGTTCTAGGAATTCCTGAAGGTGTGGAGAGAGAGACAGCATTAGAAGGCATTTTTAGTGAAATATTAGCAGAGAAAGAGAGAGATGTCCAAGTACAGGAAGCACACAGAACTTCAAATAGACATGACCAGAAAACATCCTTGCCATACATTTTCTTTCATGTCCTTCATGGATTTCAGTAGTTTGTGCATTTGCTTTTGATTACTTCTATGTAATCTTATGATCAAATTTTTGAGTTCTATTTCTTGCATTTCTCCTATCTTATCATCTTTATATTCTAATATTGAAGTGTCATGTTCTTTTGGGAGCATCATGATGTTTTCCTTATTCTTGTTTCTTGGATTCTTGCATTTGTGGAGATACTCGTCTTTTTTTTTTTTTTTTCTCTGCCGTGGTAGTTTTTATCATTGTATTATGACTATAGATAAATGGACTTTCTGCTTTCAGTGAATCTCTAGAGGCTTGTAGTGGGTATGGCCAGAGAGCTTTGTTCAGTTCTCAAGGGTAAAGGGTATGCCTGAGGTGACACACCCAGGTTTGGCATGGTAAATCTTCTCCTTTTTTTTTTTTATTCAGAAGGGAATTATATTCTGTTCAGCTGAGCTCTTATCTTCAATGGAGCCCAGTGCCTGAGTACTAAATCAAATGGGTATAATATTTGCTCTGTCCAAGGACCACATAATGATCTGTGCTCCCCATGTGGGACCTCTGTCCTTAATGAGTTGTACCATGAGAATTAACAGTAAATCTACTCTTCAAACACCTGTTTACCTGGAACCCTAGAAAAAGTGCTCAGGCAAGCAATATTGTGAAAAATTAGTTCTAAGTAATATGAAAGATAACCCAGACAAAACAGCAGTCCAGCAAATCATTCAACCTCACTGAAACTACCAGCAGCCACACCATTCATTTTCTATTAAATCTGTTTATAAGATTTAATTTGATAAACACTTGTAAGAAGCTGTGAGGACTTAAACAGAGATGAAGAGCTATTTCTAATGGAGGTGGAATGGATTACTTGCAGAGCTATTATCTAGATGGGAAATAAAAGAGCTATTGAAGCTAGATGCATCCTAGCATTTGTAGCCCTGTTATCAAGGGATGGCCATGCAACCTAGGTAAAGTGTTCCTCCTGAGGGTATCCTGAGGAATTAACTGAATGTAAATCAGATTTATGTAAATCAAGTAAGGACTTTGTAAATTGGAAGGGATAAAAACACACATTTTCAATAAAAATGAGGGCCACCTGTAGGAGAAGGGAGTAATACAATAAAAAAGGTTATAAAAATTATAGTAAAGTTAAATTAATACAAGTGTACTACAGGGGCCAGTGCTGTTGCACAGCAGGTTAATGCCCTGGCCTAAAGTGCCAGCTTCCCATATGGGCACTGGTTTGAGACCCAGCTGCTCCACTTCCAATCCAGATCTCGGCTATGGCCTGGGAAATAGTAGAAAGCCAAAGTGCTTGGGCCCCTGCACCTACATGGGAGATCTGGAGAAGCTCCTGGCTTTGGATCAGCACAGTTGCGGCTGTTGTGGCTGGCTCCTGGCTTCAGATTGGTGCATCTCTTGCCATTGTGGCCATCTGGGGAGTGAACCATTGGATGGAAGATCTATCTCTCTCTGCCTCTCCTCTTTCTGTTTAACTCTGACTTTCAAATAAATAAATACTACATTTATGCTCCTGCTTCTCCGTTGCAATGGGTACCACCTGGATAGACTTCATTCCGTATTCTTTTCAAGGCAAATAGGAATTGAATGAAGTAGAGTGGAAAAGGGGGATCATGAATGAAAAAGGCATTATGCATTCAGTAATACAGGAAAATTCAGATAAGTGTTGTGACTTATAGGGTTTGAGGTTGTCCCTTTAAAGAATGAGGGTGATGTGTGGGATAACATCTACTTGCATATTCAAATAGACCTTGGGTAGTGGAGTCTAATCCAGATGTGCACACAGATAAGTTGAAATTTCTCATGGGTATATAGGTCACCACAAACTCATTCCCTTATGCTGCACACAACACTTATTTTCCAGGGCTGGAGTACACCATTATGGCTGGAACATGTGTCACTTGATATGCCTATGGTCACATCACTGGTTTGCACAATAATGTGGGGAAAGAATCCTGGGAGGCCCACAAAGCATCCATAAAACAAATAACTTTGTAATTGATGAAGATGGTGTTCCAAATAACTGTTGCAACAACTGTTTCTCAACTTTTAGATATTTATTAACAAAATTTACATAAGAGAGTACAGTTCAGTTCATATACTTTATCCCACTCACAATAATGAGAAACCAAAACTACAGGTTGTATAAGAGAAAAAAATTCTGAAGAACAGTTAACCACTGTCACAATTCATCATGAAAACTGCCCCAATACTTACTAAGGTGTGATTCCACCAAAGAATTCTTCCAAACAAATTATACTTCAGGGACTTCTCTCTATAATCTTGCTATGTTTTGTGGAAGTTTGCCTAATAATAAAGGTATTTCCTATTACAATAGTCATAGGTAAAAGTCTTCCTTCTGTTGGTTCACTCCCCAGATGGCCACAATGGCCAGAGCTGCCCTGATCCAAAGCCAGGAGCCAGGAGCTTCTTTCTGGTCTCCACATGGGTACAGGGGCCCAAGCACTTCGGCCATCTTCCAAAGCTTTGCTAGACCACAGCAGAGAACTGGATTGGAAGAGAAGCAGCTGAGACTAGAACTGGATTATCCTACTGAACCATGGCGCCAGCCTGTTTAATTTCTGGTTATGGTTTTTTCACATCTACTGCACTTGAAGGATATCACCTTTTTTGAGTTGCATATTTATGACAGCTTGAATACCATGAAAATATACATTCATTCATTACACTCCACATTCATTACATTCCAAAGAAACCCTTTGTGTGAATTCTCTGATGTATAGTGATCAATTTCTGACAAATGGCTTTTTTTCACACTAATATTTCTAACCTTTCTTCCTTTTTTTAACAATTTACTTTATTTGAAAGACAGAGTTACAGAGAGAGGTAGAGAGAGAGAGGTCTTCCATCTGCTGGTTCACTCCCCAGATGGATGCAATGGCTGGAGCTACAATGATCAGAAGCCAGTAGCCAGGAGCTTCTTTTGTGTCTCCCACATGGGTACAGGGCCATCTTCTACTGCTTTCCCAGGCCATAGCTGAGAGCTGTATCAGAAGAGGAGCAGCCAGGACTAGAAGCAGTGCCCACATGGTATGCCAGTGCTTCAGGCCAGGGCTTTAACCTACTGTGCCACAGCGCTGGTCCCAATCTTTCTTCCTTATGGGAATGCCTATTGTATGGGATGTAATTTCCAGCAAAAGGCTCTGTCACATGGTTATAAAAAGTTCTCTCCCTTGTTTGAACTACATGTGTTATGAGGTATTACTTCTGACAAAAGGCTTTCCCACACTTATTACAAGATTTCTATTATATAATCAATTTTCTGATGTTATATTGTGTGATTTTGGCAGAGTTTTCCAACACTCATTCCATTCATAAGGTTTCTCCTCCATGTGAATTCTGATGTTTTATGAGGTGTTACTTATGGATAAAGGCATTTACATATGCATTAGATCCAAAGTGTTTTCCCCCATATGAATTAGATGATGTGCAATGAGGACTGCATTATTGGAAAAAGCTTTCCAAGTCATTATGTCCAAAAGGTTTCTCTTCATGTGAATTTTCTGATGCATTATGAGATGCGACTTATTGCCACGGGCTTTTCTACAGTCATTGCATTCATGAAGTTTCTCCCCAGTGTGAATTCTCTGGTGTGATATGAGCTATGATTTATAACAAAAGGCTTTCCCACACTCATTAGATTCATAAGGTCTCTTGCCTGTGTGAATTGTTTTGATATGGGGTATAATTTATAGAAAAAGGCTTTTCCACAGCCATTACATTTCTAATGTTATTTCCTTGTGTGAATCCTCTGATGCAGTTGGAGTTGGAACTTAAGACCAAAAGTTTTCCCATAGTCATTACATTCATGAAGTTTCAACACTGTGTGCATTCTCTGGTGCATTATGAGGTTTGACTTTTGTCCAAAGGCTTTGCCAGTCATTATAAAGTTTCTGCCCTGTGTGAATTCTCTGATGCACAATGAGGGTTGACTTATGGCTAAATGCTTTTCCAGTTATTACAATCATGAGTTTTCTACCCTGTGTGAATTCTCTGCTATGATATGAGGTTTGTCTTTTGTCCAACGGCTTTTCCAAAGTCATTACATTCATGAGGTTTCTCCCCTGTGTATTCTCCGATGTTTCCTAAAGACTGACTTTTGTCCAAACGCTTTCCCCCACTCATTACATTCATGGGGTTCCTCCCCTGTGTGAATTCTCTGGTGCATTATGAGGCTTGACTTTCATCCAAAGGCTTTTCCACAGTTATTACATTCATGAGGTTTCCGCCTTGTGTGAATTTGCTGATGTTTCATGAGGCCTGACTTATGGCCAAAAGCTTTTCCATAGTCATTACATTCATAGGGTTTCTCTCCTGTGTGAATTTGCTGATGTTTCATGAGGTCTAACATTTGTCCAAAGGCTTTTCCACAGTCATTACATTTATGAGGTTTTTCCCCTGTGTGAAATCTCTGGCGTATGATGAGGTGTGATTTTCATCCAAAGGCTTTTCCACAGTTATTATATTCATGAGTTTTCTACATCATGTGAATTCTCTGGTGTAATATGAGGTGTGATTTGTGTCCACAGGCTTTTCCAGTCATCACATTCATAGGATTTCTCCCCTGTGTGAATTCGCTGGTGCATTATGAGGCTTGACTTTCGTCCAAAGGCTTTTCCACAGTCATTACATTTATGAGGTTTCTCCCCTGTGTGAATTTGCTGATGTTTCCTGAGGACTGACTTTCGTCCAAAGGCTTTTCCACAGTCATTACATTCATGAGGTTTCTCCCCTGTGTGAATTCGCTGATGATTCATGAGGTTTGACTTGTGTCCAAAGGCTTTTCCACAGTCATTACATTTATGAGGTTTCTCCCCTGTGTGAATTCGCTGATGTTTCCTGAGGTATGACTTATTTCCAAAGGCTTTTCCACAGTCATTACATTCATGAGGTTTCTGCCCCATGTGAATTCTTTGGTGTGTGATGAGGACAGACTTGTATCCAAAGGCTTTTCCACAGTCATTACATTTATGAGGTTTCTCCCCTGTGTGAATTCTCTGGTGTATGATGAGGTGTGACTTTCGTCCAAAGGCTTTTCCACAATCATTACATTTATGAGGTTTCTCCCCTGTGTGAATTCGCTGATGATTTATGAGGTTTGACTTGTGTCCAAAGGCTTTTCCACAGTCATTACATTTATGAGGTTTCTCCCCTGTGTGAATTCGCTGATGTTTCATGAGGTCTGACTTGTGTCCAAAGGCTTTCCCACAGTCATTACATTCATGGGGTTTCTCCCCTGTGTGAATTCGCTGATGTATGAGGAGGTATGACTTGTGTCCAAAGGCTTTTCCACAGTCATTGCATTTATGAGGTTTCTCCCCTGTGTGAATTCGCTGATGTTTCATGAGGTATGACTTGTGTCCAAAGGCTTTTCCACAGTCATTACATTCATGGGGTTTCTCCCCTGTGTGAATTTGCTGATGTATGAGGAGGTATGACTTGTGTCCAAAGGCTTTACCACAGTCATTGCATTCATGGGGTTTCTCCCCTGTGTGAATTCGCTGATGTATGAGGAGGTATGACTTGTGTCCAAAGGCTTTTCCACAGTCATTGCATTTATGAGGTTTCTCCCCTGTGTGAATTCGCTGATGTTTCATGAGGTCTGACTTGTGTCTAAAGGCTTTTCCACAGTCATTGCATTTATGGGGTTTCTCCCCTGTGTGAATTCGCTGATGTTTCATGAGGACTGACTTGTATCTAAAGGCTTTTCCACAGTCATTACATTCATGAAGTTTCTCCCCTGTGTGAATTCGCTGATGTATGAGAATGTATGACTTTTGTCTAAAGGCTTTTCCACAGTCATTGCATTCATAAGGTGAATTAAAACTCAGTGAATTTTCACAACGTTTACATGTAGAGAATTTTCCCCTTGTATTTAGTCTGTGATTTATTGCAAGTTGTGGCTGGTGAATGACAGGTTCAACATACCTAGTGTACTTATAAAATTTCTTTCCTGTGTGAGTTTGTTGATGCACATTGAGGCTAGAATTTTCATGGATAGCTTTTTCAATTGGAGTTACTTTTCCAAAAGTGACAGTTGATTTATTACAGTTTTCTGCCATATGAACCCTCTCAGATTTACAGAGCATCTTTCTTGTGAAGAATTTTGCTTGTCCAGTGGGTCCAAATGGCTGCTTCATGATGTGAATCTTGTCATGCTGACCAAAAGGCTCACAGAACTGGAGAGAACTTCCAGGTATCTTAGTGTTATCAAATTTCTCTCCATCCTGTAATTGATCAGGCCCACTGTGGGGATACACAGTGTGACATTTACTGAATTCCTCAGGCTTCAATCGTGAATAGGTTCCCTTTTTAATAATCAGTGTTGGAATATGGCTTGAATTTAAATTAAGGGTTTTTCTTAATTCAACTCTCTTGAGAGCTGATGTCTTGTTATTTTTCATAAAATCCTGATTCAGATTTTTGTCCTGACTTTCCTGGTTGATCCTAATCAGGTCATCCCTTTTCATGACCACTGAAATGAGAAAAAAGCAATCATGTCACTGAATCACATGTAACTGTTTCTCCTGGCATATTTATAAAGGGAATGAAGTTACTTGTTATTCAAGTGGTATTAGATTTTGAAAAATCAGTATGAGGTACTTATTTATGACCATTATATGGTCTTTCTCCTGGCTGGTGCTGTGGCTCAATAGGCTAATCCTCCTCCTGTGGTGCCAGCACACCGGGTTCTAGTCCTGGTCAGGGTACCGGATTCTATCCCGGTTACCCTTCTTCCAGGCCAGCTCTCTGCTGTGGCCCAGGAGTAGAGTGGAGGGTGGCCCAAGTGCTTGGGCCCTGCACCTGCAAGGGAGACCAGGAGAAGCACCTGGCTCCTGGCTTCAGATCAGCGCAGTGCGCCAGCCACGGTGGCCATTGGAGGGTGAACCAATGGCAAAGGAAGACTTTTCTCTCTGTCTCTCTCAGCCTGTCAAAAACAATTAAAAATAAAAAAAAAAAATAAATAAAAAAATATATGGTTTTTCTCCTTAATACATTAATGTATTAAAATGTACCATGAGGTTTCCCAATGTTCAAACATGATCCTTTTTACCATGGAAATTTTTCAAGTACGGTAGGATGACTTTTGTGCTATGATGTATTGGATGCCTGCATCTCAAAACAGAGTCAGTGTGAGCCCTGGCTACTCTGCTTTCAGTACAGCTCTCTGCCTATGTAAACCGGGAGGAAGCAGATAATGGTTCATATGCCTGGAAACCTGTGATACACCAGGGAAGACTAGATGAATTCTAAAGTTTTGGCTTCAGACTAGTTAGACCTAAGTGTTGCAGGCATCTGGGAAGTGAGCTATTAGAGGACCTCTCTCTTTCTCCTCTCACTATCACTGTGCTTTTCACAAAGATGAAATAACTATAAAATATTTTAAAGAATGGACAAATATTTAATAAAAATATTCACCCACTACCTGTCCTTTTTCTCTGTCCTTTTTCTCCAGCTTATTTTTATAAAAATTGTGTGTTTTTTTGCTTCTCTGATATTTCAACCATAAACATGAAAAAGTTTTACTGATCATTTACTTGCAGATGGAGAAGATTGAAATGGAGAAGATTGAAACATTTAAAGAGTATGATTTGAATCTATGATTATCTTATGTTCAGTCTTTCTAGGTAAACATCATTTGTGGGATTTTTCAAATGAAAAACTACTTTGTCTCTACTCTATGACAGCTTCCCCAAATTCCTAAGGACATCCGACACCTTCAGCTTTTCAGAAATACAACAGGTAGAGAAAAGTCCTAATATACCACTTTAGTTAAACACTCCCAATCAGTTTGAAGAATTTGTTTCTGCAAACCAGGATGTGCTCATCTTTGAAAAGTGTTTTCTAGCTCACTCTGAAATCATCAGTGCTGGTTACCTCCTCTCAATTCTTTCTATAAACATTCCTGTGTGATAATTAAAATTTCTGGAGACTTTTGATCAGTTGTCTCCTATTTTCATAGAAAGCTTCAGTTCCTATGCTTTTCTTTATCTTTTTGTTTGCTCATTTTTCAATGATACTGAAAAATAAGAGAGAAATCATACTTCAAACTCCACCCTTAGTGAAATCTGAGCCACTCAACATAAACCCACACAGCTACTTGACCTTGGGTCTCAAAATGTCATTACTTTTTTGGTGAGTCTAGGATCACTTATTTTCATGTTTTACATAAGTTCATGCTTAGTTTATGATTTCTTCTTTTCAAAGATTTACTTTATTTACTTGAAAGCTAGAATTATAGAGAGAGATAGAGACAGAGAGAAGTCTTCCATCTGCTGGTTCACTCCCCACATGGACACAACGACCAATGCTGGACCAAGATAAAGTTAGGAGCCAGGAGTTTCTTTCTTGTCTTCCACATGGGTACAGAGGGCCAAGGACTTGGACCAACCTCTGCTCCTTTCTCAGGTGCATTAGCAGAGCTGAATTAGAAGAGGATCAGCTGGGACTTGAACTGGCACCCATATGCTATGCTAGTGCTGCAGGCTGCAGCTTTAACACATTGCACTACAGCGTCTTTCCTAGCTTCATAATTTCTAATGTCACAGCACAGAGGCTTACTCATGACCATCTTTTTTTTTTTTTTTTTTTTTTAAAGATTTATTTATTTATTTATTTGAATGTCAGAGTTACACAGAGAGAGGAGAGGCAAAGAGAGAGTAAGGTCTTCCATCCAATGGTTCACTCCCCAATTGGCCACAATGGCCAGAACTGTGCTGATCTGAAGCCAGGAGCCAGGAGCTTCTTCTGGGTCTCCCTCCGGTGCAGGGGCCCAAGGCCTGGACCATCTTCTACTGCTTTCCCAGGCCATAGCTGAGAGCTGGATTGGAAGTGGAGCAACTGGGTCTTGAACTGGTGCCCATATGGGATTTCAATGCTTCAGGCCAGGGTGTTAACCCACTGCACCACAGCCCCGTCCACATGACCATCTTTTAATGGTTACTTATTTACTTGAGAGTCAGAGAGACAGAATGAGAGACTGAAACAGGTTTGCCAGCTATAGCTCACTCCTCAAATGTTTCCAACAAACCATAATTTCTTATTTATTTGAGAGGCATAGAGGAAAAAAAAGAAAGAGACTAAGAAAGAGAAAGTTCACATTTATTGATTCAGTCCTGAGCAATTTCTATGACTGGGCAAAATCATGAGTGGGAACTCTGAGCAATGAGCTAGAAATAAGTTTCTGGGGGCCAGCATTGTGGCATAGCAGGTAAAGCCACCACCTGCGGTGCTGCCACCACTATGGGCACCAGTTCAAGTCCTAGCTGCTCCTCTTCTGATCTAGCATTCTGCTATGGCCTGGGAAAGCAGTAAAAGATGGCCCAAGTTCTTGAGTTCCTGTACCCATGTGGGAGACCTGGAAGAAGCTCCTGGCTCCCGACTTTGGATCAGTGCAGCTCCAGCCATGACAGCCAATTGGGAAGTGAACCAGTGGATGGAAGACCTCTCTGTCTCTCTCTTTCTCTCTCTGTCTTTCTCTCCCTCTCCTTCTCTCTCTCTGACTTTCAAATAAATAAATAAATCTTTAAAAATAAACAGAAAGAAACACTAATCTTAAAAAAACTTTCTGTACATTACCTAGTTAACAAGCACTGAAGGAACTAATAAGTGCATGAAAGAAAAGGTATAAAAGTGTAGAGAAGGACAAGTTAGAATTTGGGGAATGTATCAAACCTAGATAAAAGCCTTAGTAACATCAGAAAATGACTGGATTTTTTTAAATCAAAGAACATCTTCACTAAGAACAAAAGTTAGAAAGATACTGGTATCTCTAAATACTCTAGAATGCCTGTGTCTGATGCACAAAACCAGCTGTCATCAGGAGTAAGGCTTGAGAAAAAATCGTGGAAAGAGCACCAGTCAACATCTGCACACTTTCTGCCTTGGCCTTCCTGTGTCTTATGTGTAGACTGACCTGGAAGGCTCTGATTCAGGCATTCTTCCACCATCCATGGCTCTGCTCCTCGCTCCAACTTGAAGATCAAGTCAGGTTTGGTAATGCAGTGCCCTATTAATGAAAACAATGTAAGACTTTGTGAAATCACTATCTTGGGTTATTTAAAGGACTATAGCTTGGTCCAGGAGCTATGCAACAAATGTTCCAATTTGAATCTTTTGTTAGATGGTAGATATTCAGATTATTCATGGACTCAAATTCTATATCTGTGCAATATTAAACATTATAAAGTGTTCCCTTGTTTGTCAAATAGCAAGAAAATGTTATCACTGGGCATGTGATGGGTGTCACTCACCCAAGGAGAACAGGCTGCTGTAGGTCTCCAGCATCACATCTCTGTATAGGGTTTTCTGAGCATTGTTCATTTTCTGCCATTCCTCCCAGCTAAAGTACACAGCCAGGTCTTCAAATGCTATCATCACCTGTAACATTACACTTCCAGTCAACATATTAACTCTGTCACAAAACAAACACTGACAGTTATGTATGGATATGAAGGAAAAAGGAAGGATATAGTTTTACATTAGACTTGTTGAGTGTTTAGAAAGCCACACAGAAGTATTCAATAGAGTCAAACCCATGATCTACAGGCTGTGAAAAATGCCCAAGCTGGAGGGAAACAGGAGGTTCAAATCACAAAGGCCACATCTGTCAAGGGGAATTGCACAGCAGGCTAGAAGAGGGTTAATATTGACTCTTGAATGGGCAATGTTAAGGGGAAGTATGTAGAAGCATTGAGAAAAAAAGGCAAAAAACCATCAGTGAAACTATGATGGGAATGAACAGAAAAGAATTTCCAGGAAAACACCATGCATATCACTTCCAATATGTCAGAGAAAAAAAATATATTAAAAGACAGGGCAGACATTTAGCTTAGCGTTTATGATGCCACCTCAGAGTGCCTATGTTTGATTTCCAATGCCAGCTTCAGTTCTTAGCTCCCAGATAATGCAGACCTGGGGAAGCTGTGGTGATGTCACCAATGAAGGAGGCCTAGATTCCATTCCTCAATCCTGGCTTCAGTTCTGCCCCAACTCTGTTTGGTATGGTTATCTAGGAAGTGAATTAATGTGTCAAAGCTCTCTCTCTCTCTCAGTCCATCAACTTCTTTCTCTATCAAACTAATAAATATTTATAAGTAAGAGAGAAAATACAAGTAAGACAAAGAATACAAATTAGCTTTTGCCCTTGTCTATGATTTTTCTACTGATAAACAATTGAAGTAACATTATACATAATTAAAGTGAAAGCAATAGAATTACTTGCCCAAAACATTCAAATGATAAACATTTGAAAGAACATTATACATAATTAAAGTGAAAGCAATGCAATTATTTGCCCAAAAAGAGAACCTGGGGATGTCTGCAATACAATCTGCCTGCTCAACATACAATTTAGCTCTCTGCTATGTCCTAAGAAAGCAGTGGAACATGGTCCAAGTACTTGGGCCACTGCATCTGCATAGGAGACCCAGCAGCTGTTGGGTCTTGTCTTTGGATCGGCTCAGCTCCAGCCTTTGCAATAATTTGGAGGGTGAGCCAGCAGATGGAGGACTTTCTCTCTCTCTCTGCAACTCTTTCGAGTAAATAAATGAAATCTTTAAAAAAACAAAAACAAAAACCCTCTGGTTTCCTTATGAACTGAACAGTGGGGAACAAAAGAATATGATAGAATGAATAAAGAATAATAAGTACATTAACCAAGAAAACATCAGCTTCACAGTGGAGGAATAAACCTGTAAAAGTTGAAATATATAGGAAAATGCACCCACCTATATTAAGTGGCAGAGATTAAACAGAAGTTATCACTGGTTTAATAAAAGCATTATCTACAAATTTTGTAAAATAATAATGTAAAAGTAAAAAGAAACTTTGAGTGTTCAAATAAATGAAGTTATCAAAGAGATAAACATTATGTTGTTATTAAGTTTATACTAAAGAAAATTAACAAATACACATAATGTATATTTAATACAGTGCACTTTACCAGTAGTGATTCCAAGTAGCACCTTTCCCTGTACTTCATCCCTTCACAAAACCCTGGATTGGGGCTGGCACTGTGGCCTAGTGGGTAAAGCTGCTGCCTGCAGCACTGGCATCCCATATGGGCACTTGTTTGATTCCCAGCTACTCCACTTCTGATCTAGCTTTCTGCTATGGCCTGGGAAAGCAATAGAAGATGTCCCAAGTCCTTGGACCCCTGAACTTATGTGGGAGACCCAGAAGAAGCTCCTGGCTCCTGGCTTTGGATTGGCACAACTCTGGCCATTGCAGCCAACTGGGGAGTGAACCAGTGGATGGAAGACCTCTCTCTCTCTCTCTCTGCCTCTCCCTCTCTCTGTGTGTAACTTTCAAATAAATCTTTTAAAAAAAGACCCTGAATTTCACCATTTTCTTGATTTACCTGATGAGATACCAATAAATGTGATAGAAATAGACAATTTGTTAAAAGATTTATTTATTTGAAAGAGTTACACAGAGAGAGAAGGAGAATCGGAGAGAGAGAGGGAGGGAGAAAGAGAGGTCTTTGAACCGCAGGTTCACTCCACAGATGGCTGCAATGTCTGGAGCTGTGTAGATCCAAAGATAGGAGCCAGGAGCTTCTTCCAGGTCTTCCACATGGGAGCAGGGGCCCAAGGACTTGGGCCATCTTCTACTGCTTTGCCAGGCTGTAGAAAGGGCTGGATCAGAAGTGGAGCAGCCGAGTCTCAAACTGGCACCCATATGGGATGCTGGCACTGCAGGCAGTGGCTTTACCTGCTATGCCACAGCACCAGTTCCAGAAATAGACAATTTGTAAAGTATTTGCCTTCTCAGATTTTCTTTTTCTGACAGTTATCTTCTGAAAAACCTTCCTGTTGAAGAGATAGTATGTAGCCAAGATTCACCACAAACCCCAGACACTTAAGTGAAGTCTCAATCAGTTCCCCAAATGATGAAACTCTCATTTCTGCTCCCAGACTAATCATAGGAATTGTCAAGCTGAGTGAAGCCCATAACACAGAGTCAGAACTGCAAATCAAATGGCTATTTGCTAAGCCATCGTGTTTTCTGATTTGTCCTACATCAAATGCTGATACATACCAGTAAGATTGGCAGAAAGTTGAATTACATGCAAACTACAATGCATACAACTTCAAAATTTCATTTAGAAGTTCCCATAAAACAGGCCCAACATTGTCACATAGCAAGAAAACCTGCCATCTGCAATGCAAGCACCCCATGTGGCCATTGGTTCATGTTCTGGCTGTTCTGCTTTTGATTCAGCTTCCTGCTGTTGGCCTGAGAAAAGCAACAGAAGATGATCCAAGTACTTGGGCAAATGCTACAAATGTGGGAGACCCAGAAGATGATCTTGGTTCCTGGCCTCATTCTGTCCTGGCCCTGCTCAATGCAGCCATCTGTGACGTGAACAAGCAGAAGGAAGATCTCTCTGGGTCTTTCCTCTATATACAATACTTTCAAATAAATTTTTAAAAAACTTAGAAAAAAGCTCCTATAAACACAATTTTGCCTATCAATTAGACCTTAGAAAAGCTGCTGATTAAAAAAAAAAAAAAAAGTCCTGAGATTCACACAAATAAATTATCTGGAGACCATAAGGTTGTTCTTCACATTTCAGCTTATATATGGTCATTGTGTTCTTTTGGTTTATATTTTAAGAATCTTGTTATCACATGAATATGATTTAATATAATTTTACTATTTCAGAAAGCAGGATAAAGGTTCACAGTAATTTTCTGTAGCTGCATGTATACTGTATATTGTTCAAGAATAAATTACTGAAAGGGGGAAAATTTTTATGATATGCTTTTTGTTTTTTTAAAAGATTTATTTATTTATTTGAAAGTCAAAGTTACACAAAGAGAGGAGAGAGAGAGAGAGAGAGAGAGAGAGAGAGAGAGAGGTCTTCCATCCAATTGCTCACTCTACAAATGGCTGCAATGGCTGCAGCTGCACCAATCTGAAGCCAGGAGCTTCTTCTGGGTCTCCTACATGGGTGCAAGGACCCAAGGACTTGAGCCATCTTCTACTGCTTTCCCAGGCCATAGCTGGATCAGAAATGGAGCAGCCAAGTCTTGAACCCATGCCCGTATGGGATGTGGGTGCTTCAGGCCAGGGCATTAACCTGCTGTGCCACAGCACTGGCCTCATGATATGCTTTTTGAAGTCACACTCCAAACAGCATTAGGAACAAAAAGGGAAGACATGCTCAGGGAAGTTTTCTAAAGCAGTATTATTTGAACTGGTGATAATTTCTGAAATGGATCTGAAAAATAAATGTTTTTTTAATTAAGTGTGGCAAGATAGAGAATATTAGACAGAAGTTAGGGTGCCGGGTATTTACAAATCATGTGACATTACTCAAACTACTTTTCTCCTGAAATACAATTTGTTTCATTTTTTTACAGAGATCCTAGCAAAACTCCTTTGAGCTACCAGGAAGGACTATTAGAATACAGGGGGCAGCGGCATAGCCCAGGTAACAAGTATATGACAGACTAGGTTTCACAGACCTCCATTTCTAGAGATCCTGGCAGTAGAATGAAGTAATGGGCATGTGGTAGGAAGCAGTGCATATGGTGACTCTCAGATACGAGAGGTTATCCCTCCACTCCAGGCTGCATCCTTAAGACCACTGTCTTCTAATCCACTCATGCCTCTCTTTTGAATGCTGGTCCAGAACTTCTATTACCACCAAGTCTTGAAAATAATGGATGAGGTAAGGTAATATCAAGTATATCTGGTTCACTCTGGTCAGTATGATCCATAACTGCTTGGACCATGCAACTAGGATCTTTACAATTCAATGACTCTTGTCTCTGCTCTTTGAGCCTTGAGGTGTTGTCTCAGAGAGCATTAAGTTGTATACTGTTAGAAAAGATTCCTATGTGTGGAGCTCCCTTCTTCAAAAACCATAAAAATTACTAACTTCCAAAGGAAATGGGACTGTCCCCCAGTACCCAAACTTCCATGTTCCAAGAAACTATGTATTGTATAAGTACAGTAACCTCAAATGAGTAGCACTGGACAGGCTATACAGTGCAGGATACCAGAAACTTCATTTAAAGAAGATACACCAGAAACCCCATAAATGCAATTGCAACACAGCGTAAGTCAGCCTGCACACATCTCACAGTAAGGATATTTCATTAGTATTGCTGCTACGCTCATCTTAGAGATGAGTAAACAGTGACAGAGATGCAACCTACATTCAGCTCATATACAATTCAGCTCAAATGGTCTGAACACCCATCTCCAGCCCAAGGCCATCTTGCATGAGACAAGTTGTCTACAGAAATTTTAGAACCCCTTTCTGTATACCTAGAGACCGACTGGACTTCTATCAGACACATCATCTTTTTTTGAAAAAAGATTTATTTTTATTTATTTGACAGGCAGAGTTACAGAGAGAGGTGAGACAGAGAGAGAGGTCTTCCATCCACGGTTTCACTTCCTAGTGTTTTTTTAACAATTAATTAATTAGAGCGGCAAGATGGTGGAATAGGAAGGGAGCACACTGATAGTCCAGGAGGAGACAGTTTAATAAAAGTGGATATACTGCAGGGTCAAGGAAGAGTAGGGGAAGAAACAGCAGAGGAAACTCTTCAGGAACTAGTGATTCACAGTGGACCTGCGTGGAGAGTGTGGGAGCCCAAGTTCGGGACACCAGCAGCAGACTCAACACAACAGCACTGGAACACGAGGTGAGCTGAACCTCAGTAGCTTGAGACACCAGCAGGAAAGCAGAAAGAGGGGACTACAGGGAATGAGGCTTGAAACCCCATGGGAAAAAGTTCACGAGGCTAACTAGAAGGGAGAGAGGAAAAAAATTAAAAAAGTGACCGATACAGACACAAGTTTCTCTCTCTCTGCTCACCTCTCAAAGGCGAGCAAGACAAAGAGCAGGTGCCATTTTGGACATACGTCATAAGCAGGGTGACCTCAGGTCTGCACCCGCCCTGAGCCTAGCAGAAAAACCTGACTCTGCGGGGGAGGGGTGAAATAACAGGAGATTAGGATCTAACTTGGCAACCCAGAGGGAAACTGCAGGAGAATTGGAGCCCACACCAAGGGCAGCAGAGATTCCCTGTGTGGTCCTTGGGAAAGAGCTTCAGATCTCTGGCTCCTGTGGGTACATCATTTGCCTGCTAACTACCTCCAATTCTGTTCAGCTGTGTGGAATTACTTCCCTTTTGAATCAAAAAAAAAAAAAAAAGAATGAAAGAAAGAGATTTACCATGCCTAACCTGGGAGTGTCACCTTTGGTACACCCTCCACCCTGAGGAACCAAACAGAGCTCTCAGGCCACACTCATCTCAAGCCTCTAAGGCTCCATCGAAAGCAGACAGTCCACTTAATATAGACCCATAGTATAACAAGAAAAAACACCACAGTAAAGAAACCAAATATCTCCAACATGCCAAACAACAAACGCAAAAATCAAGGTAATAAGAACAAGGAAGACACCATGACACCCCCAAATGAAAAAGACACCCCAATTCAGGATTATGAAGATGATGAGATAGAAGAAATGCAAGAAGCGGATCTCAAAAAATTGGTAAGAACGTTAAGAAGTTCTCAAAAACAAATTCTTCAACTACAGAAATCCTTAATGGACAAGATAGAAAATCTCTCTTGTGAAAATCAAATATTAAGGAAGAACCAAAATGAAATGAAACAACTAGTAGAACATGAAACTGTGATAGTGATGAGAAATCATAATGAAATGAAGAATTCGATATATCAAATGACAAACACATTAGAGAGCCTTAAAAACAGAATGGGTGACGCAGAAGAGAGAATATCAGACTTAGAAGACAGAGAACAGGAAAGGAAACAGGCAAACCAAAGAAAAGAGGAGGAAATTAGAAATCTAAAAAATATTGTCGGGAATCTACAGGATACTATTAAAAAACCTAACATTCGGGTCCTAGGAGTTCCTGAAGGCATGGAGAGGGAGAAAGGATTAGAAGGTCTTTTTAGTGAGATACTAGCAGAAAATTTCCCAGGTTTGGAAAAGGACAGAGGCATCTTAGTAAAGGTGGAGATCCTCACCATGACACGTTATAATCAAATCACCACAGTGAAACATAAAGAAAAGATTCTAAAAGGTGCAAGAGAGAAACGTCAGATTACTCTCAGAGGATCTCCAATTAGACTCACAGCAGACTTCTCATAAGAAACCCTACAAGCTAGAAGGGAATGGCAAGACATAGCCCAGGTACTAAGAGAGAAAAACTGCCAGCCCAGAATATTATATCCTGCAAAGCTCTCATTTGTGAATGAAGGTGAAATACTTTTCATAGCAAACAGAAATTGAAAGAATTTGTTGCCACTTGTCCTGCCCTGCAAAAGATGCTTAAAGATGTGTTGTTACACACAGAAACATGGTCATCAATATGAAAGAAGGTAAAGGAAGGAAACCTCACAGCAAAAGATCACAGGAAGCTCAATTTCTCTTTGACAGAGAATTAAACTCTGATGCTCTGTTAAAGCAATGTGTTAAAGTAATCTATTATGTTCTCTTGATGTCTGTTAAATTCTAATTGTTCAAAAACAGCTGAATTTTTATGAAGAGCTATGGGTTATTTAAATATGTACTTATTTTCAAAGATTTGAATAAAAACCTTGTAACAATGATCAAATTTGGTCTATGTTATGTCATGATTTTAAGAAATCTTAATTCAACCAGATATTTTGGATTTTGAGCCTTCTTGGCATTCTTGACAGGCATTCAAAAAATCAAAGTTTCAAACAATCTGGACTCTAAAATTTCCAGTAAATCCTGGACTTTGGTTTTTTCCAGTTTGGGCCCAACTGAAAAAATCAAAGGACCTATGTCTTTCAACTTATAGAGACACCAACTAATCAGGCTATTTGGATCATATTAGAAGTACTGTCAAGATGTGATGTGGTACTAAATTTTAAGTTTCTATAATGGAAAATGCTATTAATACAAATGTTTGAGAATTAAAAACTCTAATAATGATCTTGTGTTACTAGACATGATAGTTATCTTAATGAGAAAGCCCCAGAGACCTAAAGGGTTAAATACTTGTAAAATCCTACAGGTGCTTTCAAAAATACTGTGAAGTAACCAAGTGCCTCTTGTTGGTTGATGAGTTTATAATTTTAAACATGGCAACTTAAAGTCTTTTGTCATCCACAGTTATATATGATTTGCTGCTCATAAAACTAAAGTGTTGTTGGTTCTGTGTTTAGCTGTCCTCTTATAGGTTCCTATGGACTTTTTCCAGCCACTTCTATTGTATTCAGTACTTTGGGATGGCTCTGTAAACAGATGAAGCCCATAATGTATTAACAGTACCAACTGAGAGAAAGTATGGTTAACTGTGGTTACTAAAAACAAAAAGCAATTCAAATCAATTGGCAATCTACAAAAAGAGTTAAAGATTTTAAAAGCTATTATTAAAATTGCTATATTGGTCTATTATGTTATGTTATGTGTGTGTACATATTGTATGTCCACATGGGGAAATTTTATTAAGAATTTTATTTTAATTGGCTTATAGATAAGATTGTCCATAAATTTAAGCTGCTAAAATTAATCAAAGATACATTTTAATTTGAGTGACCTGAATCTGTGTATCATATGTTTTATACTTGTTGGTAGAAACTAAAAACATTTTATATGGTTGTGCTTAAGTTTACTGGTTAAACAAACTACACCATCTTAGATATTTAAGAGGTGTTTCCAAATACATGATTCTTAAAATTTCTAGAAGGCATTGGACCTTCTGGTAAATGTTTTCTTAAGTTGTTATCTAATGGTTGAAATGGTTTGCTAAGTATTCATGTGATATTGCTATTTTCAGCAGGTGATCTAGGACTTGCTCCCTCATTTCTCTATTCTAAGCCCAACTTGTTCTTTCATTTCTCTATTCTTCTCAAGGTGGGAAACTAATTCTATTATGAAGGAATCTATAGGACGCACAATTTAATCTTTAGACCTTATAAAAGAGATGGCTAACATTTTTCTGTAACAGCATAGCCAAAATAAGAGCTTAAATAGCTAGATTTAGTTCACCATCAGCGAAGTAAACAGTAAGTAGAAAAAACCTCCCTTTCAGACCAAAGGGAAAGAAAGTTTTAAAGTGAGAATATAATTTTCCTCATGGGCATTGTCTACCTTAGAAAAACTACTACAGAACATGCCTGTGACTATAGACTTGTAGTTCAGGCCACCGAAGATTAGAGATGGGACTTGGGCACTCCCTTGACTTACATCCTCTGGTCTGCTTTAACAAAAACCAGGAGGAAAAGAAAGCTAGGCATCAGAAGCAATGGGTGGCAGGCCTATTAATGGCTGATCTGGACAGTGATCTGCCCTCAAGGAGACCCAACAGGCCAGTCCACTGCAGTGGCTTTCAATGTGGTAAGCCTGGGCTTCAGCAGAAGTCAGCTTGTGAAGAGCCCTGGCAGCTCTGCCAAGAGTTGGATCACTGGAAATGGACCTGCCCTGGAGTCAAAAGATGCCAAGGTCAGAGCCACAGATCTTATTGGCTCTAAGCTGAAAAGCCCTTCACTCAGCCTAACTTCCAAAGTGACCACTGCAGCTGAGGGGATGGCCAAGTAGGGTCAGCAACATTGCAGGCAGAACTGTAAATTTCTTGTTAGAGATGCCACCTGCCTTTACCTGGCCAGCTCTCCTCCCAGGCCAGCCAAGTAATGAAAGTCAACAGAGTGCCTTCCCCCAGGAGGTTCACACCTCCCTTAGCATGTACCCCCTGTGAAGAGATAGATAGGTCTGGGCCTCTTAACTTACAAGGCCTAAAGCCCAACAGATTATTATCAAGCCCCTTCTATCTGGTTCTATTTGCCTCTGAGTCAGAAAACTTAATTGTAGCTTAGACAGCACCTTTGTTAGCACATCTAATAATGACTCTGTCCTTTGTTCTAGACCCTATCTAGCACACTTGGGCCTCATTCCTTCATAATCATAACCTCTACTCTACCTCCAATGGCTCTACTCCCAACCTGTGTGTACTGATGGTCCTCTTCCCCACTTAATGCTGTATAATTGTTCAGACCTGGTTAATGCCACTCTTAGGATCATTGGTTACTATCCTCACTCTGTCTTTTATGACCTCGTCTAAATATGATCAGAGTTGGCAATCTTGGAAGGCTTCCATAGCCTTGGTAACTCATGATGAGAGCCTAGGGTGGTTACTGGCGCCATAAACTAGAGTGTCAATTTGTTGGGTCAACAACAGGAGTCACTGTGCACTTGCTTCTTGTGTGGGATCTCTGTCCTTAATGTGCTGTACATTTTGATTTAATGCTATAACTAGTACTCCATAAGTATGTTTCACTTTGTGTTTCTATGTGGGTGTAAACTGTTGAAATCTTTACTTAATATATACTAAATTGATCTTCTGTATATAAAGAGAATTGAAAATAAATGTTGATGTGAATGGAAGGAGACAGGGAGCGGGAGAGGGGAGGGTTGCGGGTGGGAGGGAAGTTATGGGAGGGGGAAGCCATTGTAATCCATAAGCTGTACTTGGATATTTATATTCATTAAATAAAAGTTTAAAAAAATAAAAAATAAAAAAGATTTATTTTTATTTGACAGGCAGAGTTACAGAGAGAGGTGAGACAGAGAGAGAGGTCTTCCATCCACGGGTACACTTCCTAGATGGCCACAAAGGAGCTGTGCCAATCTGAAGCCAGGAGCCAGGAGCTTCTTCTGGGTCTCCCATGTGGGTGCAGGGGCCCAAAGACTTGGGCTATCTTCTACTGCTAACCCAGGCCATAGCAGAGAGCTAGATCAGAAGAGGAGCAGCTGGGATTAGAACCGGTGCCCATATGGGATGCTGGCACTTAAGGCTAGGGCATTAACCTGCTGAGCCACAGTGGTAGCCCCTTATCTTCTGACAAAAAAAAAAAAATGCTTGAAAATCCAACATTATTCATCCCTTCTATGGCTTTGGAACTGAGGATCTACCACTGGTATCCTTTCTTGAACCAGCCAAGGTCTATAAGGGTGTACCTGAATGAGAGATTATAATGCCTCTGATCTATAACTGCACCTATGCCACCAAGAGACAGGAACTGGTCCTTCTCTACAAAGTTTCTTTTACCCCCACACTAACATTCACAGACATAGAAACCAATCACAGTTCTTGAGCAATATGGGGACAGCTTCAGGACCAGAAATTCTCTAAAGGTGGTGGGAGTGATTGCAATGGCATATGCTGAGAAGGACAACAAAGGAGACTTTCCATCATCTTTCCCTGTTGATATCATGAGCAGATGAAGCTACCTTCCCTGTAAAACAGTGCACACCTCCATTAGGAAGAAAACTGCTGGAAAATCAACCTCTTAGGATACAGTGGGCGTACCTAAAAATGTGTATAACTACATGAAGTGCTCACATAATATTTCAATTCCTCATTAATTCCTGGCTTGGCAAATATAGTATGTTTCTTTCAAATGTATGTGGAGAAATTAAAATGTGGAAAGGATTTTTGGAAATTGTCATTAAATATAGTATTTTTTTTTTCAATTCTCATAATTAAATTGTGGTTCTAAAACCCTCAAATACTTCTACAGATTTTTAGAAAAACCCTCCAAGGACTCTTTTTAACTTAGCATTTAAAGAAGAAAATAATATCCCTGAATAAATCATTTTTAATCCTTTAAAATGATGCTTGATCTTACTTAGTAAAAGAATTTGTGGACCATCAATGGATCATATTTCACAGTAAAATAGTAATAATTTGGTGGATTAATATTGTTGGAAAACAGCATGAATGCCTTGTAAAATCTTTGTGAATATTTAAAAATGCATATTTTTTTTCTTTCTTTTCTTTCTTTTTTTTTTTTTTGAAAGGAAGAGAGTAGAGAGAGAGAGAGAGAGAGAGAGAAAGGTCTTCCTTTGCCATTGGTTCACCCTCCAATGGCCACTGCAGCCAGTGCACAACGCTGATCTGAAGGCAGGAGCCAGGTGCTTCTCCTGGTGTCCCATGGGGTGTAGAGCCCAACACTTGGGCCATCCTGCACTGCACTCCTGGACCACAGCAGAGAGCTGGCCTGGAAGAGGGGCAACTGAGACATAATCCGGCATCCCAACTGGTACTAGAACCCGGTGTGCTGGCGCCGCAAGGTGGAGGATTAGCCTATTGAGCCACAGCACCAGCCAATTACCTGTATATATTTTTTTCTTTTTTCTTTTTGACAGGCAGAGTGGATAGTGAGAGAGAGAGAGAGACAGAGAGAAAGGTCTTCCTTTTTGCCATTGGTTCACCCTCCAATGGCCACTGCAGCCAGCACATCTTGCTGATCCGAAGCCAGGAGCCAGGTGCTTCTCCTGGTCTCCCGTGTGGGTGCAGGGCCCAAGCACTTGGGCCATCCTCCACTGCCTTCCCGGGCCATAGCAGAGAGCTGGCCTGGAAGAGGGGCAACCAGGATAGAATCCGGCGCCCCAAATGGGGCTAGAACCCGGTGTGCCAGTGCTGCAAGGCGGAGGATTAGCCTGTTAAGCCACGGCGCCAGCCTAACTATCTGTATATTTTTAACAAAGCTATCTTAAAAAAAAAAAATACACCTGCACTTAAGTAGTGGTTGCTGCCACAAATTAGGCAAGAGAAAAATATTAGGGTGTCATGGAGCTCCTGCTTTTACTTCTCTTCTTGTCTAAATGAGAGTTGGCATGAAATTATAGTCAAACTCTTGAGGATTTGTGTGATGGTCTCATAGGCCATTGACAGTTGGCCCACAGCTATTGGTCATTTTTTCTATAGATAGTGTATGAATTGTGCTATTCAAATGCCTATACCATCATTGATCTGGTAATTGCCTTTCAGTGACTTCATTCTACAAATTGAGGGACCTTAGTTTTGAACTTCTATCTTATTTAGCTTCATCTCAGACCCAGAAGAAAATTATTGCTTAGTTCCCAGCATCATACAATGTAAACAGAAAATGAAGTTGTAGGCATCAAACAAGAATAGTATAATGAAATAGTGGATTGCCTTGTCCTTTCTAAAAATTATTGCTCCCTATAGTGGTAGCCACACACTTCTGACAGCAGGAGTTGCTGATTTTAGAATTACAGTTGTGAATTCTGTGGGGATTCCTGAAAATAAAGTGGGAAGGCAGCATGCAACACTCAACTGTTGTTGATTGATCTTTTACAACTCATTTCCTCTCACTGGTTTTAAATACCTTTTTTTTTTTTTTTTAATTTGACAGGTAGAGTTATAGTGAGAGAGAGAACAGAGAGGAAGATCTTTCTGCTGTTGGTTCACTCTCCAAATGGCTGCTATGGCCAGCACTGCACTAATCCAAAGCCAGGAGCCAGGTGCTTCTTCCTGGTCTCCCATGTGGGTGCAGGGGTCCAAGCACTTGGCCATCCTCCACCACCCTCCTGGGCCACAGCAGAGAATTGGACTGGAAGAAGGGCAACCAGGATTAGAACCTGGTGCTGATATGGGATGCCGGCACTGTAGGTGGAGGATTAACCAAGTGAGCCATGGTGCCAACCCCTATATACACCTTCTGAGTAATGACCAGCATTTATAATTTCAAGCACTTAGAAATAGGATCTCTAATACTTGATTTTACTGAATCAATAATGAAAAATACAGTCCCTAAGAAAAAAAGAGTGATGATCACAGAGTGAAACTAATTCAGGATCTGACAAGGACTAAATTTGAGGTCAAGCTTGAGCTACTTATCACTAATAGAAATATCACTACTAGAAACAATCAGTGTTGTCTGATCAAGTTTTACTAGATGAGAATGGATTCCATATTTGTGCCAGTTTGTGTCCCAATCTCTCTACTCCTGATCCAGCTCCCTGCTATTGAACCTGGGAAAATAGCAGCAAAAGATGGCCCAAGTATGTGGGCTCTGCCCACACCACAGAGCCAGCCCTAATAAATCTTATTAAAAACCTAAAGAAGGAAAATGAAAAATGTATAAATTATAGTTGTATATAGGTGTAAATTTCTGAAAAATATATAATTACATCCTTTTAGACATCTAAAATTTATTTTTAAATTATTTAATTAAAAAGATAGAGACATTGATTCTTAAGTCTCTTCAGCATAAGACATCAACTTTTCCAGGTTCTAGATGCACTTATTCACAGAGTTTCATAGGTGTAATTAGTAACGTGGCTCAAATAACAGTCTTACCCAGGGGATCCCACTAAATTTAAACAGGGTACTCAATACCATTTCAGAAAAGTTCCAAAATATGTATCAGAAGAAAAAATAATTTATTTGGTACATCTCATTTTAACTATAGTATTACCTAAATTTCCAATAGTCAGTTTTACTCAGAAAATCCCACAGGTGGGAGAGAAGGCCTAACACAGCAATTATTAAAATAAAAATTTTAAGCTACAACTTAGCTAGGGAAAATAACACTCCACAGGTTCCAAACTAAATAATTAAGATGACATAATAAAAGGAAACTCAATGTCTTCATGCATTAAAATTTATTACATTAGACTTAATTAACAAAAAGGTGATTATTCCAGCTCTTTCCCACTTGGCAGCCCAATTGTTCCTGTTAGATCTGGAAAAAAGTAAATGGCATCTCATGGTAGATTACTAAAATCTTAATGCTATATGCCATCGATTATGTCCACCACACTTTATATCTAATATCTAATATTAACATATCTGATGCCTCTTAATAGAAAAATGACCTGTCAACTATTACAAAAGTGGCAAATGTGTTGTTCAAAGTTTTTCCAACAGCCCCTTAGTCTAGTTTGCTTTCACTTTGAAAAGACACTTCTTCTAGGGTATACACAAGCATCTCATTGACTTTGCCATCAAACACAATTTTTGCAAAGAGTTTAACTACCCACCTTTTATCAGAAGCACAGAATATATCACATTGATGACTTCCTCCCTGAATGAGACTGTTTGACACACTTGTGAAGAACATACAATGCTAATACCTTTTAGTCCTTCCTGGACTAAATGCATGCCTCATTTAAAAAGTTGTCATGGATGCTACAAATCAGCACAGCTTAAATGGCCCCTGTCCAATGAAAAGTGCTAAAATCAGTCAAATTAAATTATGTAGGCACTATCATTAGTGCTCTCAGTGACTTCTTCACTTGTGGAGCTCATACGCCTTCTAAATTCTTTGCATCATCTATGATATCCATTACTTCTCAAGGGCTGTGATGCAAGAAATAACCTCTCTTGGAACCTTGCTATGTGCCAGTAAAATTAAATTAGATGGCTATTAAGTGTGCTATACTGGAAAAACAGTCACCTACACATCTTGAGCCTGTGATTCTACAAACCTTGATGTCTAGTAGGACTTTGGCCATGGATATATAACAGTAAAATGGGAGGATGGCTACTAAGGCCTCCTTAATAAATGATGGACCCAAAACTTGGCATACTCCATTTGGCAAAGGGGATGGCTTCCAATGTTTACTGTCTATGTCCAGATGTCAGGGTACTGCAGGAGGTCACTATTCTAACAATAAAAAAGAAAAACCATTTAAGTTCAGTTGGACACCATTCTGCTGACTGTTGATATCATTCCTGTTAATCTGGATGCCTTCACTGGTGACAATCCAGAGACCCAAAGTAGTCACAGCCATTATCTGCTAACAAAAGCTTAAACCAAGAGTTATGGATTTATATCTGTTATAACACAATTCCTCAGAACCCATTTAGTCCAAATCTTGAGAGTTGGAAGCTGTTATACTTGGCCCACCCATAAATAGGACGTTAATTGTGCCAGATGGGCTCTATATCCTTGTACTGCAAGGAGGATGTCACAGATATTGATGCTCCAAACTTATCCAGCTCCCTGCTTATGTGTCTGGGAAAGCAGCAAAGGCTTGCCCAAATGCTTGGGCCCCTGAACTCATGTGATATCTGGAAGAAGCTCCTATCTCATGAGATCAGCCTGGTCTAGCCCCAGTCATTACAGCCATTTTAGAGAACAAACCAGAAGGAAGATCAGTCTCTCCCTTTCTCACTCTAACACTGCCTTTCAAATATATAAATAAATCTTTTAAAATGTAATCATTTCAATAGATTCCTCAGTGCTCAATCATGATGACTTTTACTATCTTAAGTACATTTTCATTTCTTTGTTAAAGATCTGTTTATTTGAAAGGCAGAGAGGGAGCTGGTGTTTTGCAGCAGTATGCAAAGCTGCCATCTGTTATACTGGCATCCCATATAGTCACCGGTTCAAGTCACACTTGTTCCACTTCTGATTTAGCTTTATGCTAATGGTCTGATAAAAAGTGGAAGATGGCCCAAGTACTTGGGCTCCTGCCACCCCCATTGGTGACTCAGAAGAAGCTCCTGGTTTCAACCTGGCCCTACACTGGCCATTAGAGCCACCAGGGGAGTGAACCAGATGATGGAAGATCTCTCTATGTCTCTCTCTCTCTCTAACTGTGACTTTCAAATAAACAAATAACTTTAAAAATGATTTTTAAAATGGCAGAGAAACACACAGAAAGTGGGTGGGGAAAAAGAAGCAGAGAGGTCTTCCATATGTTGGTTCACTCTCTAAATGTCTGCAACAGCTATGGCTGGACCAGGCTCTCAGGTCCCCTAATAAGTAGTAGGTCTTGCACTTACGTAAAGGAACTGAAGAATTTGAGCCACCACCCCATGATTCCCAGAGATATTAAGCAGGAACCTGGTTTGGAAGTGGAACACTGAAAACTTATATTAGCACTGTAATATAGAATGTGGGCATCACATACAATGATCAACAAATCAGAAAACCTAGAAGAAATCAAGAAACATACTAGATAACAAAATTGAGTCATGAAGACATATAGAAAACCTAAACAAACCAAAAACCAAGGCAGAGATTGAATCAGTAACAAAAACCCTCCAAAGAAAAGCCAGAAAAGCATCACTGCTAAATTCTACCAGACTTTTAAAACAGAACCAATTCCAATTCTTCTTAAGCTATTCAAAACAATTGAAAGAGAAGAGTATTCCCAAACTCCTTCTATTTGGCCAGTGTCACCTTATTTTCTAAACCAGAAAATGATACAATAGAGAAAAGAATTAAAGAACAATATCTCCGATAAGCACAGATGCAAATGTTCTCAACAAATTACTAGCTAATAAAATTCAACAACAGATCATAAAGATAATTTACCTGGACCAAGTGGAATGTACCCCTGGTATGCAGGGATGGTTCAGCATATGCAAATCAATAAATGTGATATGTGACACTAGCAAACTAAAGAATAAAAACCACATGATGATCTCAATAGATGAAGAGAAAGTATTTGATAAAAAACAAGCTTTCATTACACAAACCTTAAGCAAGTTGGGAATAGAAGGAACACTCCTTAACACAATCAAGGCAGTATATGACAAATCTTCAACCAACATCATATTGAATGGGAACTCATGGAAGCATTTCCACTAAGATCTGAAACCAAAGTTTCTCTCCATCACTACTGCTGTTCAATACACTACTAACAGTTTTAGCCACGGCAAGAATGCAAGAAAAAGGAAAACAAATTAAAAAGGAGAAAGTCCAGTAATCTGTTTGCAGATGACATGATCCTAAATATTGGGAAACCAAAAGACTCCACCAAGAGATTATTGAAACTCATAAGAAAGCTTGATAAAGTTGTAAGATATAAAATCAACACACAAAAATCAATAGCCATTATACACACAAAAATGCCATGGCTGGAAAATAACTTATCAGATCAGTGCCGTTCATGATAACCATAAAATTCTTTATGGTTGGAATAAATTTAGTCAAGGGTGTGAAAGATCTTTACAAGAAAAATTACAAAACATTAAAGAAATAGAAGAAAACACACAAAAAATAAAAATCTTCCATGTTCATAAATTGGAAGAACTAATATCATCAAAATTTCCATACTACCAAAAGAAATTATGTTTAATTTTACTTTTATAATCATTTATTTGAGAGGCAGTTATAGACAGAGAGAGGGAGAGACAGAAAGCGATGCCTTCTAACTATTGGTTAATTCTCCAAATGGCTGTAATGGCTGATGCTGGGCTGATCTGAACCCAGGAGCTAGGAGCTTCCTCCTCATCTCCCATATGGATACAGGGGACCAAGCACTTGGGACATCTTCTACTGCCTTCCCAGGCCATGAGCAGAGAGCTGGATCAGAGGAGCAGCTGGGTCCCAAACTGGCATCCATGTGATGCCAATGCCACAGAGGCTCAACCTACTATTCCACAATGCCAGCCCCCCAAAAGCAATTTACAGATTCAATGTGATCTCAATCAAAATACCAACAACTTTCTTCTCAGAGTTTGGAAAAAGATGATGTTAAAATTGGTATGAAATGCAAGGCAATATTAACAAAAGCAAAGCTGGAGGCATCACAATTCCAGAATTCAAGATCTTCTATAGGGCAGTTATAATCAAAAGAGCTTGTTATTGGCATGCCAAAAGACATGTAGACCTATGAAACAGGAATAGAACCTCTGAAAATTAATCCACACATCTAAAACCAATTAGTTTTATAAAGCAATTCTGGAGAAAGGACAATCTCTTCAAAAATGGTGCTGGAAAAATTTGTTCTTCACAGTGTAGTAGGAAACAAGATCCCCACATTGCAACTTGTACAAAAATTAGCTGTAATTAGATCAACCATCTAAATCTATGTGATACCATCAGATTACTAGGGGAAAATATCAGGGAAACTCTGCAAGACATTATCATAGGCAAAGACTTTTGGAAAAAGACCCCCTGAAGCACAGGCAATAAAAGGAAAAATAGTCAAAGGAGATTATATCAAGCTAAGAAGCTTCTGAACTGCAACAAAGGAAGCAACTGACAGAAGAATGGAAGCAAACATTTGCAAACTATTAGTAAATATATCCAAAATCTCTAATGAGCTCAACAAATTCAACAACAAAACAAACAATCCAGTTCAAGAAATGGGCAACAGCCATTTTTCCTGTTATATTAACAGGCAGTTTTAACAAGCATTTTTCCAAGGAAGAAATTCAAATGGCCAACAGACACATGAAAAAAAATCTTCCGGATCACTAGCCATCAGGGAAATGCTAACAGAAACCACAATGAGATTTCTCCTCACCCCAGTTAGTATGGCTATCATACAGAAACCAAAAATCATTTTGGGGCAGGCACTGTGGCTTAGTGGGTTAAGCCACTGCCTACAGTACTAGCATCCCATATGAGTGCTGGTTTGAGTCCTGGCTGCTCCACTTTGATCCAGCTTTCTGTTATTGAGCCTGAGAAAGCAGTGGATGATGGCTCACATGCTTGGATCCCTGTACCCATGTGGCAGACCTGGATGAAGTTCCTGGCTCCTGGCTTCAATCTAGTCCTGCCTTGGCCATTGTGGTCATTTGGGGAGTGAACCAGCAGATATCTCTCTCTCTCTCTCTCTCTCTCTCTCTCTCTCTCTGTAAATCTGCAATTCAAATACATAAATAATTTTTTTTTTAAATCACAGAGTATTTTATTGAACGATTTTAAATGTTGTATGAGTAGACCTCTATAACCACTGAATTATTTTTACAAAAGTCAGTCTGGTTTTAACTGTTTTTCTGTGAATGTAAGAATATGTACTTGAAAAAAGTATAAGCTTGAAAAAGTGGTGATATGCTAGAGTGGAGATGGCCGAGCTTGCTCCACTGCCCCCACTCTCCCCACAGTTTAAGAACATACAGCGCTGCGGCTCACTAGGCTAATCCTCTGCCTGCAGCGCTGGCACCCTGGGTTCTAGTACAGGTTGAGGCACTGGTTCTGTCCTAGTTGCTCCTCTTCCAGTCCAGCTTTCTGCTGTGGCCCGGGAAGGCAGTGGAGGATGGCCCAAGTGCTTTGGCCCTGCACCGCATGGGAGAGCAGGAGGAAGCACCTAGCTCCTGGCTTTGGATTGGCACAGCACCAGCTGTAGCAGCCATTTAGGGGATGAACCAACAGAAGGAAGAGCTTTCTCTCTGTCTCTCTCTCACTGTCTATAACTCTACCTGCCAAAATTTAAAAAAGTAAAAAAATTAAAAAAAAAAAAAAACAAAACATACAGCATCACCTGATGGCTCAGGAGCATGACAAGTAGGGCCCTGTGGTGGCCTATTACTGAATACTTGCTCAAGAATTGATCTGAGGTGTGGGTGTTGGCAGCCATTGCTGTTCATTATGTATTTCACCAAGGGTGTCATTTATATGCCATGAAAACTAGAATGAATATTGATAATAAAACTCCTGAGTGTCATAAATTTTTATCAAAATTAATGGGTCAGTTAGGAGCTCTTAAGAAACAGTTGGGGGCTGGCACTGTTGTGCAGCAAGTTAAAGCCCTGGCCTACAGTGCTGGCATCCCATATGTGCTCCAGTTCAAGTCCCAGCTGCTCCACTTCTGACTCAGCTCTCTGCTCTGGCCTGGGAAAGAAGTAGAAAAATGGCTCAAGTCCTTGGGCCCCTGCACACATCTCTCTGCCTTTCTGTAACTGCCTTTCAAATAAATAAATAAATCTTAACAATAACAACTGTTAGACCAGACTTGGATGGGACACAATTATCCCAATGAGAGACTTCAGTGATGCAAAAGCAAAGAGGTTTATTGTTCTAGCTCAAGCTAGGGTCCACTCCTCCAATCATCACAGTGTTCTTCTGATGAGAATCCATCCCATTTCCTTTGTGGGGTTTATATAGGGTTTTCAGAGACATTCTATACATTATAGCACCATTCAGCAAATCATCTCATTCTGTGAGAATTTAAAGAACATCTCTTAAAATTGATTAGTAAATCCAGTGTTGGGAATAGACTAGTAAAGGTGGTTGGATGGCTTTGGGGTTGATGCTTTTTAAAATGATTGGCTAAAGTATAGGGTCTGGGCCGCTAGGGTGTACGTGCCAAACTGCAGGGATTTGGGATGTTATCAATCACCTTAACTACCTGAAAAGACACCTGGATAGCAGGTATTTCCCTGCTATCTGCTGATTGGCTGTTGCTAGGGGAGTTTATCACAAGGGGAGTTTATTTTTCTTCTTTCAGGAGATTTTGCCTTAGGGTTCAGGGTCTGGTCAGTCCTGAGTTACAAGATGGAGGCCTAGTCTAAAATAGCTGTGCCTTGATCCAGGCTCAGGTTCTTCACAACAACAAAAAGAAACAGTTGGGTGATAATGAAGCTATTACCCAAGGAGCAGTTGGTTCTGCTCATTTGGGGAATTATTCTTGGAAAATATTTATATATGCAGACAGTGAACATTGTGCTGGGCTATTTCACAAAAAACATGATTAAGTTTTTCTATACTGCAAGTCTTTTAATAGATGTCATAACCGTGTTTAACATAACACTGATGAAAATGTGAAACACAGAAAGTATGCAAGGTGGAAGGCAACATATATCTATAATTGCTTAAAGAATAAGGAGACTCCTCAAGCAGGCTCTATTGCAACAGAGGAAGATATTGATGGTGAAGAAAATGAAGATGCTGTAGTAGCATCTCTGCCCACTCAACATACCTCAGCCATCATCATCTTCAGCAGTTGACCCAGGCAGCATGCCATCAGACAGCTATAGTTGAATACAGATTCCTCTGGGTGCACATGCCCTAGCCTACACACCAGCAAAAGTGCCTCATACCATGGGTGTAACAAGGAATACTATGCAACCTACTCTATAGAGTAGTCCAGCCATTGATCCTGCACTTTCAGTACAATTCCCCAAGGTGATACCCACCTCACCCCTGAGGACTTTGTGAGAGCTCAGAAATACTGCAAATATGCTGCCGGTGCTTTGCAATATGAAGCTGTAAGCACTGCCATTCAGAATCTACAGAAAGACCTCAAGTTACTGATGATCAACAGAGAATGAAGCCTTTGTACAACAGATCTGTGTATCTTTGGCATAAAGAATTAACTCCATTACTCTGTCTTCAGCCTATCAAGAGTACAGTTTCAAGAAAGACTTCAGTTGAATTCAATATGACAATAAAATCTGTGTGTATCAGATTCCTTTTGAAGCATTCATCAGTAGCCTCAACCAGTTTTTATTGTCCATTTAATGGCTCCAATAATTTATGGGAACATAGGGCTGATGTTGGCAAGATCCTAAAAACACCCTTTGAACCCTGCTTCAGCAAATGAAAACACAGAAAATATATATTGAAATAAGCTTTATTAATTTACATACATGAAGAGAAATTTTTTAAAAGCCATAATATTTGGACAAAGAGATCATATTACTTTGCTGTAAAATTCTAAATCTAATAAAAGATTCCAGAATTGTCTAGATGAGAGATTACCTTATTGTTTTCCTTAAGACTTATAAAACAAATACAAATGTCCTAAAGTGTTAGATTAACATGAAAAACTTATGTTCAAAACACAATTTTTATTCATTAGAGTTTAAAGTTGACAGAAGGAAAAGTCATTCAGTAAAGAGGTAGAAATGCTTTCAGAGTTAATATTAATAATGTTGGTTTCCCAAATGCTTTTTTCTGAATTTGCTGTGTTAAAAAAATAAATACAAAGATTCTTTTTAAAGAAAACTTTAAAAAAAGTATAGGCTTGTATTGAACAAGATGTATCTAAACTTCATAAAATGCTGTTATTTTAATATAAAACATACATAAGCATATGTTTTAAATATAAATAATTGATTATAAAAGCTTGTGTTTCTACTCAATACACCTATGAAATGAAATTACAATTTATCCACAAAATAATTTAGAATTTCCTAACAGTATCTAACTTAAATAATGAAGTAAAACATACTAATAAAACATCTTTTGTTTGTGTGAATTTAATTACAGCACCTTATATTAGCATTTTGCATCCTAAATGTTTTTAAAAGTTTTGAAAAGGAGATAAACTCCATGAGGCTGGTAGATTTTCTGTTCTAAATTCTTCATGTACTTGGGGCTGGTGCCGTGGTGCAGAGGTTAATCCTCTGCCTGTGGTGCCAGCATCCCGTATGGGTGCCGGTTCTAATCCTGGCTGCCCCTCTTCCAGTCCAGTTCTCTGCTATGGCCTGGAACAGCAGTGGAAGATGGCCCAAGTGCTTGGGCCCCTGCACCTTCATGGGAGACCAGGAAGAAGCAGCTGGCTCCTGGCTTTAGATCCGTGCAGCTCTGGCCATTGCAGCCATCTGGAGAGTGAACCAACGGAAGGAAGACCTTTCTGTCTCTCCCTCTCTCTGTCTGTAATTCTACCTCTCAAATAAATAAATAAAATCTTAAAAAATATATTCTTTTTTTTTGACAGGAAGAGTGGACAGTGAGAGAGAGACAGAGAGAAAGGTCTTCCTTTTCTGTTGGTTCACCCCTCCAATGGCCACTGTGGCTGGCATGCTGCGGCCGGCGCACCATGCTACCAGGTGCCCCCTCCCAGTCTCCCATGCGGGTGCAGGGCCCAAGAACCTGGGCCATCCTCCACTGCACTCCCGGGCCACAGCAGAGAGGTGGACTGAAAGAGGAGCAACTGGGACAGAACTCAGTGCCCTGACTGGGACTAGAAACCTGTGTGCTGGTGCTGCAGGCAGAGGATTAGCCTATTGAGCATGGCACCATCCCAAAAAATATATTCTTTATATACTCATATTAATTACAACCTCTTATTTTAGAAAAATGAGGGTTAATGGTTTATGACTTCTGCTAGCCTGTGATTGTTACAAAGTAAAACTTCTAGTCAAGGTATGAATTTGTAAATTCCTTACCTGCAATCAACTTATGGTAATAAAAATTGTATACTAAGTTAATAGTCTTTAAATAAATACAAATTAGGAGAATATTTAGCAACTTAAAAACACCTGGCTATCAAAATTATTCAGATACAGACAAGGTAAGATTCCTTGTGGGGTAACCATATGCTGAGTTTCTGGTTTCTTATTTACATGTCTCACTGTCACAGGCTGAACAGCAACAGAACACAGTATGAGAATGATGAGCACTCCTCTAATTCTAGAGACATATGTGTGCTCTCAGGACTTCATTGGCCTAACTGTAGATGTTAACAATGCAAGTCCTTTTAAGAAACTAGTCATAGAAAATAATCAAAGAACAAAAGAGAACTCCAAAAGAAATCAGACATCATCTCATAAATATAAGAAGAGTAAAAGACTCAGGAATAAATGTTTCTGTTCTCAAGAGAATTGTGGGGCTGGCGCCATGGTGCAGTAGGTTAATCCTTCACCTCCAGCATTGGCATCCCATATGGGCACCGGTTCTAGTTCCAGCTGCTCCTCTTTCAATCCAGCTCTCTGCTATGGCCTGGGAAAGCAGTAGAAGATGGCCCAAGTGCTTGAACCTCTGCACCCATGGGAGACTAGGAAGAAGCACCTGGCTCCTGGCTTTGGATAGAGCAGCTCTGACTATTCAGCCATTTGGGGAGTGAACCAATGGATGGAAGACCTTTCTCTGTCTCTACCTCTCACTGTCAGAAACTTTGCCTCTCAAATAAATAAATAAAATCTTTCAAAAAATCTGTTAAAGTGAATTGCAACCACTATTGTATGTTTTCTTTTGCAACTTCAAGTGGACATAGCTCATAAAATAAAATGAATCATGGTTTCATAAACACTGAAGCTTATCATAGAGAATTGGGACCAATGAATAGCTTCTTTCATAGTCTCTCTTTATAAATAATTCATAAACCAATTATTTTCCTCCTACTCTGCAAAGCCAATTAATTGATTTCAAATTTAGAATTTTCCAATCACCCAGAAATGCACAATGTTAATGCTTTTGGAGCTTTATAAGAGCACAAAATAGCAATTTTTAATTCTTGCACTTTTTAACACTGGAGAGTTCTAAGACATTAAATGGTATTTTTCTTTCTAACCCATGTAAGACTAACAATGTGCAGAAAAAATTGAGGATTTTCATTATGCAGAAAAATAATTGTGCTTTGCCTAGAATCACACTTCAACTTTGGTTATTTTTCCTCTCCACTAAAGCCAGGAATAAGAGAGTCCTGTGAAACTAATAAAATGCCCCTGCTGTTCTTAAATGATTACTTTTTGGACAGGAACTTCCAAGAAACAACACCATAGTCGTAGTGAACTTTTTCTGTGGTTGGAATCTTCTCTTTGCTTTCAGGAGACCAAGAGAAGCCACCTGGAGATCTCAGGGGAAGGCCACATGGGAATGGAGAGGCATGCATCTCCTCTGGAAGCAGTTGTTTCTGTGAAATTTTTTGCTCATGGCAAATTTGACAGGTCTCTATCCATTGATAAAGAAAAGACTCATAAAAATTAGTAATGCAGAAAAAAAAATCATTGAAATTTCATTTTTTTCTGCCACAGGCAAGTGGAACAACATCTCTCACAGTAAAACAGACAGACTGTAAAGAGTCTATCCAATATCTCTGGCTCTCCTCACATTCTAAGGACAGACCTCAGAGAACTTCCAGCTGCCTCTTCCAGAAAGTTAAATCAATAAATAAATTGTTAATAAAAAGAAAAAGGAGATAACTTTTTTCTGTATTTCTGGATAGGATTCCTGTCATTGAATCAATATCTCAATTTTTATTCATTTTTCCTTCTTTGTAATTGGGGTAGGAATAAGCAAAAACATGCATGAAAGAAGGGGGAAAAAGCTTAAAGTACTAGATTGTAAAGTAGGAACAAATGGACAGGAAGGCTGGAGGTGAAGGGGTAAAGACTAGGTTAGGGAAAAAAGCCAGCTTATTAAATCCTTAAAAAGAGAAAGGAAGAAAGGAGGAGGAAGTAGAGAAGTATGGTTATGTTCTTCTGGAATTACATTCTTATGCAATCTTTTCTCTTTGTATTAATAAAAATAAAAATGTTTAACAATTGAAAATGTATTCCTTTATTGAATCACTACTGCCTTATTCCAACACTCTATAAAAACAGAATCCAAAGGCAGGCATAGGTTGCAGGGTAGGACACAGTGCAAGTGGCAGTGACAGCCCTATTTCTTTAACATAAAATTCTGCACCCCAACTTCTAATCCAGCAAAATTCTACACATCACCCAAAATCAATTTCAGAAAATAAACCACTTAGGACAAAAGCTCAGAGAAAATCAATGAATTCATTATTCTTTGCCTGTGAACTACTCATAAAAATTAGCATGCTGCTAAAGAAAGTGAGACAATGGCCAAGCTATGAATAAAGAACACAGGGATGCAAAGTCAGCAGGCAGTTTGGTGTTTTATGAGCACCCAAAGTGAACTGCAGATGATGGAAGGGGATGCATTACAGAATGGGAGCTGAGTAGGCAGCCCAGCCAGCAGTGATCAACAAACCTTTAACCTGAGATTGATGAGTATTTGTGAAGTATACAAATGAGTTCTATCTATAACAACAGTAATTACTTTTTCCTTAGGACACAAGGAAAAACACATTTTTTTTCCAATTTTTATCTGTTTTTCATTTTATTTGAAAGACAGGGGGAGATGGAGTGAAGGAGAGATTTCTTCCATTTTCTGGTACACACCCAAATGCTCACAACAGCAGGCAATGTTCAGCCTGAAGCAAGGATCCTGGAACTCCATGCAGGCCTGGGTGAGTTCAGTTAATTCTGAGGACACACAGTCTTCAGTGACACCTGTCTTTATAAAGACACATCTCAATACAAAATAAAACTCCCTACTCAGTTCTTTGGCAATCCAAGAGGAAACTTTCAAATATTTTGCAGATGAATGCAAAACAGAAATCTGGAGACTTCTGTGAGCCAACAAGTTCCCTGCCTACCTGAGAATCAGCCTGGTCACCAGGGAGATAAAGGGAAGAGGACCAAACAAACCACTTGAGACCTGTGCCCAGAGTCTTATCTCTTGAGTGAGCATAAAGGCAGCCCAGTCATTGGGCACTGGCAGTTTTGGACCACCTTAATCCTGAAGTGGGTATACAAACTAGTCAACTCCAATTTGGGCTGAGTTATCAGACTGGAAGTCTGGACAAAGATTGTCACCCATTAAGGAATCTGGACATAGGAATGGCCAAAAAAGAACCATCGGAGATGTGCACAATAGGAGTCAGAGTACTAAGTGGGTAATAAATGCACAGATCCTAGACCAAGGCAACAGGCAACGCCAACCTTCTCTTTTGTTACAAAATTTTCTTATTTTATCTTAAAGGTCTTGAGAAACAGATCTGCAGACATCTCATGTGTAAGACAAACATGGATCATTCATAATTGGCCTATAAATATTAGCATTTTTGTCCTGATCAATGAGCCTCAAGAACTAGCTCAGGGAGGGCCAATTAAAGGGAATCATTTCAGTCTCATTTCTAGGGGAGTACACATCCTCCATGAACTGCTTCTTACAAAACATTTCTCCAATTTTCCAGGAGAAATACATCAACTCTGAAGAGGCTACTTTTTCTTTTTTTATTTGATAGAGCCCAATACCTGTCTTGGGAATCACCTGTGATGTGAAGTAGATGGATAAGAAAGCCAATTGGAATCATCTACTAGAAGATGAGATACTTTACCCAAATCACTATATTTCACTCTACAGAAAAATGTAAACTGAATCACAAAGAACTTCAGTCGATCAATCCCCTGGTTTAAGCAAAGGGCATATTTGCATTACTCCAGATATGCAGGCCGCTCTTTATGTTGTACCTTCATGTGGACTATCTGCATAGGGATACAGAGTGAGGGGGAGGCTGCAGCAGTAAAAATGGTCAATGTTTCAATTATGAAACTGATTTTTAATTATCTCAAATTCAGTCATAAAAATTCTGCTCTAAGCAAGACACACATAAAGCCAAGCTCATCCTTTTCTCAACAAAAATTTAATGCTAACTGCATATTTAGGAGTGTACTATTGATTTAATTCCAGTACTTCTCTACATCTTATAAGATTTTAATTATTTGAGAGGTTGAATTATAGACAGTGAGAGGAAGAGACAGAGATAAAAGTCTTCTATCTGCTGGTTCACTCCCCAAATGGCTATAACAGATAGAGCTACACTGATCTGAAGCCAGGAGCCAGGAACTTCTTCTCTGTCCCCTACTTGGGTATAGGGGCCTAAGCACTTGAGCCATCTTCTACTGTTTTTTCAGGTCATAGTCATAGCTGACAGCTGGGTCAGAAGAGGAGCAGCTGGGACTAGAACCGATGCCCATATGGGATGCCAGTGCCACAGGCAGAGGATTAAACTACAGTACCAGCCCCTCTATATCTTATAAGCACATCTTATCTGTAAGAGGAAAACTGAAAAGTGAGTCAAGTATATCACAAATTATGTTAGAAATTATCTCTAATTTAAAAAAAAAAAAAAAAAAGGAAAACCCTATCATAGAAATCTGCACAAATGTCCTGTGTCCTATTACTTTATCCTTTAGAATACTTTTCAAGATTTCTTCCAGCCTTCACATCTTCCCTTGTTCCTCATACCCTTTCTACATCACTGCCTCTCTGTCCCTGCAGCTCTCTCTTTTGGAAGCAGTCTTGTGGACTGTCAATCATTATTTCAAAATGTTTTGTAGGGAGGGACTGAATGGCCTTCTAATATCCCTTAAATATATATTTCCATAAAAGAGACAATAGAGGATCTGGTACTGTGTCCCAGCAGGGAAAGCTGCTGCCTGCACTGCTGGCATCCCACATGGGCACTGGTTTGAGTCTCGGCTGCTCCATTTCTGATCCAGCTCTCTTCTAAGGTCTGGGGAAGCAGTAGAAGATGACCCAAGTCCATGGGCCCCTGCACCCATGTGAGATAACTGGAAGAGGCTTCCAGCTCTTGGCTTCAGTTCAGGGTAGCTCCAGCCATTGCAGCCATCTGGGGAGTAAACCAGAAGATGGAAGGCCTTTCTCTCTCTCTCTCTCTCTCTCTCTCTCTCTCTCTCTCTCTGCCTCTGCTTCTCTCTAACTCTGCCTTTCAAATAAAAATAGCAATAATAAAAACAGACAGTAGAGCATAGTGGGAAAGCTACTGCCTGTGATGCTGGTATTCCATATTGTGCATGAGTTCATGTCCCAGCTGCTCTAACTTCTGATCCAGCTCTTTCATGTGCCTAGAAAAGCTACAAAGTTTGGTGCCTATGCTCCTACTCCCACATGGGAAATATAGAAGGAGATACTGGCTCCTGACTGTAATCCAGATTCAACCCCAGTGCTGTGGCCATTAGGGGTGTGAAACAGTGGATAAATGATTTACATCTCTCTTTCTAACTCTGCCTTTCAAATAAAAATAATAATAATAATAAAACAGACAGTAGAGCATACTGGGAAAGCCATTGCCTGTGATGCTGGTATTCCATATTGTGCATGAGTTCATGTCCCAGCTGCTGCTCTACTTCTGATCCAGCTCCTTCATGTGCCTTAGGAAAGCTACAAAAGATGGTGCTTGTGCTCCTACTCCCACATGGGAAATGTAGAAGATACTGGCTCCTGACTTTAATCCAGTCCAACTGCAGCTATTGTGGCCAATAGGGGTGTGAACCAATGGATAAATGATTTATGTCTCTCTCTCTTTGTAACTCTGCCTTTCAAATAAATAAATATTTTTAATTTTTAAAAAAAATTTAACAAATGGCCCTGAATATTCTGACTCATCTTGACATGTAACAGGAGCCAAGAAAGTTGCTGCTGACTTTATGTAGTGCTTCCTCAATCCATTCTATAAGAAAAAAATATGTATTTCTTTTGCTATCCAAGCACTCAAATCTAAAAGAAATAATACTACCCAGTACAGCTCACTCTGCATCTGAGTTTCTGGTTAGAGATGGAGACAAAGGCAACTCCAGATACTTCAGCGGTACACAAACAGCCTCAATCACAGACATGCCTTGTGTGTGTGCAACAGAAGGAGAGCACGGAGCACTATGTAAGGGAGGAATACATTGAACAAAAAGGAAAGGATGTGAATGGACATAGCTAAGAATTTCCCCACTCTGCTGATCATGATCTCAAGGATGTCCAGGCCAGAATTCCATTTCACTTTGGAAAACCCACTCCATAAAGTTTTCTCCACCTAGGTGTATTCTTCTGTGAAGAATCTGTCTTCCTGTGAGAGAGGGCACCACCACAGACTGAGAACCAGTCAAAAAGCAGAGTGATGGCTTTAATTCTCAGAGGTGAATGGACAACCACAACTATGAATTCTGCCTTAAAAAATGAGCTTCCTTCTGCTCTAGGAAGCTATATAGGTTTGGGCTAAAATGAGAAACACAGAGACCAGCTGGATCTGTTAGGTGAGAAGAAAGGAAGCTTGATTTCCAGTTGTTACTTTGTAGCATGTTAGTCTTAAGAGGATTTCATTTTCCACTTCTATTTGAAGAAATTGAAAGGTAGAATCAGTGCCAGCCTAACACATGGCAGCTTTAGCCACTGATGACATCACAGCTTGCTACCCAAAAGTGGCAGCCAAAATAAACTCAACAAATGACAACCAAAATAAAACAGAAGAGTCTAACATAATACAAACAGTTGTTCAGCAGATATCACCAAGATCATGACACACAAGTCATCAGAAGGATAAAGGGTGGGTCTGGCTTTGTGGCACAGTGGATTAAGCCACCACAAAATAAAATGCTGGGATCCAATATGTGTGTCCACCATTTAAAAAAGATTGATTTATGTGAAGGTCAGTGTTTTTGGGGCCAGTGCTGTGGCACAGCTGGTTGAGGCATCCCTGCATCCCATATGGTCCCTGTTTCTGGTCTTGGCTGCTCCACTTCCAATCCAGCTGCCTGCTAATGTGCTTTGGAAAGTGGTACAGTATGGCCTAAGTCCTTGGCCATTTATCCACATGGAGATCTGGAAGAAGCTACTGGCTTCTGGCTTCAGATCAGCTCAGATCTGGCCATTGCAGCCATTTGGGAAGTGAACCAGCAGACTAAAGACCTCTCTATCTGTCTCTATCTTTATCAGTAACTCTGTCAAATAAATAAAATAAATCTTAAAAAAAAATGTCAGAGTTACAGAGAGGAGGGAGAGTCAGATGGGATAGCATTGTGGATTAGCAGGTAAAGCTGCTGCCTGCAGTGCTGGCATCTGGTATAGGCACCAGTTAATGTCCTGGCTGCTCCATTCTGAACCAGTTCTCTGCTAGTGGCCCTGGAAAAGTAGCAGATGGTCCAATACCTGGGTCCTTGCCACCCAAGTAGGAGACCTGAATGAAGCTCTTGGTGCCTGGCTTGGGCCTGGCCCAGTCTTGGCCATTGCAGCCATCTAGGGAGTAGACCAGCAGATGGAAAATCTCTTTCTCATTCTCTCCCTTTCTCTATCTCTGCCTTGCAAATAAATAAATAAATGCTAAAAAAGAGAGAGATCTTCCATCTGACATGGCTGCAATGGCCAGGGCTGAAGCACACAGAATCCAGGAGCCAGGCACTTCATCTGGGTCTCCCACATGGGTTATAATGGCCCAAACACTTGAGTCATCCTCTGCTGCTTTTCTCAGGCCATCAGGAGGGAGCTAGGTTAGAAGTGGAGCAACTGGGACATGAACTGCTGCTCATTTGGGAAGCTGGCATTGCAGATGGTGGCTTTCCCCATTGTGCCACAATGTCAGCCCCATGAGTGCCAGTTTGAGTCACAGCTGTTCCACTTCTGATCCAGCTCCCTGCTAACACAACTGGGGAAGCAGAAACAGATGGCACAAGCACTTGGGTCCTTGCACCAACGTGGAACACTGGGTTGGACTTCCAGGCTGGGCCAGCATTATTCATTGCAGTCTCTTGAGTGAACCAGCAGATGCAAGATCCCCATCCTTCTGTCTTTGCCTCTTTCTCTGTAACTCTGCTTTAAAATAAAATTTTCAAATCTTAATAAAATAAAGAGAAAGGGTGAGAGAGTAGCCACAGTAAAGTAACAGAACAAAGCTACAGTTGTGCTGTCCCTCAGCAGCCTTCTGCCTTAAGTGGGAAGTCTCCGGCTTACAGACACTAACATAAAAGACACATTCACAACACATTTCAAAACAAAAGATGAGAGGTTTACAAGGCATATTGATTTTATGATGACTTTCATTCAATAGGTACACTGGGTTTAGGTATATGCCTTTTGTGCAGCCAAGTTAACCCAGGGACTAATTCAAAGAGAAACATTGAGGAAGATGTGCTGCTAGGGGAGAGAGCTGCAATGTCCCATTGTTCTTGTAGCATCATAAAGAGAAGGAAAATGTCTACTCATGTCCATGGTTATAAGGAGGACAGAAGCACAAACATTTCAGAAGGGGGGAGCAAATTTCAAATATAGTTATTTTAAGAAAATAAAATGAAGTAAATTTCAGAATATAATGTGGGGTAGAAAAACACCATCAGTTCATCAATTCTCACAGGGATCCAGGAAAACTGCCCTGCCTACCCATAAACCAAATGTTTCAAAACACATTTTCTGATTAAATTCAGAAGATTACAGGAATCAGCACTCTGGGTGTTCAAATGCCAAATTAAGTTTTAGTTTCCTCTAAGGGCAGATGTAGCCAATTACTCAGATCATGAGAAAAATTTTTCCATAAGAAGGAACATGAAATATTCAGTCACACAGAATAACTATGCTTAGTGCTCAAAGTGAACCCCAGGATAAGCACCCAGAAAACCTGTTAGGTCTTGGGGCCAGCTCCATGGTGTAGCATGTAAAAATTTATTTATTTATTTAAAAGGCAGAGTTACAGAGAGGCAGACGCACAGAGAGAGGTCTTCCATGCACTGATTCACTCTGAAAATGGCTGCAACGGCCAGAGCTGGATCTATCTGAAGCCAGGATCCAGAAGCTTCTGTCAGGTCTCCCATGCAGTGCAGAACCCAAAAACTTGGGCAATCTTCCACTGCTTCCCCAGGCCACGGCAGGAAGCTGGATCTCAAACAAGCACCCATACGGGATGCCAGCACTGTAGGTGGCAGCCTCACCTGCCATGTCACAGTGCAGCCCTCAAAATAAACCTATTTTGAAAAGCATTTTAAATGAGGGATGGGAGCGAGTTTGTTTATCCAAAGCAAGGATAACATAACATAACTACTACACAGAAGAAGCTCCTGGCTCCTGGCTTTGGATCAGCATAGCTGCGACCACTGTAGCCAATTGGGGAGTGAACTAGCAGATGAAGACTTATCTCACTCTGCCTCTCCTCTCTGTAGCTCTTTCAAGTAAAATAAATAAATCTTAAAAAAAAAATAAGGTAACTACTAGTACTCATTAATTTAAAAAATATAGAAAGTTAATGAAACTCAAAATATAACCAAAATCATCATCTACTACAAATTATAATCTTCTGAGAGTCATATTAGAAAAAATTTAACCCCTCCCCTCCTTTGAAAAATGCACATGGGACTGGTGTAGTAGGTTAAGCAGACTCTGGCAGTGCCAGCACCCCACATGGGCACTGGTTCAAGACCTAGCTGCTCCATTTCCAATATAGCTCCCTAATTCACCTGCGAAAGCAAAGGATGATGGCCCAAGTGTTTGGGCCCCTGAAATCAAGTGTGAGAACCAGAAGAAGCTCCTAGCTTCTCGTTTTAGCCTGGCCCAGCCCAAGTCATTGTGGCCATTAGAGGAGTGAACCAATGGATAGAAGACCTCTCTCTCTGTCTCTCCATCTCTCTGTAAATCTGCCTTTCAAGTAAATAAAATGAATTAAAAAAAAAAAAAAACCCTATACAATGTAGTATTTTGGTTATTCCCTCATACAAGGAAAGCTCAGATAAACTGTAGATGAATCCTCCTGGCTTGATGCAATTCATTAGGAGGATTGCTTCTGCCACCCTGTGCTAGACATCAATGAGAGTTATTAATGGGAAGATGAGTGGACACATCAGATTGCTTCCTCACATGGCACCTTTTCTTAAAGACATCACTGCTACATTATCAGATTATGTCTCTCATATGAAACATCTCTCTCCTAAAAATTTTAAAGAACTTGCCGGAAACTTATAGCAGAGCAGGGGATGATGTGCCAAGGACAGTGAGTTAGCCTGAGTAGTCCAGGAATCCTGTTCTTGGCTGTTTTCAAGTTCATATTAATGTACACACAACATAGTTGCTGAGAAAGTAGTTGTTTCCTGGGTGTGAAGCAAATCTTTTTAGCAGAAACACATAACTGCTTGTCCACTCACAAGCACTGTGATAGGGAGTACATGGGAGAAAAGGTCAAAAACACACTATCCTCTATCCTCTATCCAGGATTCCCTTTCTATTTTTACTTCCTAGGTAACCTTACTATGCTAAATGAGTCTCACAGAATCTATGAATCACTCAGTTAATCAAGTGAAAACTTCATTATACTGAAAGTCTATAGCACTAGTTTTCAGGGCCACATTGCTCTTTTTTTTTAAAAGTATGATTTATTTATTTATTTAAGAGGTAGAATTACAGATAGTGAGATGGATAGACAGAGAGAAAGGTCTTCCTTCTGCTGGTTCACTCCCCAGTTGGCCAAAAGGGCCAGAAGAGCTGCACTGATCTAAAGCCAGGAGCCAGGAGCTTCTTCTGGATCTCCCACATGAGTACAGAGGCCCAAGGACTTGGGTCATCTTCTACTGCCTTCCCAGGCCATAGCAGAGAGCTGGATCAGAGGAGCAGCTTGGACTCAAACTGGTGCCCATATGGGATGCTGGTACCACAGGCAGAGGATTAACCTACTGAGTTACAGTGCCAGCCCAAAGCCACATCTTTTACCATACTGTGTGGGCATCTCTGTGGGGGGAGAGGGGCACATTTTCTCTTTTCTTCCTTACCCCTCTTCACATTAACACCTTGTACAAAGGCTTCCACAGACCAGTCATTTTGAAAATCTACCACTAATATCCTCCCATGTTGAAAATGTCATGGGGTTAAACACAGAACCCAGAATAAGAAAAGTAACTTGGAGCTGGTGTTTTCTCTGAGCGGGTAAAACCATATGGGTGCCGGTTCAAGACCTGGCTGCTCCACTTCTGATCCAGCTCTCTGCTATGGCCTGGGAAAGCAGTGGAAGATGGCCCAAGTGCTTGGACCCCTGTGCCTGTGTGGGAGACCTGGAAGAAGGTCCTGGCTTCTGGCTTCAGATCCATGCAGTTCTGGCCATTGTGACCATCTGGGGAATGAACCAGCAGATGGGAGATCTCTCTGTGTGTGTGTGTGTGTGTCTTTGCCTCTCTGTAACTCTGCCTTTCAAATGAATAAATAAATAATTTAAAAAAAAAAGAAAAGTAATGGACCAGCTCAGTGGCTCAATTGGTTAATCCCCTGTCTGCAGCACCGGCATCCCATATGTGCACTGGATTCTGTTCCAGTTGCTCCGCTTCCAGTCCAGCTCTCTGCTGTGGCCCGGAAGGGCAGTGGAGGGTGGCCCAAGTGCTTGGGCCCCCTGCACCCATGTGGGAGACCAGGAGGAAGCACCTGGCTCCTGGCTTCGGATCAGCACAGCGCACCAGCCACAGTGGCCATTTGGGGGGTGAACCAATGGAAGGAAGACCTTCCTCTCTGTCTCTCTCTCTCTCACTGTCCAACTCTGCCTGTTAAATTAAAAAAAAAAAAAAAAAAAAGTAACTGGCCCTCTTAATTAAAACCATGTGAACTGTAAAATAATCAGCTAGGTGGAGCATTGAGTGACTGTAAAGAACTAGACAAGAAAAATTGATACTTTTCTGTATTTATGTTTTCGTAGCTCTCCACTATGAAAATCCAGATTGAAGTAGCTCATTATTAACTCACACGGTAGACTTGCATTAATTTCAGTTCACTACTCACTTTGCAAAGGGGTTAGCAGCAGGTAATAAAAGTTGACATCCCTAATAACATGAGAAGAAAGAAGGGTTGAAGACAGAAATCGAAAAACAGGAAAATAAATCAGCTGCGTTTCCATGGCCTCAAGCTCCAGATTGAAAAAGAGTCTGTTAATTAAACACGGAGGAGCGATCAATCCACAAAGCTACTGCACAAGCTTCACATGCTGCTGGGAAAGTCAGCCAAACACATAGCGCCCCAGCTGTCAGATGTGTCCACAGGGTCCCGCATGGGGGCCAGGAGCCAGATCCTACTCTGATCTTCCATCCCCACCTCTCCACTGCCTCAGGCTCCAGCTGAGGGCCACTGAGCCCCGCCCAGCTGGAACTACCAGGGGATATAGCCAGAGGCCCAGCCACAAGGCATTCTCTGACCCACCCAAAGCGAGAACTGGGATTATTTAAATATAGGGAATGGGACTCCTTCCTTTGCGTGCTCTCAATTGCCCTGCTTGTGCCATTGCTCACCCAGTGTACATTAAGAATTTGAGCGAGGCAGCCCGTGAGACCGGCCAAGTGTTGGGAGACCGGGAAGTGGCGGTGGGAGACACAACACCTGGGCCCCAGCTTTGATTCTGCCGGAGAAGCTCCCAGGATCACTGAGAAGCAAGTGATCGAGGTCTGGGAGCCGCCACCCGCCATCCCACCCACCCCTCTCCCACACACGCATAGATGCCCTCTCCTGTTCTCCATACTTGCCGTGGAAAATCTCGGGAGCAGGTCCCCTTTCTTCAGGACACACGGGGAGCAAAGCGGAGAGTGTGGGACAGGAGAAGTCGCTGGAACTTGGGACCCACGGTGGCAGATGCAGAAGCACAGAAGCGGCGGGCGGCAGGTCTGGGTGTGCGCTCCCGAACCGCCTGCAACTGCACTTGCAGAGCAAGACTCCCCAGTGAATGCGGGAGAAGGAGCAGCGCGGCCTCTCAGGGCCCTCTCTGATCAGTAAATGAACTTCTGTTCCCAACTCCGAGCCACATGGAAAGGCACGCGCATGCGCACGTTCTTCCGCATGCACACGCACAGGCGTTCAGAGCAGGAAAACGTAAGAGCACCGGGTGACTCTGGGAAATGGAGTCCAGGCCAGGGCATTCCTGGATAGACTTACTGGCCCTCTCCTAGGACTTCAGTGTGGGGTGGGCGGAGACATGCTGGGAACCAGAGGGCGTTTGCTTTTGTTTACATCCCGCCTTCCCTTCCTTCCCACCCCAGATCTCAAGGGTCAGCTGCTGTTCTTCCTTTCTTGAACAAAATCTTAAGAAGTGACAGCCACTGCTGCTGAGTCCCAAATCCCGGTTCCCTCACACACGCTGTTTCCCTCAGAAAAATCCTACTGGCTGCTTTATTCCTGGACAGCTTCTCTCAAGTAATGAATGACAAGGATTTCAATGTAACTCTTAGCACAGGTGTACACGGCATAGTTTAACATCTAGATTTGAGAATACAATTTTTATTTGTGTTTTTTATTTGTGGTTCTTTTCAACGCATTTTACACCACCCTCTAATTCACCAAGTACAAAAAAAAAAAAAAAGAGAGAGAGAGAGAGAGGGAGAGAGAGAGAGAACTGGATACAGGACTAACATTGCCAAGTATCTTCTAGGGGCCAGATTACCAGAGTAAATGCCTTACTTTGTATCAATTATACCTTAGGTTAATTCTGGAGACAGTATTCTCAATTTACAAAGAGAAAGCTGAGGTGGAAAGAGATTAAAATTAAATTTGCCCATGGAAGTATGGTAAAAAAGTCTAGGTTAAAGGCCAACTAAAGTGAAATATTGGTTTAAGAAATCTTTCGGGACCAGCACTGTGGCATAGTGCGCTAAGCCTCCTCCTTCAACACCAACATTCTATATGGGGGCTGGTTCAAGTCCCTGCTGCTCCACTTCCAATCCAGCTTTCTGCTCTAGCCTGGGAAAGCAGTAGAAGATGGCCCAAATGCCTGGGACCCTGCATCCACATCGGAGACCTAGAATTTCCTGGCTCCTGACTTTGGGTCAGCTTAACTATGGCAATTGCAGCCATTTGGGGAGTGAACAAGTGGATGGAAGACTTCTCTCTCTCTCTGCCTCTGCCTCTGCTTCTCTGTAACTCTGCCTTTCAAATAAAAAAAAATCTTCTTTAAAAAAAGAAATATTTCTTTTATCTTGGGGCCCAGTTTCTAAAACCCAGATTTCTCATCTCTAAAATAAAAAGTGAGGAAGAGGAAGAGTATCTACAATCCTAATCTTCACTGTAGAGAAACACATAGGATTATAACTTCTCTAAAAAAGAAAGGAGATTCAAAATTGCTATTACTATATGGTTATTTTTCTCATGTTTAATATCAAGATAGCATATAAATATTATGCATTGTTAGGTATATGTGTGGTGTTTGATTTTTAAGATTTTAAGTAGAAATGTAAATGGAAGTAGGATGACATGGAGTTCTGTTTGTGATTACTTCTGTCAATTATAATTCATGGGATTAGAATTGCTGGATTAGGAATGCTTAAATGTATCCATTCATTTCACACTAATGTTTATTATGTCAGGCAATATTCTTTGTGTAGACTGCTTTTTCTTGCCAGATTGAAAATTCAGGAGGGCAAGAAACATGTTTGCTTTGACATTAAAACTCATCATCTTGATAGAGTCATTCTTTTAGTTGAATGAATAAATGAGACTATAAAAATTAAACAAATACAATTTCTGATCCCCAAGAACTACCTAGTTGAAGAGACAATGAAATAGATATCTATTTGATGACTGCCACAATTAGATGAATGTATAATTTGTTGCTCAGAGACAACTTTGATAATAAAAGAGAGATATTAATAATGACACAGGGCTGAAATGTATAAACAGAAACCATCCAGGGCCAAGCAGGTTAAATGTTCACCCTAGTTTTGTAAGGCTTTCCATTCACTATTTAGTAAGCATTTAGTGAGCATTCTTTTGTGTGGTGTGTTGAAAGAACTACCAGACACATGATTTTCCTAGATATTGGAATAAGAGAACCTGAGCAATCAGAAAAAGGTTGGGATGAACTAAGAGGCTTTTGACACAAAGGTAAGAAAAACAAAAAGCAGCGAGGTCAATTAAAAAGTATATCAAAGGTAATTTAGTAGGACCTGAACCAAGGTATGGTGGTAGTGGGAATGAAGAACAGGCAACAGATTACAGGGAGATCCAAAAGGCAGAAACAACAGGATTTCAGTGGTAGATGAGGCAGGAGGGAACTCATGTGTAAACCTTCATTTGGATTTTATTATTTAATGGACAAGGTGTTCTCAGTACATTCATGTTCATCAGTAATAAAAGGCTACCTCCAACTGACTTATAAACTTCCCCTAAATCCAGGACACAATCTCATGGGTAGCTACTTATCTATAAGCCTTATGTTGATCATCAAGTCAAATATTTTTAACTGCTACAATCTACAATGGTCCTCATTATGATGCAGTTACTTAGAAACTAGAACACATAATCCATGTCTATAAGAAAGGTCTAAATAAAAAAGTAAAATTCAGGGGCTGGTGCTGTGGCACAGAATGTTAACTCCCAGGCCTGAAGTGCCGGCATCTCATATGGGCCCCTGATTGAGACCCTGCTGCTCCACATTCAATCCAGCTCTCTGGTATGTCCTGGGAAAGCAGTAGAGGATACTTGGTCCCCTGCACCCACATGGGAGACCCGGAGGAAGCTCCTGGCTGCTGGCTTCAAATCAGCACACCTCTGGCCATTGTGGCCAATTGGGGAGTGAACCATCAGATGGAAGACCTTTCTCTCTGCGTAACTCTGATTTTCAAATAAATAAATAAATGAATGAATGAATACACCCACAAAATCATATAATTCAAAGCTAAATTTGGAATACCTCATTAATTCACAATTTATATATTTACCAACCTTAGGTAACTAAAGCACAATTAAGCAGAAAAGAAGTAAAAAAAAAATTTTCCCTGGGGAGGGGCCAGCACTATGGCATAGTGGGTAAAGCTGCCACCTGCAGTGCCAGCATCCCATATGGGCATCAGTTCAAGTCCTGGCTGCTCCACTTCTGATCCACCTCTCTGTTATGGCCTGGGAAAGCAGTAGAAGATGGCCCAAGGCCTTGGGCCCCTGTACCCATGTGGGAGACCTGGAAGAGGCTCCTGGCTCCTGGATTCAGATTGACACAGCTCCGGCCATTGTAGCCAATTGGAAATGAACCAACAGATGGAGGACCTTTCCCTCTCTTTCTTCCTCTCCTTCTCTCTCTCTATAACTATTTCAAATAAATAAACAAATCTTTAAAAAACAATTTCCTGGAATAACCAAAATACACATTATAAAGTCCATGTAAGGTGTCTAGCCACTGGCTCATGACTCATAAAAACTCTGTCCTGGCTACTCTGATACGAGTGGATGGACACAAAGCAGGAAATAAAGCAATAGGTTTGAGCAGTGAATAAATGGAAAGGGCTCCAACAACAATGCTGCAGAGTTCTGTGACTCCTAACTGAATGTGATATGCAGGCAGGCATCTCCTTAATTTCTGCCACGCTCTCAGTTTTCATAGGACCATAGAACTAAGCATGACAATCAGAGCTTTCAAGGCCAAGATCCACAATTCACTTAGTGATAGTGGAGCACTGTAGCTTTGCTTCATGAGTACAACTAAACCTCCACACTTGATATGTCATCCCATTTGGATGCATTGGAACTGGAGAGAATATGGGATCAGAGGGAGTAGAGGAGCATGGTGTGTGAGGGTCTCATGGTGGTGGTAGCTGTGCAGAGGGAGGGGTGGAGGAGGAGGAGAAGAGCAAGAGCCCCTAGCACTGTGGGAACGAGGAGCAGAGACTGAATGGAGACAGGGGTGACTTGTCTGTATTATGCCTGGTACTCTCCTGGGTATAATTGATGCAACATGAATAATGTGAATATCATTATTACCCTAAAGGCAATTTCAGTCCTGGTGGATTGATGACAAGGACATAGATAATTAAAAACAATGTGCCAAAAGTTGTAGGTGCACAATACAATCACCTACATCATTTGTGGAAGCCATGCCCATCAGGCAGGAACCACCAGGTTAAGGTCAGATCTCAGGGCTGGCATTGTGTAGAGGGTAAAGCCACCCCCAGCAGTGCCAGCATCCCATATGGGCACTGGTTCAATTCCCAGCTGCTCCACTTCTGATCCAGCTCTCTGCTGTGGACTGGGAAAGCAGATGGCACTAGTCCTTGGGCCCCTGCACCCTCATGGGATGACCTGGAGGAATCTCATGGCTCCTGGGTTCTGAGCAGTGCAGCTCTGGCTATAGCAGCCACCAACTGTGAAGTGAACCAGTGTACAGAAGACCCCTTCTCTCTCTGCCTCTATCTCTGACTTTCAAATAAATAAATAAATCTGTTTTTTTAAAAAAAAGGGTCAGATCTCAGAGGTAGCAGAGCCCAGAAATGACACCATTGCATGAAATGAAAATAGGCAGATGGTAGGTGGAAGCTTGGTAACTGAAGCTGGGATCAGCACATGGATCTTGACTGGCAGGCTGTCAAACCAATCATTAACCTGGACAAGGCTGGGATCTCCCAACTTCTATCCTAGTGTCCATGTCTTTGCAGAGAGGCATAACCAAGAAAGAGAAAATCATCTCTGGTTTTGGCTGAGGGGACTATGGGGGCTCCTGACATTTGAAGCCAGAATCTTTTTAACCCTGAGATTCCCTCTTTCATAGGAAGGCTCTTTTCTGGCCTTGTCTTCTTAGCATAAACCTCTCAAGCCACCAGACCTCCCATAGCCCCACATCACAGGGCACATGTGAATGTGAATGGCTGAATGAACAGAATCTTGAGGTATCATGTAAATGGAAGACTCATGAATCTATTCTCACCTTATGGGTGTACTTGAAGGGGAGAAAACTGAGGCATAGGACTTTGGTCATGCTCAACCATAGAGTCCTCCTTACAAAGCAAAAAAAAAAAAAAAGAGAGAAAAGAAAATCCTGTTCACACTTCAGAAGTGCCCAGTTTCCCACCCCTGAGTACATGCTCTAACAATGACAAATCCCCTAAGACCAGAGTTGGGCAGGCACTGTCTTGACTGTGTAGAAAACATTTGGGGAGGAAAAGCCCTGCCCCTCTAGAGCCCATTGGTCAAAGGATCCAGCAGAAGACTCAGAGGCTTGCCACATCACACATCTGCCCACAGAGTAGGATGGTCACAGAAGGCCTGAAGACGTGTTGTGAGCTGTGGCCTCGTGGTACTGGCTGCAGCTGTTGACACATCAGGGATGACTGGTGGCAGTGGTTTGAGCTAATCCTGCCTCTGCCTGGCCAGCACTGCAGTATGCATGGAGAGAGTCTGCTCCTGGACTGCCTGATGAGGAAAAGGAATGTGTGTAGACCTACAGTCAGAGGAATTATGAAGCACTGGCCTCAAGGTTGGAAAGTTGCCATAGCAACAATATTTTCAGAAGGTGATGTGGCAGGGGTAGCTCTGCAAGGCAGCGTGGCCTCCTGACTACATGTCCTTCCCCTTATGCTCCTCTGAACTTAGATGAGCCTGAGTTTAGTGCAACAACCTGGGTGGGTGATGCTGAGAGACCACCAGATGAGATTCTGGTTAATGTATGCAGGTTGTGGGTCATAATGACAACTGTATGTGCAATGTTGGGTGCTGCCCCATGTGTTCACGCACATGCCTGATATGAATGAGGGTCGGACAAAGGGAGAGTGGGCCATGGGATTTTCAAGAAGGACTTTGGTGATTTAAGATGAAAAGCTCATTAACAATTCTTGCTCAAAGATGCTAAAAATAATCAGATATCTGATCATAGACCTTGGATAAATATTCTCTCTCCAACTTGAAATTCCTTTCCTTTCCTTTCCTTTCCTTTCCTTTCCTTTCCTTTTCTCTTCTTTTTTATTTGACAGGTAGAGTTATAGACAGTGAGAGAGAGAGAGAGACAGAGAGAAAGGTCATCCTTCTGTTGGTTCACTCCCTAAATGGCCGCAATGGCCGGACCTGCACCAATATGAAGCCAGGAGCCAGGTGCTTCTTCCTGGTCTCCCATGCAGGTTCAGGGGCCCAAGCACTTGGGCCATCCTCCACTGCTTTCCCGGGCCACAGCAGAGCTGAACTGGAAGGGGAGCAGCTGGGACTAAGAACCTGGTGCCCATATGGAATGCCAGCACCGCAGACAGAGGATTAACCAAGTGAGCCATGGTGCCAGCCCATCCAACTTGAAATTTCTAAAGAAGACTTCACTTAAATGTGTTTAGAATTGATGTTCTCAGAAAGGAAATACAAAGAACTACCCTTTTTCTTTGACTTAGCTGAACTTAGTTGTGGGAAGGAAGGGGAATGTGGAACCCAGTGTCTGGTGATGTCTCAAGACCTAAGCTCCTAATGGCTACTCCCATGATTTCCTACAACTTTTATATCTGGGTGAAATCAGGTGAGAAACTCTAGTGTGCAAGCAAAGCACTCTGACAATCAATATGCTGTCCACAGTAGAGACTAGGGTACCTGAGGAGTCAATATAGTCATTTTTCAGCATGGTGATTGCCTTAGAGCCATGAGCTTTAGCCCCCTGGGTGTAAGAAATTCCCAACTTTTGGTCCCCCAAATCCAGAGAGGATTCCATACAGCTCATGACAAGAAAAGCTTTGACCAAACATGTGAAGCCCTTGTTGCATTCTTGATAGGATTTCTCAGGATCAAGGTTGTAAGCATTTTGACCTTGAGATTTCTAGCTGGACCCTTGGATATGTCAAAGGATATGCATCTCATCTTATAGAGGTAATAGCTACTTAGTCTATTTGGATTTTATATAAAGTTCTGTTATACAAAATCATGCGAAATGTTGTTATATTAACATGGATATGTTATTGATATAAATGTCATAGAAATGATATAAAAGTGGGGCTGGCACTGTGGCATAACAGGTGAAGCCACTGCCTGCAGTGTCGGCATATGGGCACAGCTTTGAGTCCCAGCTGCTCCACTTCTGGTCCAGCTCTCTGCTATTGCCTGGGAAAGCAGTAGAATATAGTCCACCCATCTTGCTATGAGACCCCTCTGGGACACATATATGTGAATAATCATGACATTCAACAAGTGTGTACTAGCAGGCTGGATCTAACAAATGTCCCTTTAGCAGAAGTATGGAACATCCATAGTGTAGGCCATAAAAAGCCCATGAAATCACCTGGTCTGACCCTGCTATAGAAACTGAAATGGGATTTGAAATCCAATAAACTATAGCAGGCTAAATCTTTTTTTATTTATTTATTTGAAAGGCAGAGGGAGGGAGAGAGAGAGAGAGAGAGAGAGAGAGAGAGAGAGAGGTCTTCCATTTACTGTTTTACTCCCCACATGGCCACAATGGTAGGAGCTGGGCCAATTCAACATCAGCATCCAGGAGCTTCTTTTGGGTCTCCTGAGCAGGTGCAGGGGCCCAGGGATTTGGATCATCTTTTACTGCTTTCCCAGGCCATAGCAGAGAGCTGAGTCAGAAGTGGAGCAGCCAAGACTTGAACCAGTGACCATATGGGATGTTAGCACTTCAGGCAGCGGCTTTAGCCACTACACCACAGTGCTGGCCCCTGGGCTAAATCTTACATTGATAATTTGGTATGGCCTGTGAATAATGGTATAGATATACAGATGGCCCTTGGAAGAAATGTCCTTTGCTTTAGAAACTACAGACTAGAAACAATCATGGGTGGAAACAGTTTCACAGACAAGAATCACATGCTGAATATGCACCAGTAACTCCCCAGGAAACTTTGGAAGGAGAAGCATTGCTACAAGGTATCTTAGTGCAGAATGCTAAACTCAAAGCCCTCACCCATGCCTATGTCTAGGAGAAAGTAAGAGTCACAATTCACACTGACTTGAGTTAGGAAAGAGGGATGTTGATGGTCTGAATATTGATTAAAGACATATTTTGGGCCTTCCCTGGGTTCAAGAAAGATGGAAAAGGTATACAGAAATCTGTGTTACCCAAACTTTCTTTTTAGCTAGTCCATATCTCTGTTCCATTCATATGAAAACTAGCTATTCATCTTTGTTCTATAGATAAGACTGGAGAGTGTGATTTTGCACATTAAACACTGGCAAAGTGTTTTCAACATGTCTTAAAACGCTATGTCTAGACCAACTCTAAGGTTTTTTTTTAATATAAAGATTTATTCATTTACATGCAAAACAGAGTTGTGGGGGGCGGGGGGGGCAGCAGAAATATCTTCCACCTGCTGGTTTATTCCCCAAATGCCTGCAACAGCCAGAGCTGGGCTGACCTGAAGTCAGGAGCCTGGAGTTTCTTCCAAGTCTCCCAAGTGGGTGCAAGGGTCCAAGCACTTACGCCAACCTCTGCTGTTTTCTCAGGTATCTCAGCGTGGAGATGGATCAGATGTGGAGCAGCTGAAACTTGAACCTGTGCCCATCTAGGACATAGGCTGGTGAAGCAGGTGGTGGCTTTATCCTCCACACAATAGTGTCAGCCCCATCCACACTAAGCCTGAATTCATAACTCTACTCCTGGTTTGGACTGGAAGTTTTCTGGAAGAAAGATTATTAATGTCTCTGGCTTTCATTATAGGTATAGAAATAGTAGTGTGTTCTTGGTTTCATTGATATAGAATGGTGATGCAACTGCAGGATAAAGCTGTGCAGAGGGGCTGGCACTGTGGCATAGTGGGCAAAGCTGCCACCTGCAGTGCCAGCATCCCATATGGGCACTGGTTTGAGTCCTAGCTGCTCCACTTCCAATCCAGGTCTCTGCTATGGCCTGGGAGAGCAGAGGAAGATGGCTCACATGCATGGGCCTCTGCACCTGTATGGGAGACCTGGAAGAATCTTCAAGGCTCTTGGCTTTGAATCAGCTCAGCTTTGGCCATTGTAGCCATCTGGGGAGTGAACCAGCAGATAGAAGATCTCTCACTGCTTCTGTCTCTCTATAACTCTGCCTTTCACATAAATAAATAAATCCTAAAAAAAAAATCTGTGCAGAAACTGGCAGTGCAACACTTTGGGGTGCTCTGCTACGAGCTGCTGGTGGGAAATCCGCCCTTTGAGAGCGTCTCTCACAGAGACATACAGATACATCCTTAAGGTGGATGTGAAGTTTCCTGTAACAATGTCTTTGGGAGCCCGAGACTTGATATCCAGGCTTCTAAGATACCAGCCGTCAGAGTGGCTGCCCCTGGCCCAGATCCTGAGGCACCCCTGGGTCCAGGCCCACTCCCGGGGGGTGCTGCCTCCTTGTGCTCATCCAGCTTCCTGAATCCTGTCTGCCTCTGTCTGCATTTGTGCAGGGAGCTCTCCAGGCTCTGCTAACTCGTCTATTTTTTGTTTGTTTCCTTTTTAAGATGCAAGATATAAATTAATAAAAGCTGAATTGTTTAGTACCAGCTGAAAAAAAAATGCAGAGGATCTCTACAGCTAAACCCAAGACTAGGAACTTTATTTAAAGAAATGCCTACAGGGCTGGTGTTGTGGTGTACCAGGTACAACTGCCATCTGACTCAGCATCCCATATGGTGCTGATTTGAGTCACAACTGTTCCACTTTGATCCAGCTCCCTGCTAATGGCCTTGGAAAGCAATGGAAGATGGCCCAAGTTTTTAGGCCTCTGCATCCAAGTGGGAGGAAGCTTTTGGCTCCTGGATTCAGATCAGCACAGCTCTGGTCTTGTGATCAATTGGGGAGTGAACCAGCAAGTGGAAGACCTCTCTCTCTGCCTTTTCTTCTCTCTCTGTGTAACTCTTTCAAATAAGTAAATCTAAAAAAAGAGTTGTATATATACTTATTTCAGAATATATGACTGATCACCTAATGAAGATTTATCAAATTCATCAGATTTATAATTTATACAAATTTATAAAATCATCAGATAAAATAAATCTGGTTTATAACTGGTTGAATCACTCTAAGTGGATGGATGTTATTTCAAAATTAATAGGGAGTTTATTTTGACCAAATATTTTAAGCCCCTTTGGCATCCTTAACAGATTTCTCAGAATCAAGGTTCTAAATTTTTTCACTTTGAGATTTCCAACAGGAACCCTTGATGTTTCAAAGGATATATCCTATCTTGTAGAGGTAATAGCTGATTATGCAATTTAGATTGTATGTAAAGTACTGTCATGAAATTATGCTCAATTTTAAATTATATTAATATAGATATACCATTGATATACAAATTTCCTAAAAGTTATATAAGTTTTAAAATCTGATAGTTCTGTTGTGTTGTTATCAGTCATGATGGTTATCTTGATAAAAAGGAGACCCAGAGGCCTATGGGAGACAATAGGCTTGTAAACTCATTCCGTTTCTGTTTCTTTCTTTCCTTTTAAAAAGATTTATCTGAGAGGCAGAATTCCAGAGAAGAAAAGACAGAGGGAGAGAGATCTTCTGTTGGTTCACACCCCAGAGGGCCACAATAGCCAAGGATGTGCCAGGCTTTGGTGATCATGTCTGCTTTATTAACAACCATGTATACTTTTGAAAGGGCAGGCAGCGGGAGCATAACTAATTCAGGGCAATACTAATTCTATAGGATGAAGCTGACATTGGCACTGCTATGCTTCTCCATTCAGCTGGAAGAGTAGATTTCCAGGTGGGCCTGGGCCACACCCAGGAGTAGTTTACCTGATTGGTGATGGTTATGGGAAATGCACCCAGGGATCCCGTTGCCTGCCAGGAGTGAGGCCATGGGGTCACTCCTGGGAGGCATGGTGCACCACGCTTTTTCAACCTCCTGCATGGGCAAGGCAGGCAGTCTGACAGGATCACCCATACCTCCCAAAAGGGTGCAGGAGCCCAAACACTTGGCCATCCTCTGCTGCTTTCCCAGGTGCATTAGCAGGGAGCTGGATCAGAGTGGAGCAACCAGGACTTGAAGTATAACCCATATGGGATGCCGACATCAGAGGTGGCAGCTTAACATGCTATGCCACAATGCTGACACTCTCTTTAGTTGCTTTGTAACATGCTGTATGGAATGAATGTAAGTGGCTCATGTCAATTAATCAATTTCATTTTAACCATGTATATTTAAAGACTTGTGCCATCCATAATTTTGTATTCTCTAAAAACACTTGAAATCAGTTTAACAAAAAATATTCTTTTTTTTTTTGAGCATCTCTGTTCTTTTTAATAACTTCACAATAAAGTCTCGTTTCAGTGCAATGGGCAGGGTGGCCAGGAGAAAGCCCCACCCCGGTCCCCGAGGGTCCACTGAGCCCTCCTGGGCCGGCTCCAGGGATCCTGGCCTGGTCCCGGTGTGGACTCAGTTGCAGGCACGGGGCCCAGGCGAGGCCTCCACTCTCAGAGGGTCAGCGGCACGGAGCTGGTGCAGCTCAGCAGGTCATTGCCCTCGGTGGGCTCTGGGCTCTCCTGCATCGTGTAGTGGCTGCTTCTCCCCCACCAGGGCCTCAGTTCTAGCAGCTGGTGGGTGAGCTGCGCGCAGCGCACGGCAAACACGCTCTCGGTCAGGCACAGCACGAGCGCGATGGCCCAGAGACACAGGCCGGAGCTGTAAATGCGTGTGGGGTTAAAGGGAAAGTCGGGTGCCAGCGCCAGGAGTTCAGGGTTCCCAAAAGTGCAGGCAGCCAGCAGTGCCCGGCCCTGGGTGGCAAAGGTCACGGCGATGGAGGCCAAGAGGCCAAGGGCACAGGTCAGAGAGAGAAGAGCACAGGCCATGCTCGAGCTAAACACCATCCAGCGCAGAGGGTTGCTGGGGAGGTACCGTGACAACACAATGGCTGCAATGCCTGCGGTGATGACCACGATGGTGCAAGTGACCGAGAGGATGTTGACCACGCAGTACTGCAGAGCCACGGCGTCGCGGGGGGTGACCACGTAGCGCAGCACCGTGCCGTGGAGGAATGCGGCTGTGATGAAGCTCACGTGGCCCAGCACCACCAGCACCAGGCCCGTCTTCATGAGCACCTTCTGGAAGTCACCCACACTCAGGCCACCGAGGTGCAGGCCCATGTCGCAGGTTCGCGGGTCGCCGCGCAGGCTTCAACGGGGCTCCTGGGGCTGCGGGCCGCCGCGGGACCCCGCTCGCATCCTCATGGCCCCGCAGCCTGCGCGCCAGGCAGAGCGCGCCGCGCCCACCGGCCGACAGGACAAAAAATATTCTTAAATACAGATCTTAGGCTACTTTAGACAATAATTTCCAGAATGCTGAGGGAAAGAAAAAAACTAAAAACCCCATTAAACTGCTAGTAGAGGGGCCGGTGCTGTGGCACAGTGGGTTAAAGCCCTGGCATGAAGCTCCAGCATTACATATGGGCACCAGTTTGAGTCCTGGGAGCTCCACTTTTGATCCAGCTCCCTATTAATGTTCCTGAGAAAGCAACAGAGGATGGCTCAAGTCCTTGGACCTCTACATCCACATGGGAGACCCAGAAGAAGCTCCTGGATCCTAGCTTCAGATCAGCTCGGCACCAACTGTTTCAGCCATTTGGGGAGTGAACTAACAAATGGAAGTGCTTTCTCTCTCTGTCTCTGTCTCTCTCTGTAACTGTCTTTCAAATAAATAAAATAATTATTTTAAAAAACCTGCTAGTGGAATTCAAACAAGAATTAGTTAAATGAGATTGAATTAATCATATTTATGGATTTCTATGCTTTTATTTAAAAATTTTTGGTTCTGCATTTCAGTGTTTCATCTAGATTCAGGAAGATTTCTACAATTTCTATTGGTTAATATACTTTAGTATAATTTTGTAAACAGATGGAAATGTTTACTTTTCCACCTACTTGATTCCTCTAACATGCAAAACTTTTTTGATTTCTTATGGCAATGTTATTGTATGAGCTCAGTAAGAATCCATTATCAGGGCTGGCACTGTGGCATAGCAAGCAAAGTTGCTACCTGCAGTGCTGGCATCCCATATGGGCAATGATTCAGGTGCCGGCTGCTCCATCTCTGATCTGGCTCTCTGCTATGGCCTGGGAAAGCAATGGGAGATGGCTCAAGCCCTTGGACTCCTGCATCAGTGTGGGAGAACCAGAAGAAGCTCCTGGTTTCAGATTAGCCCAGCTCTGGCCATTGTGGCCATTTGGAAGTGTGAACAAGCAGATGGCAGACATCTTTCTCTCCCTCTTGCTTCTGCCTTTTTGTAATTCTGGCTTTCAAATAAAAATAAATAAATTTTTAAAAAAGAAGAATCTATTATCATCATACCACAATATCCTTGAAAACATTAGCAAACACAAAAATTATGCACAGAATATCTGGCATCATGAACTCCTAGCCTTGCAATTAGTGAATAGAGTTGTCACTTCTTAGTGAACCCCAAAACTTGAAAATACCAGATATTGCAGTTAAAAAAGAAAACATAAGCCTGTCTTGGATTCAATTTTTAACTTTTAGAATTTCTGGATCAGACATTGTACGTATTTAATGTAAGTAGTTAGCACACTGTAATACCCCTTCTTTCAGATCATAACTCTGTTCATTGTTCTTGTTTTATTTCAAAGATTTAATTTTTCATTTATTTGAAAGGCAGAATTACAGACAAAGAGGGAGAGACAGAGAAAGAGAGGTCTTCCACAATTGGCTGCAATATATGGAATGGGGCAAGGTTGAAACCAGGAATCAGGAACTTCATCTGAGTCTTCCCCATGGGTGACAGGGGTCCAAGCACTTATATCATCCTCTACTGCTTTCCCAGGCCCATTAGCATGGAGTCAAATCAGAAGTGACTCAAATTGGCACTCATATGGGATGTAGGCATCAAAGATGGCAGCTGAACCACTGGGCCACAATACCAGCCCATGTTCATGGGCCTGAAAACTTTCACTGAGGTTAATAGTCATTTCTTGTGTACTTATGTGATGTTGATTATGGTATTCTGCTATTCGCTTGTAACCTTGTTCACTGTTTTAACATATAATTTCTGCATAGCTTATATGCACAGATGTAACTCAATTTGTTATCATCTTGTTGGTTTTGTTAAACACTTTTATTTTGAACTTTGGGCCTATTGAATGGCTTACTTCTATAGAAGTACAATTCCCAGCAAAATAATCCTGGCTAGATACTTCGGGGCGATGACTTCTGTATACAGAACAGATAGATCTAAGTTTAACAATGGACTACAGATAAAGTTAGCCTGAAGACCACTCCTAAATCTTCATTGTTAATCAAATGTGACTAAAAACATATTTACACTGACATCTTCTCATCAAATGTTTCTATCTTGACATGGGTCTGCATGAAAAACCAGGTCAAATACAACTTTGCAACAAGAGACAGATGGAACATGATTGATCAGCTGTGATTTCAGAAATAGATCTTGATCACAAGGAAGAAACAAAAGTCAAGATGTAGTGAGTCACTGGTGTGAACTCTAAAGCAAATTAGATAAAGCGAAGAAGTTATAAAGATTTTTAATGAATGATGGATAGTAACTGGCACAAAAAGGCTCTGCTAGAACTATAATCTCTAGAGTGCTCTCCCATTTTGAAAAAGAGATGGGAACTAGATATGATACTTAATATTCTCACACCTAATGCTACATCTATATGCAATTTAAAATGATTGTCATTCTATGAGTCTGCTGTGTGGACTGCTTCCGAACTCAAGATGTCTTAAAATGCAATGTCTGGCCTCATTCTAAGTATTGTTTATTTTTGCTAAATATTTATTTATTTGTTTGAAAAATAGCTTTACAGAGAGAGGGAGAGACAGAGTGATCTTCCATCTGCTGATTCACTCCCCAAATTGCTGCAACAGCCAGAGATGGGCCCACCCAAGTCAAGAGCCAAGAGCTTCTTCCAGGTCTCCCAAGTGGTTGCAGGAGCCCAGGACTTGGGCCATCCTCTGCTCATTTCCCAGGTGCATTATCAGAAAGATGGATCAGAAGTGGAGCAGCTGGGACTCAAACCCATGCCCATATGATGCTGCCAAGGTAAGCAGTGGCTTTAACCTCTACACTAAAGTGGAAGCCCATGCACACAAAGTCTTATTCAGTGACTCTATTCCTGGTTTTAAACTGAAAGTTTTCTGGCAGAAAAATCACTAATTTCTCTGGTTTCATTTGAGGTACAGAAATGCTAGCATGTTGCTTTTATTACTGCTGTGGAATGGTGATGCACCTGCAAGATAAAGCTATGCAGAAACTGGCTGTGTAAACCTTCTATTTATACAGAAGATCACTACAGCTAAACCCAGAACTAAGGAGTTTTTTCTTAAAGAAACACCTACAGCAACTGCTGTTGTGGTGTAACAGGTAAAATTGCCAACTATGACTCCAGCATCCCATATGAGTACTGGTTTTAGTCTTGGCTCCTGCACTTTCAATCCAACACTTTGCTAATGGCCTTGCAAAAGCAGTGGAAGATGACCCAAGTACTTGTGCCTCAGCCACCCAGGCAGGAGACCATGAAGAAGCTCCTTGCTCCTGGATTTGGCATGATCAAGCCCTGGCTGATACCGCCATCTGGGGAAGTGAAACAGCAGGTGGAAGATCTCTCTCTCTCTCTCTCTCTCTCTCTCTGTTAATTAATAAGTAAGCAAATAAATAAATTAAAGAAATGCCTACAACCTCCTCTCTTTTCATCCTTAAAATACCCTCACATTACTCCATAAATTTCATGAAGCACTCTAGGCTCTCGATGTTATCTGGATAATTTCTCTTCAAATGCAAAAAGAATAGGTTGACTTTTCCAAACATCTTGTATTGAAGAGACTACTCATTTTTCATCATCTGTTCTAGACACCTTAAAAATCAATTGGCTATAGTTTAATGACTTGTTCTCTATTCTGCCCCATTGCTTAGTGTATCTGCTTTAATGCCAGTGATATGCTATTTTGATTACTATAGCTTTGTAAAATATATTAAGTAGTGTGACCATTCCAGCATTCTTCTTTTACTTCAATATTGACTTGACTATTCATTATCCTTCACAGTTCTGTATAATTCTGGGGACTTTAAAATATTTTGTTAAAGAGGGGCTTGTTGGCACTGTGGTTTAGTGGGTAAAACCACCACCTGCAGTACCAGCATCCCATAAGCGTGCCAGTTCAAGTACCGACTACTCCACTTATGATTCAGCCCTCTGCTATGGTCTAGGATAGCAGTGGAAGATGGCCCAAGTCCTTGGATACCTGGAAGAAATCCTGTTTCCTGGCTTTGGATCAGCACCCTGCCCCAGCTTTTGTGGCCCTCTGTGGAGTGAACCAGTGGATGGAACACTTCATTCTCTGTCTCTCTGCAATTCTTTCAAATAAATAAATCTTTAAGAAAGTTTTGTTAAAGAATAACACTGAAACTTTGCAATTGCATTGAGTCTGTATATTGCTTTGGATAGTAAGAATATCCTAATACTATTCTTTTTTTTTTTTTTTGGACAGGCAGAGTGGATAGTGAGAGAGAGAGAGAGACAGAGAGAAAGGTCTTCCTTTTGCTGTTGGTTCACCCTCCAATGGCCGCTGCGGCCGGCGCATCTTGCTGATCCAAAGCCAGGAGCCAGGTGCTTCTCCTGCCTGGTCTCCCATGTGGGTGCAGGGCCCAAGCGCTTGGGCCATCCTCCACTGCCTTCCCGGGCCATAGCAGAGAGCTGGCCTGGAAGAGGGGCAACTGGGATAGAATCCGGCGTCCCAACCAGGACTAGAACCTGGTGTGCCGGCGCCGCAAGGTGGAGGATTAGCCTGTTAAGCCACGGCGCCGGCCCCTAATACTATTCTGATTGATGAACTTGAGTAATGTTTCAATTATTTCTGTTGTATTTTCTTTTATCAATATTATAAAATTTTCAACATTCAGATAATTATCTTCCTAGATTAAATTCATTCCTATATACTTATTTTTTCTGCTAGAATTTGTTTTTCAAAAATTGGTTCTTAGGTTATATAAATTCTCTAAATTTTGTATTCTATAACAGTTGCAAAGAAAAAAGCATCTGGCAAAACCAACCCATATTCATTATTTAAAAAATTCAAGAGACAGGGCCAGGAGCTGATGCTGTGGTGCAGCAGATTAACGCCCTGGCCTGAAGCACTGGCATCCCATATGGGTGCTGGTTCTAGACCCAGCTGCTCCACTTCCGATCCAGCTCTCTGCTATGGCCTGGGAAAGCAGTAGAAGATGGCCCAAGTCCTTGGGCCCCTGCACCCAAGTGGGGACCTGGAAGAAGCTCCTGGCTCCTGGCTTCGGGTCGTTGAAGCTCCAACTGTTGTGGCCATCTGGGGAGTGAACCATCAGATGGAAGACCTCTTTTTCTCTTTCTCTCTCTCTCTGCCTCTCTTCTCTCTGTGTAGCTCTATCAAATAAATAAATCTTTAAAAAAGAGAGAGAGAGAGAGAGACAGGGTCAGTGTTGCAGTACAGATGGTTAGGCAACTGTCTACAGCATCAGCATCCCATATGGTCACTGATTCAAGTCCCAGCTGCTCCATTTCTGATCCAGGTCTCTGCTAATATGCCAGGGAAAGCAGCTGTGGATGGTCCAACTGCTTGCATCTATGTTGGAGACTTGGATGAAGATCCTGGCTCCTGGCTTTGACCTGGCCCAGCCCTGCCATCAGTTGGGCATTCATTTGGGGAATTGAACTAGTGAATGGAAGATCTCTGTCTCTCCCTCTCTCTGTAATTCTGCCTTATAAATGAAGTAAATAAACTTAAAAAAAAGACTATAAAAACTGCAAGAGGGGTCAGCATTGTACAAAGCAGTTAAAACTGCTGCCTGTGATGCCAGAATCCCACATGGTGCTGATTCACATCCCAACTGCAACACTTCAGCTACCACCTTCATGGGACACAACAAAGAACCTCCTGGCTTCGGCCTTTAGCCTGGCCTAGCGCCAACCATTGTGGCCACTGGGGAGTGAACCAGTGGATGGAAGGTTTCTTTTTCTCTCTGCCTCTCTCTGCTTCTCTCTCTGTAACCTTGTCTTTTAAATAATTAAATAAATCATTAAGAAAGGAAATAAATTAGGGATAGAAAAAAATACACATTATTATAATAGAAGCCAGAAACGACAAGGCTAAAGATGACACTATTCTTGGTGAAAAGTATCCCTCAAAGTTCAAGAACAAGATAAAGATATGCATTCTCACATCTGCTGAATCTAACACTTAGATTCACATCAAAGCAATTGGATAAGAAAGTAAAACTTGCAAATAAAAGGGCTAATTTTCTGCTTGCTAATAATATGATCTTAGCCAAAATAAGAACTTAAATAATAATCTCATAGCTAGATTCACTTAGCCATCAGCCAAGTATACAGTAAGTAGAAAAAACCTCCCTTTCAGACCAAAGGGAAAGAAAGTTTTAAAGTGAGAATATAATTTTCCTCATGGGCATTGTCTACCTTAGAAAAACTAATACAGAACATGCCTGTGACTATAGACTTGTAGTTCAGGCCACCGAAGATTAGAGATGGGACTTGGGCACTCCCTTGACTTGCATCCTCTGGTCTGCTTTAACACAAACCAGGAGGAAAAGAAAGCTAGGCATCAGAAGCAATGGTGGCAGGCCTATTAATGGCTGATCTGGACAGTGATCTGCCCTCAAGGAGACCCAACAGGCCAGTCCACTGCAGTGGCTTTCAATGTGGTAAGCCTGGGCTTCAGCAGAAGTCAGCTTGTGAAGAGCCCTGGCAGCTCTGCCAAGAGTTGGATCACTGGAAATGGACCTGCCCTGGAGTCGAAGGATGCCCAGGTCAGAGCCACAGATCTTATTGGCTCTAAGCTGAAAAGCCCTTCACTCAGCCCAACTTCCAAAGTGACCACTGCAGCTGAGGGTATGGTCAAGTAGGGTCAGCAACATTGCAGGCAGAACTGTAAATTTCTTGTTAGAAATGCCCCCTGCCTTGACCTGGCCAGCTCTCCTCCCAGGCCAGCCAAGTAATGAAAGTCAACAGAGTGCCTTCCCCTAGGTGGTTCACACCTCCCTTAGGATATACCCCATGTGAAGAGATAGATAGGTCTGGGCCTCTGAATTTACAAGGCCTAAAGCCCACCAGATTATTATCAAGCCCCTTCTATCAGGTTCTATTTGCCTCTCAATCGGAAAAATTACTTGTAGCTTAGACAGCACCTTTCTTAGCTCCTCTAATAATGACTCTGTCCTTTGTTCTAGGCCCTGTCTAGTGCACTTGGGCCTCATTCCTTTGTAATCATAACCTCTACTCTACCACCAATGGCTCTACTCCCAACCTGTGTGTACTGATGGTCCTCTTCCCCACTTAATGCTGTATAATTGTTCAAACCTGGTAAATGCCACTCTTAGGATCATTGGTTACTATCCTCACTCTGTCTTTTATGACCTTGTCTAAATATGATCAGAGTCGGCAAACTTGGAAGGCTTCCATAGCCTTGGCAACTCATGACGACAGCCTAGGATGGTTTCTGGCGCCATAAACTAGAGTGTCGGTTTGTTGGGTCAACAACAGGAGCCACTGTGCACTTGCTCCTCATGTGGGATCTCTGTCCTTAATGTGCTGTCCATTGTGATTTGATGCTATAACTGGTACTCAAACAGTATGTTTTGCTTTGTGTTTCTATGTGGGTGCAAACTGTTGAAATCTTTATACTAAATTGAAAATCCTACAGGTGCTTTCAAAAATACTGTGAAGTAAGCAAGTGCCTCTTGTTGGTTGCAACAATAGGAGCCACTGTGCACTTGCTCCTCATGTGGGATCTCTGTCCTTAATGTGCTGTACATTTTGATTTAATGCTATAACTAGTACTCAAACAGTATGTTTCACTTTGTGTTTCTACGTAGGTGCAAACTGTTGAAATCTTTATACTAAATTGATCTTCTGTATATAAAGAGAATTGAAAATGAATCTTGATGCAAATGGAAGGGGAGAGGGAGCAGGAGTGGGGAGGGTTGCGGGTGGGAGGGAAGTTATGGGAGGGGGAAGCCATTGTAATCCATAAGCTGTACACTGGAAATTTATATTCATTAAATAAAAGTTAAAAAAAATATGAAAAATAAAAGGATCATTTCAAGATATACAAATCAATAAGTGTGACATGGGGCTGGTGCTGAGCCACAGCAGGTTACAGCCCTGGCCTGAAGTGTTGGCATCCCATATGGGTGTCAGTTCTAGTCCCGTCTGCTCCTCTTCTGATCCAGCTCTCTGCTATGGCCTGAGATAGCAGTGGAAGATGGCCCAAGTCTGTGGGGAATCCCACAGGAGTCTCAAAACAAGTCATGGATCACCGCTACCTGGAAAGGAGGTGAACTGTGGAAACTCCACAGTAAAAAGTTACCACTAGCCACACAAGAAAAGTAAAGTGCAGTTATTCATGGTAAGTCAGGAGCTGATGCAATACCTAATGGCTGTTAGGGAGATGCTCCTAATCATACCAAGCAGACATCTCTGGTCAGTCAGATAACAGTGTGCTATAGGCAATACCCTCCTGCCCATGCAGACTAGACTGTTCAAACCTAAGCAAGGAGGAAACAGCATTGATTGGACAAGTTGGGGGATGGCAAGCTGGAGGACTGCCAGAAAATGGGGATAAAAAGGGGAGCCCTTGCACTGCTCTCCATCTTTTCAAGGACCATGGCCTGCCTGTGTGTAAACCACTGGGAGCAGAAGAAAGAAGAGCGGATCTGAGCTGAGCTGTCACTGATCTGTCACTGACAAGTTCCTGACCCGTTCCTGACCTGTCTGAGCCACAGCTTCGTGAGCTTCACCCATTCCTGAGCCATTCCAGCCACAGTTTCCTGAGTGGCCTTAGCCACATGAGCTGCCCTGTTCCTGTCTAGTTCCTGTCTAGTAAAAGTTGCTGTAACACTTTTGGCTTTGCCACCGAACCAAGGGCCTGGTATGTGTGAACCTCTGGATCTCCACACATCCAGAGCTGAAGAGGCAGCCCACTACTGTGTATAGAGCAGGCAGCAGCACAAGCTGACCTGCAGAGCTGTCCCTGAGCTGTAATATCCACTGTCTGTGTGAGTGTGTGTGTGTGTGTGCATGGCCCAGTGCATGCGAACCTCTGGATCTCCTCACACTTTGAGCTGAAGAGCCAGCCGGTTAGCTTTCTAGCTATGCAGTACAAGGCAACAATGGGATCAAGAGGCCAGCGGAGCTGCTGTGTTGCCACTGTGCTGCCCTGCCTGACCAGTGAAGCTGCCACCTCGCCACCTCACTGCCTCTCCGCCATGCACTAGTAGCAGGGCTGTCACTGTGCTACCCGAGTCATCACCTCACCTCACCACCTCACCATCTTATCACCTACCCATTGCCTCACACTTCCCAGTTCATCTGAGAACTCCAGGCCTGCTGCCTGGAAGTGACTGATCCGAGGACCGTCCCTGCTGGGACGTTGAACCCTGGACACTGCACACTCCCCACAGGAGAAACACATTCGTGACAGTGATACAAGCCTAGATATGTAGCAAACCAATGTCATGTATTGAATCTTTTGCTGTGCTTGTGTTGTTCATTGTGATAGTACTTGAGATTACTTTAATAGTGTTTGTTGTGACTTGTGGTATAAGAATATTGATTTTCTGGCCAATAAGTGATATTGTTAAGTTAGGTATATATTAAGATAAGTAGTTATGTTAAGCTAAGTAATTAAGCAAGTGTGTTAAGTCAGTTATAAGTTATACTAAGTGATATTAATTATATTACTGATAGTGATATTAGTGATATTGATAAGTGTGTTAAGTAGTTATGTTAAATTATGTGCTCAAGCCAAGTAGTTATGTTGCACTTGCTACTGTTGAGCTACATGACAATATGTACTCATGACAAAGTCCTTGGGCCCCTGAACCTGCATGGGAGACCCAGAAGAGGCTCCTTGCTCCTGGCTTCAGATCAGCGCAGCTCTGGCCATTGTGGCTATCTGGAGAGTGAACCAGCGGATGGAAGACCTCTCTCTCTGTATCTACCTCTCTCTGTAATTCTTTCAAATAAATAAAATAAATCTTTTAAAAAAGTGTGATGCAACATGAATGTATTACATCGACATATGAACTGCATATAGCAAAGTGTTAAAAATTATTAAATCTTGGGACCAGTTGCTAACTGGGAGAGGGTGAGGGAGAGGGAGAGCATTCCATATAGGTGCCTGCTACACAACTTCTGACATAGCTTTCTACTATGGCCTGGGAAATAAGCAAAAGATGGCCCAACCTCTTGTACTCCTGCATCTATGTGGGACACCTGGAAGAAGCTTCTGGCTCCTAGCCTCAAATCAGTCCAGCTCTGATCATTATGGCCATTTGGGGAATGAACCAGTGGATAGAAGATCCCTCCTCTCTTTTTCTCTCTGCCTCTGTCTCTTTGTAAATCTGCTTTTTAAATAAATAAATATTTTTTAAAATTAATTGAAAATTAATTTTTTAAATGGAAAAAAATGTGATCATGCCAGTTAATGCAAAAATAGCATTTGGTGAAATTCCTGTTTTCCTGATAAAAGAAAAAACTGTCAAGAGATTAAGTATACAAGAAATGTATCTCAGGGGCCAGCGCTGTGGCGCAGCAGATTAACACCATGCCCTGAAGCACTGGCATCCCATATGTGTGTTGGTTCAAGACCCGGCTACTCCACTTTCTATCCAGCTTTCTATCCAGCTTTCTGCTATGGCCTGGGAAAGCAGTAGAAGATGGCCCAAGTCCTTATGCCCCTGCACCCGTGTGGGAGACTTAGAAGAAGCTCCTGGCTGCTGGCTTTGGATCGGCACAGCTCAGGCCATTGCGGCCATCTGGGGAGTGAACCATTGGATGAAAGACCTCTCCTTCCCTCCCTCCCTCTCTCTCTCTGCCTCTCCTCTCTCTGTGTAACTCTAACTTTCAAATAATAAATAAATCTTTTAAAAAGAGAAACGTATCTCAATAAAATAAAGGCCATAAATGACAAGCTCACCACAGTCAACAGTGAAAATTTGAAAACTTTTCCGCTCAGGCAGACATCGTGGAATACTGGGTAAAGTCACCATCTAATGCCAACCTCTCATATGGTATTGGTTTATGTCCCAGATGCTTCACTTCTGATGAAGCTCCCTTTTAATGACCAGGAAAAGTCAGCAGAAGATTCTCCAAGTGCTTGGGCCACTGTAACCCATGTGAGCCCCCAAAGAAGCCCCTGTCTTTGGGCTGGCCCAAGGCTGGCCACTGCAGCCATCAGGAATGAACCAGAGCATGGATGATTTCTCTCTGTCTCTCCTGACTCCTTGAAAATATAAACATTTCCAGGGCCAGCACTTGGTGCAATGGATTAAAGCCCTGGCCTGAAGTGTCGGCATCCCATATGGGTGCTGGTTCTAGTCCTGCTTCTCTTCTGATCCAGCTCTCTGCTGTGGCCTCTAGTGCTGCTTCTCTTCTGATCCAGCTCTCTGCTGTGGCCTGGGAAAGCAGTAGAAGATGACCCAAGTTCTTGGACCCCTGCACCCATGTGGGAGACCCAGAGGAAGCTCCTGGGTTCTGGCCTCCGATAGCACAGCTCTAGCTGTTTCAGCCATCTGGGGAGTGAACCAGCAGATGGAAGACCCCTCTATCTCTCTGCCCCTCCTCTTTCTGTGTAACTCTAACTTTGGAATAAATAAATAAATCTTAAAAAAAAGAAAAGAAAAAATTTCCTGTAACAACAAAAAATACAAGGATGTCTGCTCTCATCACCTCAATTGTGTATAGGACTGAAACATCTAGTGGGAGCAATTAGTGACAAAAAGAAATAAAACTGGAACTTAGCTATTTAGAAACCCTAATGATTCCATGAGAGGATATTCATTGTCCTGAATTGTGCAGCATGTCAAGCTATTGTTTGTGTTGCCAGCATCCCATATCAGAGCACCAGCTCTAATCCCAGCTACTTTGCTTCTGATCCAGTTTCTTGCTAATATGCCTGGGAAAGCAGCAGAGGATGTTCCAAGCCTTTTGTGCCTGTAACCCAGTGTAAGAGACAATGATGTATTTTCTGGCTGCTGGCTTCAACCTGCCAAACATCTGGCAGTTGTAGTAGCCATTTAAGAAATAAACTCGCATTCTCACTCTCTTTCCCCATCTATCTCTGCCTATCTCAGAGTGTCCTGCTTTTAAGACAAATAGGGAGAGAGAGCGGCAAGATGGCGGAATAGGAAGGGAGCACATTGATAGTTCGGAAGGCACAGGTTAATAAAAGTGGAGATACTGCAGGGTCAAGGAAGAGTAGGGGAAGAAACAGCAGAGGAAACTCTTCAGGAACTAGTGATTCACAGTGGACCTGCGTGGAGAGCATGGGAGCCCAAGTTCGGGACACCAGCAGCAGACTCAATACACCAGCGCTGGAACGCGAGGTGAGCCGAACCTCAATAGCCCGAGACACCAGCGGGCAAGCGGAAAGAGGAGAATAGAGGGAACGAGGCTTCAAACTCCGTGGGGAAAAGTTCACCAGGCTAACTAGAAGAGAGAGAGGAAAAAAAAAGTGACTGATACGGACACAAGATTTTCTATCTCCGCTCACCCCTCAAAGGCTAGCAAGACAAAGAGCAGGCGCCATTTTGGACATACGTCATAAGCAGGGCGACATCAGGTCTGCACCGGCCCTGAGCCTAGCAGAAAAACCTGACTATGGGGGGAGGGTTGAAATAACAGGAGATTAGGATCTAACTTGGCAACCCAGTGGGAGACTGCAGGAGAATTGGAGCCCACACCGAGGGCAGCAGAGATTCCCTGTGTGGTCCTTGGGAAAGAGTTTCTGATCTCTGGCTCCTGTGGGTATATCATTCACCTGCTAACTACCTCCAATTACGTTCAGCTGTGCGGAATTACTTCCCTTTTGAATCCAAAAAAAGAAAGAAAGAAAGAAAGAAAGAAAGAAAGAAAGAAAGAAAGAAAGAAAGAAAGAAAGAAAGAAAGAAGGAAAGATTTACCATGCCTAAACTGGGAGTGTCATCTTTGACACACCCTCAACCCTGAGGAAACAAACACAGCTCTCAGTCCACACTCATCTCAAGACTCTAAGTCTCCACTGAAAGCAGACAGTCCACTTAATATAGAGCCATAGTGTAACAAGAAAAAACACCACAGTGAAGAAACCAAATATCTCCAACATGCCAAACAAAAAATGCAAAAAACGAGGTAACAAGAACAAGGAAGACACTATGATGCCCCCAAATGAAAAAGACACCCCAATTCAAGATTATGAAGATGATGAGATAGAAGAAATGCAAGAAGAGTATCTCAAAAAATTGATAAGAACATTAAGAAGCTCTCAAAAACAAATTCTTGAACTACAGAAATCCTTAATGGACAAGATAGAAAATCTCTCTCATGAAAATGAAATATTAAGGAGGAATAAAAATGAAATGAAACTAGTAGAACATGAAACTGTGATAGTGATGAGAAATCATAATGAAATGAAGAATTCAATAGATCAAATGACAAACACATTAGAGAGCCTTAAAAACAGAATGGGTGATGCAGAAGAGAGAATATCAGACTTAGAAGACAGAGAACAGGAAAGGAAACAGGCAAACCAAAGAAAAGAAGAAGAAATTAGAAATCTAAAAAATATTGTCGGGAATCTAAAGGATACTATAAAAAACCTAACATTCGGGTTCTAGGAGTTCCTGAAGGCATAGAGAGGGAGAAAGGATTAGAAGGCATTTTCAGTGAGATACTAGCAGAAAATTTCCCAGGTTTGGAGAAGGACAGAGGCATCTTAGTACAGGAAGCTTATAGAACCCCTAATAAACATGACCAAAGGAGATCCTCACCACTACACGTTGTAATCAAACTCACCACAGTGAAACATAAAGAAAAGATTCTAAAAGGTGCAAGAGAGAAACGTCAGATAACTCTCAGAGGATCTCCAATTAGACTCACAGCAGACTTCTCATCAGAAACCCTACAAGCTAGAAGGGAATGGCGAGACATAGCCCAGGTACTAAGAGAGAAAAACTGCCAGCCCAGAATATTATATCCTGCAAAGCTCTCATTTGTGAATGAAGGTGAAATTAAGACTTTTCATAGCAAACAGAAACTGAAAGAATTTGTTGCCACTCATCCTGCCCTGCAAAAGATGCTTAAAGATGTGTAACACACAGAAACACAGAAACATGGTCACCAATATGAAAGAAGGTAAAGGAAGGAAACCTCACAGCAAAAGATCACAGGAAGTTCAATTTCTCTTTGACATAGAATTAAACTCTGATGCTCTGTTAAAGCAATGTGTTAAAGTAATCTATTATGTTCTCTTGATGTCTGTTAAAAGTGATCTAGGACTTCCTCCCTCATTTCTCTATTCTAAGCCCAACTTGTTCTTTCATTTCTCTATTCTCTTCAAGGTAGGAAACTAATTTTATTATGAAGGAATCTATAGGACGCACAATTTAATCTTTAGACCTTATAAAAGAGATGGCTAACATCTTTCTGTAGTAGCATAGCCAAAATAAGAACTTAAATAATAATCTCATAGCTAGATTCACTTCGCCATCAGCGAAGTAAACAGTAAGTAGAAAAAAACCTCCCTTTCAGACCAAAGGGAAAGAAAGTTTTTTTTTTTATTAAACTTTTATTTAATGAATATAAATTTCCAAAGTACAGCTTATGGGTTACAATGGCTTCCCCCCTCCCATAGCTTCCCTCCCGCCCGCAACCCTCCCCTTTCCCGCTCCCTTTCCCCTTCCATTCATGTAAAGATTCATTTTCAATTATCTTTGTGTACAGAAGATCAGTTTAGTATATATTAGGTAAAGATTTCAACATTTTGCCCATATAGCAACATAAAGTGAAAAAACTACCATTGGATTATTAATTATAGCATTAAATAGCAATGTACAGCACATTAAAGACAGAAATCCTACATAATTTTTTTTTCAAATTAATTAATTTTCTATGCCATTTCCATTTTAACACCAGGTTTTTTTTTTATTTCCAATTCTCTTTATATACAGAAGATCACTTCAGTATATAATTAGAAAAGACCTCATCAGTCTGTGCCCACACAGAAACGCAAAGTATAAAAATACTGTTTCAGTACCAGTCATAGCTTCACTTGGCTTTAGATGACACATTAGGGACAGATCCCACATGAGGTGTAAGTACACAGTGACTCCTGTTGCTGACTTAACAATTTGACACTCCTGTTCATGGCGTCAGTAATCTCCCTAGGCTCTAGTCATGAGTTGCCAGGGCTATGGAAGCCTTTAGAGTTCGCTGACTTTGATCTTATTCCGATAGGGTCATAGTCAAAGTGGAGGTTCTCTCCTCCCTTCGGAGAAGGGTACCTCCTTCTTTGATGGCCCCGTTCTTTCCACTGGGATCTCACTCACAGAGATCATTCATTTAGGTCTTTTTTTTTTCCATGATATCTTGGCTTTCCATGCCTGCTATACTCTCATGGGCTCTTCAGCCAGATCTGAATGCCTTGAGGGCTGATTCTGAGGCCAGAGTGTTGTTTAGGACATCTGCCATCCTATGAGTCTGCTGTGTATCCCACTTCCCATGTTGGATCTTTCTCTCCCTTTTTGATTCTATCAGTTAGTATTAGCAGATACTTGTCTTGTTTGTGTGATCTCTTTGATTCTTAGACCTATCAGAGCTATCAATTGTGAGCTGAAATTGATCACCTGGACTAGTGCGATGGCATTGGTACATGCCATCTTGATGGAATTGTGTTGGAATCCCCTGGCACATTTCTAACTCCACCATTTGCGGCCAGTCCGATTGAGCATGTTCCAAATTGTTCATCTCCTCCCTCTCTTTTTCCACTCTTAAATTTAACAGGGATCACTTTTCAGTTAAAATTTAAACACCTAAGAATAATTGTGTGTTAATTACTGAGTTCAACCAATAGTACTAGAACAACAACAACAACAACAAATACTAAAAAGGATAAAGTATTACACTGTACATCTAAAGTCAGGACAGGAGCTGATCAGTTCATTGTTGCTTATAGTGTCCATTTCACTTAACAGGTTTCCCCTTTGGTGCTCAGTTGTCACCGATCAGGGAGAACAAATGATATTTTTCTCTTTGGGACTGGCTTAATTCACTCAGCATGATGTTTTCCAGATTGCTCCATCTTGTTGCAAATGACTGGGTTTCGTTGTTTCTTACTGCTGTATAGTATTCTATGGAGTACATGTCCCATAATTTCTTTATCCAGTCTACTGTTGATGGGCATTTGGGTTGGTTCCAGGTCTTAGCTATTGTGAATTGAGCTGCAATAAACATTAATGTGCAGATGGCTTTTTTATTTGCCAAATTAATTTCCTTTGGGTAAATTCCAAGGAGTGGGATGGCTGGGTTGTATGGTAGGGTTATGTTCAGGTTTCTGAGGAATCTCCAGACAGACTTCCATAGTGGCTTAACCAGTTTGCATTCCCACCAACAGTGGGTTAGTGTCCCTTTTTCCCCACATCCTCTCCAGCATCTATTGTTGGTAGATTTCTGAATGTGAGCCATTCTCACCGGGGTGAGATGGAACCTCATTGTGGTTTTGATTTGCATTTCTCTGATTGCTAGTGATCTTGAACATTTTTTCATGTGTCTGTTGGCCATTTGGATTTCCTCTTTCGAAAAATGTCTATTGAGGTCCTTGGCCCATCTCTTCAGTGGGTTGTTTGTTTTGTTGTTGTGGAGTTTCTTGATTTCTTTGTAGATTCTGGTTATCAATCCTTTATCTGTAGTATAGTTTGCGAATATTTTTTCCCATTCTGTTGGTTGCCTCTTCACTTTCCTGACTGTTTCTTTTGAAGTACAGAAACTTCTCAATTTGATGCAATCCCAAATGTTAATTTTGGTTTTGACTGCCTGTGCTGTTGGGGTATTTTCCAGGAAGTCTTTGCCTGTGCCTATATCTTGCAGGGTTTCTCCAATGCTCTCTAATAATTTGATGGTTTCGGGTTGTAGATTTAAGTCTTTAATCCATGTTGAGTGAATTTTTGTGTAAGGTGATAGGTATGGGTCTTGCTTCAAGCTTCTGCACGTGGAAATCCAATTTTCCCAGCACCATTTATTGAATAGACTGTCCTTATTCCAGGGATTAGATTTGGATCTTTGGTCAAATATAAGTTGGCTGTAGATGTTTGGATTGATTTCTGGTGTTTCTATTCTGTTCCATTGGTCTATCCATCTTTTTCTGTACCAGTACCATGCTGTTTTGATAACAACTGCCCTGTAGTATGTCCTAAAATCAGGTATTGTGATGCCTCCGGCTTTGTTTTTGTTGTACAGGATTGCTTTGGCTATTCGAGGTCTTCTGTGTCTCCATATGAATTTCAGCATCATTTTTTCTAGATCTGAGAAGAAGGTCTTCGGGTTCTTGATGGGTATTGCATTGAATGTATAAATTGCTTTTGGGAGAATAGACATTTTGATGATATTGATTCTTCCAATCCATGAGCATGGAAGATTTCTCCATTTTTTGGTATCCTCTTCTATTTCTTTCTGTAAGGTTTTGTAGTTTTCATCATAGAGATCTTTAACGTCTTTGGTTAAGTTTATTCCAAGGTATTTGATTGTTTTTGTAGCTATTGTGAATGGGATTGATTTTAGAAGTTCTTCCTCAGCCGTGGCATTGCCTGTGTATACAAAGGCTGTTGATTTTTGTGCGTTGATTTTATATCCTGCTACTTTGCCAAACTCTTCGATGAGTTCCAGCAGTCTCTTAGTAGAGTTCTTTGGGTCCCCTAAATAAAGAATCATATCATCTGCAAAGAGGGATAGTTTGAGTTCGTCCTTCCCGATTTGTATCCCTTTAATTTCTTTTTCTTGCCTAATAGCTCTATTTAAAACTTCCAGAACTATATTGAATAGCAGTGGTGAGAGTGGGCATCCCTGTCTGGTACCAGATTTCAGTGGAAATGCTTCCAACTTTTCCCCATTCAATAGGATGTTGGCCGTGGGCTTTTCATATATTGCTTTAATTGTATTGAGGAATGTTTTTCCATACCCAGTTTGCTTAGAGTTTTCATCATGAAAGGGTGTTGTATTTTATCAAATGCTTTCTCTGCGTCTATTGAGAGAATCATATGGTTTTTCTTCTGCAGTCTGTTAATGTAGTGTATCACGTTGATTGTTTTGCGAATGTTGAACCATCCCTGCATACCAGGGATAAATCCCACTTGGTCTGGGTGGATGATCTTTCTGATGTGTTGTTGCATTCTATTGGCCAGAATTTTATTGAGGATTTTTGCATCTATGTTCATCAGGGATACTGGTCTGTAATTCTCTTTCAATGTTGCAACTTTTTCTGGCTTAGGAATTAAGGTGATGGTGGCTTCATAGAAAGAATTTGGGAGGATTCCCTCTTTTTCGATTGTTTTGAATAGTTTGAAAAGAATTGGAGTTAGTTCTCTAAATGTCTGGTAGAACTCAGCAGTGAATCCATCTGGTCCTGGACTTTTCTTTGTTGGGAGGGCCTTTATTACTGTTTCAATTTCTGTGTCAGTTATTGGTCTATTTAGGTTTTCTATGTCTTCCTGGCTCAATTTAGGTAGGTTGTATGTGTCCAAGAATCTTCCATTTCTGATAGATTTCCCTGTTTCCTGGCATACAAGTCCTTGTAGTAATTTCTGATGATTCTTTTTATTTCTGTGGCGTCTGTTGTTACGTTTCCTTTTTCATCTCTGATCCTATTGATTTGGGTCTTTTCTCTTCTTTTTTTAGTTAGTTGAGCCAATGGGGTGTCAATTTTGTTTATTTTTTCAAAAAACCAGCTCCTCGTTTGGCTGATTTTTTGTAATTTTTTTTGGATTCAATCCTGTTGATTTCTTCTTTGATTTTAATTATTTCTCTTCTCCTACTGGGTTTGGGTTTGGTTTGCTGCAGATTTTCTAGATCCTTGAGATGACTTGAAAGGTCATCTATTTGGTGCCCTTCCAATTTCTTGATGTAGGCACCTATTGATATAAACTTTCCTCTTAACACTGCTTTTGTTGTATCCCATAGGTTTTGGTATGTTGTGCTGTGATCCTCATTTACTTCCAGAAAATTTTTGATTTCTCTTTTAATTTCTTCTATGACCCATTGTTCATTCAGGAGCATGTTGTTCAATCTCCATGTGTTTGCATATGCTCTAGGGATTCCCGAGTTGCTAATTTCCAATTTCATTCCTTTGTGGTCTGAGAAGCTGCATGGTATGATTCTAATTCTTTTGAATTTGCTGAGATTTGCTTTATGGCCTAGTATGTGGTCAATCCTAGAGAAGGTTCCATGTACTTCTGAGAAGAATGTAAAGTCCTTAGATGTAGGATGAAATGTTCTGTAGATATCTGTTAGATCCATTTGGGCTATAATGTCATTTAAATCTACTGTCTCCTTGTTGATCTTCTGTTCTGTTGATCTGTCTATCTCTGAGAGTGGATTATTGAATTCCCCAGTATTATTGTATTGGTGTCTAAATCTCCCTTTAAGTCCCTTATCAAGTCTTTTAAATAAGCTGGTGCCCTGTAATTAGGTGCATATACATTGATAATCGTTATATCTTCCTGTTGAATGGATCCCTTAATCATTATATAGTGCCCCTCTTTGTCTCTCCTAACAGTTTTTGTGGTAAAGTTTATGTTGTCCGATATTAAGATGGCTACGCCCGCTCTTTTTTCATTTCTGTTGGCATGGTATATCTTTTTCCAGCCTTTCACTCTCAGCTTGTATGGATCATTGTTGGAAAGATGAGTTTCTTGTAAGCAGCAAAAAGATGGGTTTTGTTCCTTAACCCAATCAGCCAATCGGTGTCTTTTAACTTGACAGTTCAGGCCATTAACATTCAATGTGACTATTGAGAAGGAGTAACTTTGCCCTGTCTTTTGCCAAAGATTTTTTCTAATACATGGTTTGAGATTCCTGTGATCTTTTGCTGTGAGGTTTCCTTTCTTTACCTTCTTTCATATTGGTGACCATGTTTCTGTGTTTCTGTGTGTAACACATCTTCAAGCATCTTTTGCAAGGCTGGACAAGTACTCTTAACATCTTGCATTCTTTAAAAATAATTCAAGATGGTTTAAAAGTTAAGTATGAAATTTTATATCTTGTTTCATTTTGAAAATTATGCTAATTTAGAAATTTGTAAATAATTATTTTGGAACCAAAATAATGGCATAACAGCTAAAGCTGCCTCCTGTAATTCCATCATTCCATATGGACATCAGTTTGAGTCCTGGCTCCCCACTTCTTATCCAGCTCCATTCTAATGACCAGTGAAAAGCAGCAGGTGGCCCAGGTGCTTAGATCCCTGCACCCATTTGGAAGACCCCGATGAAGCACTCTGACCCAGTGTTGGCTTCTGTGGGCATATGGGGAGTGATCCAGCAGATGGAAATGCTCTCTATCACTCTCGCGTGCTCTCTCTCTCTCTGTAACTGACTTTCAAGCAAATAAATAAATCTTTAAAAATGAATTATTTCAAAATGTACATTAAAGAAATAAATAGATGGAAAAAATAAATAAAAAGGAAGCTGGAAGCTTCACAGTGCTTTTGGTGAGAAATATTAAGGAGGGAAGATAAATTTTTGGCTAAAGAAAAGGCATTGTCTATAAAATTTTTGCATAAGGTAGAATGGTTGTAATACTCTGGAATGTAAGGAGGAAAAAAAGGGCAAAAACTGAAGGTTTAAGTAAGTTGCAGAAGGCATGAGCACATAACAGAAAGCTTGAAGGGGCCAGTGCTCTGGCACAGCAGGTTAACGCCCTGGCCTGAAGCACCAGCTTCCTATATGGGCACCAGTTTTAGTCCTGGTTACTTCTCTTCTGATCCAGCTCTCTGCTATGGCCTGAGGTAGCAGTGGAAGATGGCCCAAGTCCTTGGGCCCCTGCACCCACGTGGAAAACCCAGAGGAGGCTCCTGGCTCCTGGCTTTGGATCAGCACAGCAACAGCCATTGCAGCCATCTGGTGAGTGAACCAGCAGATGGAAGACCTCTCTCTGTCTCTACCTCTCTCTGTAACTCTTTAAAATAAATAAAATAAATCTTAAAAAAAAGGTTTGAAAAGGATAAATCTTGTAAGAAAAATTGTGGGCTGGTGCCATGGTTCAATAGGCTAATCCTCCATCTTGTGGTGCCGGCACACTGGGTTCTAGTCCCAGTCGGGGTGCCAGATTCTGTCCTGGTTACCCCTCTTACAGGCCAGCTCTCTGCTATGGCCCGGGAGGGCAGTGGAGGATGGCCCAAGTCCTTGGGCCCTGCACCCACATGGGAGACCAGGAGAAGAACTTGGCTCCTGGCTTCAGATTAGCATGATGTGCCAGCTGCGGTGGCCATTGGAGGGTGAACCAACAGCAAAAAGGAAGATATTTCTCCCTGTCTCTCTCACTATCCACTCTGCCTGTCAAAAAAAAAATTGTGTGTGTATGAAAGCTAGAATCTTCATCCAACACTACCACATCAGTGAAGGAGCCTAGCATTTGGACAATCCTCCACTGCTTTCTCACATGCATGAACAGTAAGCTTCATCAGAAGTGGAGCAGGGTCTAGCACTGTGGCACAGTGCTGAGATGGTGGCATCCATATGAACAGCAGTTTATGTCCCAGCTATTCAATTTCCAGTCCAGCTCCCTGGTAATGCACCTGGAAAAGCAACAAAATATGACCCAAGTGCTTGAGTCCCTATAAGCACATTAGGAGACCTGTAAGAAGCTTCTGGCTTTGGCCTAACCTAGCCCCAGATTTTATGGCCATTTGGGGAGTGAAGTACTGGATGAAAAATATTTCTGTCTTTTGGCATCTCTTTCTCTCTGTAACTCTGCCTTTCCTTCTTCTTTTCTCTTCTTTTCTTTTCTTTTCTTTCTTTCTTTCTTTCTTTTTTTTTTTTTGACAGGCAGAGTAGATAGTGAGAGAGAGACAGAGAGAAAGGTCTTCCTTTTTGACATTGGTTCACCCTCCAATGGCCACTGTGGCCGGCGCATCATGCTGATCTGAAGCCAGGAGGCAGGTGCTTCTCCCAGTCTCCCATGTAGGTGCAGGGCCCAAGGACTTGGGCCATCCTCCACTGCCCTCCCGGGCCATAGCAGAGAGCTGGCCTGGAAGAGGGGCAACCGGGATAGAATCCAGCACCCCAACCAGGACTAGAACCCGGTGTGCCGGCGCCACAAGCCAGAGGATTAGCCTGTTAAGTCATGGCACCAGCCTGCCTTTCCTTTCAAATAAATAAATAAAATCTTTTAAAATGTGGAGCAGCCATTATTCAAACCAGCACTCATGGGATGAGGCATCCCAGGCAGCAGCCTAATCTACTATACCACAATGTCTGCCCAATTATAATTTTAAAAATTTACATTGCTTTCTAAAGTCTTGGGATTAATATTAAAGGTACACTGAAATAAAATTAGAATTTGATGCTTTTTTAAACAAGCTGTATAAAATATATTTATATTGATATGTTAGTAAATATCTGGAAATAACCTTGAACTTTAATTTTGGAATCTGTTTTTGTTTGTTTTTTTTTTTTAGAGATTTATTTATTTTTTTGAAAGGCAGAGTTCCAGAGAGGCAGAGAACACACACACACACACAGAGAGAGAGAGAGAGAGAGAGAGAGAGAGAGGTCTTCCATCCTCTTGTTCACTCCCCAGATGTCCTCAATGGCCAGAGCTGAGCTGACCTGAAACCAGGAACCAGGAGGTAGGAGCTTCCTTGAGCCCAAGGATTTGGGCCAACTTATACTGTTTTCCCAGCCATAGCAGAGAACTGAATCAGAAATGGAGCAGCTGTGACTCAAATCAGTGACCAAATGAGATGCCGGCACTGCAGATGGAAGCTTTATGTGCTATGCCATAGTGCTGGCCCTGGAATTAAAAAAAAAAAAAAACTGCAGCATTCCTTTTTAATAATTCTTGCCTAATTTTTGTCCCTATGTGAATTTTATAATCAACTTCTTTAATCTTTCTTCTCTTTCCTGTTTGTGACTCTTAAATTTTTCCAAGAAATGCCTACGGTGGCTGCTGTTGTGGTGAAGCAGGTAAAATAGCCAACTATGACCCCAGCATCCCATATGAGTACTGCTTTTATCTTGGCTGCTGCACTTCCAATCCAACACCTTGCTAATAACCTTGTAAGAGCAGAGGAAGATGACCCAAGTACTTGTGCCCCGGCCACCCATGAAGGAGATCATGAACAAAGAACCACCTGGCTCCTGGATTTGGCATGATCAAGCCTTGGCTGATGCAGCCACCTGGGGAAGTGAAGCAGCAGATGGAAAATATCTCTCTCTCTCTGTGTTAACTATTAAGTAAGCAAATGGATAAATAAAGAAATACCTACAACCTCCTCTCCTTTTATCCTTAAAATACCCCTACATTACCCCACAAATTTCATGAAGCAGTCTGACCAGTCATTGTCCCTTTTCCCTAAGGATGGAGAAGTAACAAAAATAAAAACATCTAAGACAAAACCCCTATAAAACAAAAGCAGGAACAAGCATCTTCTCTGTCTCCCTTAGACCAAAGTGTCCTTAGCCATACTGCACCAAAAATAATTCACTGAATTGAGGGAGTGATACAGCTGGCCTGACAAGCCTCTAATTACTGCACACAAGAAGTCATTTGTTTCTGCAACAGATAGAACCCTGCTGGCCAATATTGTCTGGATGGGTTTATTTAGGAGATTTCCACATCTAGGTAAGGAAACATCCCAGTCTGGGGCAGCAAATAACTACCAATTTTATGTAAACTCCCAGATTAGCTGAAGCCCACCTGAATGCCATTAAAATTCCCTAAAGACCATCGCATCTTCAATCAATAAGATGAAGGTCAGAAGCACCACAAACCAATCAGGAACTTGGACACAAGCTGAACATGCATCTGTCACCTCTAATTAAAATCTATAAGAACCTTTGCCTCTAACTTCATGGGGAGCCCTGGAGTTAAACAATAGGCTCCTTGCTCTGGGCTTTAAAATAAATGCTTCTTTATTCCACCACACCAAAGTCAGTGATTGGCTTACTGTGTGTTGAGCAAGTATATACAGGTTAGGGGTTCTATAGCAACACCAACAACCAGATTGGAGGTACGTCCTGCAATAAGGGCAGAGATGGGACTTGAACCCAGGTATGCTGACATAAAAGATAGGCTTCTCAAGGAATCATGCCAAATCCCATTCCATTAAATTTTTAAACTAATTTTTTTGACAGGCAGAGATAGACAGTGAGAGAGAGAGAGAGAGAGAGAGAGACAGAGAGTCTTCTTTCTGTTAGTTCACCCCCCAAATGGCTGCTATGGCCAGTGCATTGTGCTGATCTGAAGCCAGGAGCCAGGCGCTTCCTCCTGGTCTCCCATGTGGATGCAGGGCCCAAGCACTTTGGACATCCTCCACTGCCTTCCTGGGCCACAACAGAGAGCTGGACTGGAAGAGGAGCAACAGGGACCGAACCAGTGCCCCAACCTGGACTAGAACATGGGATGCCAGCACCATAGGTGGAGAATTAGCCAAATGAGCCATGGTGCTGGGCTAAACTAATTTTTCTTTGAATTCCAGATAGATTGAAGAAGACAGCAGAGATCACCCATCTGTTGGCTCAATCTCCAAATACCCACAATAGTTGGGGCTTAGAGAGGTCAAAGTGAGGCACCAAGAACTCATTCTAGGTCTCTCTCACGGATGGCATGAATCTAAGTACTCTAACCCACAGGGGTGCACGTTAGCAGGATGATGGAATTAGAAGAGCCAGGACTCTATTCTAGGCACTCTTGTAGGTGATGTGGGTGTCCCAAGTGGCAACATAACTTCTGTATCAAATTCCACCCAGGCTAATAATTCCCTCTACCAAAAGTAAGGAAAATTGACATTGCTTTGACAAAAAATTTGGAAAACCTTACAAATGAAAATAAGATACTCCCAGGAGTTATCTTAAACATTATTTAAAAGTTTGTTTTTAATAAATACAGGGAAGTAAGAAGTTAAAACATTAATGTTTGAGTACAAATAACATATCTTAGCTTGACAGAAATTTTGTTTTTTTTTAAAGATTTTTTTTGAGTGGCAAGGTTATAGAGAGTGAGAGTGAGAGAGTCATAAAGAGAGATCTTCCATCTGCTGGTTCACTCCCCAAATGTCCAAAATGGCCTGGGCTGAACAGGTCTGAAGGCAGGAGTCAGGAGCTTCACCAGGGTCTTCCATGTGTGTGGCAAGGCCCAAGCAGTTGGGCCATCTTCTGTTGCTTTTCCATGTTGCATTAACAGGGAGCAGGATTGAAAGTGGAACAGCTGGAATATGAACCAGCTCCTATATGGGATGCCAGTGCTGCAGGTGGTGGCTTACCCACTACACCACAGCACCAGGCATGATTATATTAATTTCAACACCTCTGCTTTTGAAGACATTTAGAACTACTTTGAAGTTGTAAATTACTGATTTGGGCTTGTGCTGTGGTGTACCAGCCTGTAGCATCTGCATCCCATATGGGAGCCTAGCTGCTCCACTTTCAATCCAGCTCCCTAGTAATGCACCTTGGAAAGTAGCAGGGGATGGCCCAAGTCCTTGGGCCCCTGCACTGATGTAGGAGACCCAGGAGGAGCTCCTGGCTTTGGATTAGCTCAATTCCAGCAATTGTGGTCATTTTGTGAGTGAACCAGTGGATAGAAGGCACATCTATCTTTCTATTGATCTTTCTACCTCTTTCCGTACCTCTTCCCAATACAATAAATATAAAAAAATACAGTGTAGATCCAGGTGGATACTACTCAATACTCCCTCCCCAGATTTAAAAAAAAGTCAGTGATAGAGAACTAATGAAGACATTAGTATAGAAGCTCACATCTTTTCCTCTTGCCTCAGACTAAACCAGCAGTGAGTGCTCCCCAAGTCTGTACCAAGTATGATAAATTTTTCTTTTTTTAAGATTTATTTTATTTATTTGAAATACAGAGTTACAGGAGGTAGGGACAGAGAGATCTTCCATCTGCTGGTTCGGCCCCAAAGCAGAGAGCGGGATCAGAAGAGGAGCAGCTGGGACTAGAACCAGTGCCCATATGGGATGCTGGCACTTCAGGCCAGGGCTTTAACCTACTGCACCACAGCACCAGGCCCCTGATAAATTTGTTATCACACTCATTATCTGCCAATCTCTGTATCTGTGTTGGTATTTCTTCTCCCAAACACTTCTGGATATATATAAAAACAACATAGCCTGATGTAGCTTCATCCGATTAAAACACTCAATGATGGATACCTGATTTTCCTTAAACTTTATATGAAAAAAAAATAAATAAGTCGCCCAGGAACATTTCAGAAAATGATTGCCTCTCTGTTGCTAGTTAAGAGAAACTTCCAGGGAATAAGCATTTGGCATGGTAGTTGAAGACCCACATTCCATACAGTGCTGTCTGTCTCAAGTCCCAGTACTGACTCTGTTCCAGCTTTTGCACATGCACAACCACGGAAGCAGCAAGCTCAATAGTTGTCTCTCTGCCCCTAATATGGGAGATCAGATTAGTGACCAGCTTCTGACTTTGGCTTGGCCAGTTCCAGCCCATGCAAAATCTGTATCTCTCCCTCTTTCTCTCTGTGTTTATGTGTATGTGTCTGTATTTCTTTGCCTTTGAAATAATTTTTTTTTAAAGGGAGAAACATCCTGGACTGCAACAAGAACAATTCATTAGGCTCATGTGCAGGCTAAGTTCCTCCATGTGGAAACAGCCCCAAGTCTTCCAAAAACTGCATTGGTGCCTCCTTAGCACAGTCTCTTGTATTTACTGTAGGTACAGCACCTACCTACATCACCTGGTGGATTAAGAATGTGCACCATATGGGGCCTCTAGGGTGAGTTCAGGATCAAACTCACTGTTCAGTGTTCCTTGCTGCCCTCTGCTGGACTTCTGATGCAACTAATACATTTTTTGTTAGATACTGACAAACTGCTTATAGACCACCCTACACAATGATAAATAGCAGAATTGAAAGGATCCAAATTTTCCATTTTAGTACTGCATCCTATTAATTTTTATATTTCATTTTCATTTTGTATCACCTTATATTTTCTACCTTCACTTGTTATCTATTTTCTATAGCTATTTAGGAATATGTTGCTATTTTCCACCTATTTGTGCACTTCTCAAATATCCTTCTGTTATTGACATTCAAGATAAATCCCTGTGGTCATAGAACATTCATGGTTTTAGTTGTATCCTTTTAGTTTATTTAGGCTCTTTTGTGACCCAGCAAAAGTTCTTCTGCAGAGAGTATTACATGTGTACTTGAACAGCCAGTGTATCCTCTTGTTCAACTATCCTGTCAAGTTCTTTCATGATGTTCATATTTCCTATACCGTTTCCAATATATTGCAAGCTACTTTGCAAACTTCTTTCCATTACTGAAAATGGCAAATATATGTGTCAATACTAGTTTTGACAACTCTACTTCTCCCTTTGATTTTGTCTCTCTGTGACTCTGTCAAATAAATAAACCTTAAAAAATCTTGCTAAAAATAACATTGAAATTTTCATTGCAATTGCATTGGTTTGATTTTATATTCTGTAATTTTTCTGAGTTCTAACATTTTTAATGGACTCATTAGGGTTTTTTGATATTTTAAATTCTGAAAGAAGGGAGGGATGGATGGACAGAGAGCAGCCATGTGTTGGTTCATGCCTCAAATGATCACAGTGGCTGGGGGTGAGTTAAGCCAAAGCTAGGATCTGAGAGTTCAATCTAAGTTTCTCATGTGAGGGAAAGGGACAACTTGAAGCATCAATCTCCTGCTGTCTCTGTTAATGATATACATGCCATGTGAGTAATGAACAACTAATTCCACTACATTCTTATTTTTATCACTTTGTTATTTTTTATGCCTAATAGCTCTAGTTTGAAGTTCCACTGCTGGGTCCAGATCTGTGGTTCACTTGGCTAATCCTCCGCTTGCAGCACCGGCATCGCATATGTGCATTGGATTCTAGTCCCAGCTGCTCCTCTTCCAGTCCAGCTCTCTGCTGTGGCCCAGAAGGGCAGTGGAAGATGGTCCATGTGCTTGGGCCCTGCATCCACATGGGAGACCAGGAGGAAGCACCTGGCTCCTGGCTTTGGATCGGCATAGCTCCAGCCATGGCAGCCATTTGGGGGGTGAGCCAATGGAAGGAAGATCTTCTTCTGTCTCTCTCTCACACTAACTCTGTCAAAAAACACTAAAAAAAATTCCACTGTAACAAGCAAAAGAAATGATGAAGGCAGGGATCCTTTTCTCCTTGATACTAGAGGAGACTAGTATCTGAATACTGTGAGCAGTGATCTAGTTATGGCCTTGATTGTGCTGATGTATTTTTCTATACCCAATCTGTTTATTATTCCACATGTATTTCTTTGTGTGATACAAGGCAATGTCTCTTGTGCTAATTTTGACTTGAAGTTTTTGTAACAGGAAAGATTCTTGCCTTAAGATACTTCTTTGTAACTTGACAAACTTGGGATGTGTAAACACAAAAGTTCTGTCACATCTCAATTAGCCCCTTGTGGGTTCTATATTAGCCCTATATAGGTATTGACCAATTGATCATTGAGGCTTTAGTGAGGGAAACGTTCCCCAGCTGGAGGCAAGATAGAGTAAAATTGCAGTGGTGCTTCTAATTGACACCTGCATGAAGCTGGGGTTGAACTTAAGTGTACTCTGGTATTTGTTATTTGTGAAAAGTCTCTTATAATTTGTGTTCTCCATATTCTATTCATAATTTTTGTGCAATGAGAACTGTTATGTGTTATGCATTTGTACATGTTATTGTATATATAAAGTCCCCTGAACAATTATATTTTTGAATGCTAAATGTGTACTCACATAAATTAAGCTTAACCCAAATACTGAAATAAGCATTCTGATGTAGCAGTTAAGACACTGCCAGTGATCCCAGCATCCCATATGATTAAGGTCCTGGCTACTCCACATCTGATCCACCTCTCTGCTACTGCTCCTAAGAAAGCAGTGGAAGATGGCCCAAGTTCTTGGATCTCTGCCACCCATGTAAAAGACCTGGATGGAGTCCCACTCTCCTGGCTTTAGCCAGGAGTGTGGGGAGTGAATTGCTAAAGCTGACATTAGGTGATATTTAGAACAAAATTAGGTCATTGTTAGTCCCTCTTCAGCTTCCAAATAGCCTACTAAAATATGTTTCACCATTAAGATGTTTACCTGAGAGCCTCTGAACCAACAGATGAAAGATTTCTGTCTCTCTGTCTCTCTTCCTGTAACTCTGCCTCTCAAATAAATAAATCTTTAAAAAAATAAAATAAATCTTTTAAAAATAAGAAACAGTAATGAGAAAAGTCTAATAAAAATAAGAATAATATTCTATAATTAAATCAATGTAATCAGTACAAATAGATATGTCCCAATAGAAGACATATGAATGGCCAATGTATGAAAACATACTTAACATTACTAATTTTTGGTGAGACACAAATTAGAACAGAAACATATCAGATCCCACCTGTTAAGATAGTTATAAAAAAGATACAAAATCACAAGTGTTCATGAAGATGGAGAAAAGAGACTCATTGTACTGTATTCAATTGTGCATTAAAACAGACAGCTTGGCAAATAGCATAAACTTAAACAGAAATACCATTAGTTTTAGCAATCTCCTACCAAGGTATATAAATGAAAGACATAGAACCAGTATAATGAAGAGCTACCTATATTCTCATGTGTATTACACATTACTCAGAATAGGTTAGAAGGAAAAACAATGGACATATCTACTTACACATGAATAGACTGGAAATGTGCCACATAAACACAATGGGGGTTCCACTGAGCCTTCTATAATGAAATTCTGTCACTTTTGACAAGTTATGTGAATATAGATTATCATGTGAAGTGACAAACCCAGAAGGACACAAAAAGACAAATATTATCTCACTAAAAAACTGGAATGCATGTTAGAGAAGAATGGTGGAGTAGGGATAAAGGGGACACATTAGTAAATAGGCACAAAGTTTCCCTTAGATACCATGAATGAAATTATAATGCTGCATTTCATATTTCAAATTTCTCACATAGGCTTTTAAATGTTCTCACCATAAAATATGAGGTGAAGAATATGTGACTAATTCTCATTTGAAAATCCCAGAATTAACATTCATCAAATGATCATGGGGCTGACGCCGTGGCTCACTTGGCTAATCCTCCGCCTGCAGTGCTGGCATCCCATATGGGCAACGGATTCTAGTCCCGGCTGCTCCTCTTCCAGTCCAGCTCTCTGCTGTGACCCAGGAGGGCAGTGGAGGATGGTCCAAGTGCTTGGGTGCCTGCACCCATGTGGGAGACCAGGAGGAAGCACCTGGCTCCTGGCTTCGGATTGGTGCAGCGCCGGCCATAGCGACCATTTGGGGGGTGAACCAACAGAGGGAAGACCTTTCTCTATGTCTCTCTCTCTTTCATTGTCTAACTCTATCTGTCAAATAAGTAAAAAAAAATCATCAAATGATCACATCGTACCCTACAAGTATTTACAATTATTTCTCAGTTGAATATTTAAAAAAGGCAAAGATTATCAGGTTACACTAAAAAAAAAAAGAACAATATAATGTGTATAGGATTAAAACCTTTTAGAAAAAACTTTTTTTGTATTAATACAAAGAGAAATGTTCCATGCATTCCATAGCAGAATAAAACTTGAAGGGCCAGCCAGCATGGTGACATAGTGGGTAAAAGCCACTGCCTACAGTGCTGGCATCCCATATGGGTGCCTCTTTGAGTCCCAGCTGCCCACTTCTGATCCAGCTCCCTGCCATGGCCTGGGAAAGCAATGGTAGTTGGCCCAAGTGTGTGGAAGCCTGTACATGTGTGGCAGACCTGGGGGGAGCTCCTGGCTCCTGGCTTCAGATTGACTCAGCTCCAACCTTTGTAGCCATTTGGGGAGGAAACTACTGGATGGAAGACCTCTCCTCCTCCCCTTTCCTTTTCTGTAACTTTGCCTTTCAAATAAACAAACAAATAAATAAATAAATAAATAAATAAATTTCTTTTTAAAGTACTTGGGCCATCTTCTGCTCCCCAGAAGCATTAATTGGAAGCTGGATGGGAAGTGGTACAGCCAGTACTTGAACCTGGGCCAATATGGGATGCCAGCACTGTAGGTTGCAGCTTATCCTGGCACAACACAGCAGTTGTCCCAGTAAAAATTCAAAAGAAAAAAAGTCAAAGATAAAAATAGTTCAAAAACTGAATAATAGGGCTGGTGCTGTGACATACCAGGTAAAGTCATCACCTGCAGTGCCCAGAATCCCATATGAGCTTTGCTTTGAGTCCTGGTTGCTCCACTTCTGATCCAGCTCTCTGCTGTGGCCTGGAAAAGCAGAGGAAGATGGCTTCTGGCTCCTGGCTCCTGGCTTTGGCTCAATGCAGCTCCAGCCACTGCAGGCATCTGGGGATTGAACCAGAGGATAGAAGACCTTTCTCTCTCTCTCTCCTCTCTCTCTGCCTCTCAACTATGCCATTTAAATAAATAAATAAATAAATAAATCTTTAAAAAAGTAAATTGTCTTGCCTACCTGAAGTTGTCCTGAACATTGGACTGTTTCAGAAGAAACCATAAGTTAAGTGGTGGCACTGGTGGATGGGCATCTTACTAATCTATTGCAGGGTATGCTTTCTAATGCCATTATACTCTCTCTCTGCTTCTCTGCAACTCTGCCTTTCAAATAAATAAATTTTTCTTTTAAGAAAGTGAATGATGGCCGGCGCCATGGCTCAACAGGCTAATCCTCTGCCTTGCGGCGCCGGCACACCGGGTTCTAGTCCCGGTTGGGGCACCGATCCTGTCCCGGTTGCCCCTCTTCCAGGCCAGCTCTCTGCTGTGGCCAGGGAGTGCAGTGGAGGATGGCCCAAGTGTTTGGGCTCTGCACCCCATGGGAGACCAGGATAAGCACCTGGTTCCTGCCATCGGAACAGCGCGGTGCGCCGGCCGTAGTGCGCTACCGCGGCGGCCATTGGAGGGTGAACCAACGGCAAAAGGAAGACCTTTCTCTCTGTCTCTCTCTCACTGTCCACTCTGCCTGTCAAAAATAAAAAAAAAAAGAAAGTGAATGATGATGAGAGAACTGGCTATACTATCTGGACATTCCAATACTGGATAGAATGGATTTGAAAACAAAAGCTATTAATGGAAATAAATAAGACATATTTTCTGTAACAAAAGCATCAGTGAACCTGGTCAACATATCAATTATAGGAACACATGTTTCTAAGGAAACATGTTGAACAGTTAATGAAAAAATAATAAAAATAAAGAGTAGACTGGTCAAGAGCAGTACCTGAACATGACAATATACTACTTGGAATAAGAGACAGAACAACTAAAACACACTGAAAAATCATGGAACATTTTGATTTAATTGATTACACACACACCCCCATACACACTCAGCTTGCTTCATTAAGAGAGAATGCATAGTCTCTGCAAAAATAAAATAGCCTCAATAATTGTTGTAGAATTGAACTATTATATGGTATTTTCTGAACACAATGTATCTCACAGGAAAATCAGGAATGCATTTGGTCTAGTGCTTATGATGCCATCATAAATGCCCACATCCTATGTTTGAGTGCCTGATTCTGAGTCCTACCTCAGCTCTATATTCCAATTTCCTGAAAATGTGCTCTTAGGAGAGATCCAGGAATGGGCCAAGTATCTGGAACCCTGACATCCATGGGACAAACCTTGCTTGAGTTCTAGGCACTAGGCCTCAAGCTGGTTGAGCCCAGGCTGTTGTTGAAGAAACCAGTTGATGGGAGATCTCCATGCTTTATCTCTCTCTCTCTCTCTCTCTCTCTCTCTCTCTCTCTCTCTCTCTCTCCATCCCTGTTAGTGCCTCAAAAAAATGCTAAAAAACTGGAAACCAAAAAGGAAGGATATTGGAGTTTTCTAACTTGTAGTAAATAAGTGTCATATTTCCAAATGGATGGTAAGCCATGGGAGAATCTGCAAGGGAAACTCAAAAACAAATTGAGATGACTGGAAATGAAAGTACAACAAACACAAACTAATGGGATGCATGCAAAGCAAGGGATAGGAGGAAGCAGCTATAATTCTAACGTTTGAAGCTAAATAAAAAATTCAGAGAAAACTAAAGCCAAAACAAAAAAGCAGAAGAAATAAAGAGGAAAATGGAGAAGGTGGAGACAGGAAGGGGTAATTCTCCCCATCTTCATGTAAGAAAGAAGCAGTGCTGTGATGCTAGCATGTGGCAAGGATGCTTCCCCACCAAGACCCTACAATCTCTGCACCTTGCTATCAACCACTGTACTCACTTCTGGCTCCTCTTTGGATTCAGCTGATGCCTCTGGAACAGTCATACAACCCCTGCTGTGCATGTAAACCAAGCCCAGGAAGGGGCAGTTCAGATTTACCACCCACATGCTCTTGTCTGTTGGCTGGCAGGGTGAAAAACCCTGCAGGGTTTACTACATACCAATTGTAAGAAGGTGGCATGTTTGGATATCCTGGGTATTTTGTATTTTCACCTGGGTCAGAGACGAAGGATTCTGCTGTTTAATGCTGAACACAGCTGCTCCATCAGCAAAATGATTTCCTTCTTTTTCCTGGAAATACAGGGACTACACAAGCGGTATAGATAATATTAAACCTTTTTTTTTGCCCTTTTCTTTCTTTTTTAACATTTATTTTTTAAATATAAATTTCCAAAGTACAGCTTTTGGATTACAGTGGCTTTTCCCCCCCATAACCTCCCTCTCACCCACAACCCTCCCATCTCCCGCTCCCTCTCCCATCCCATTCACATCAAGATTCATTTTCAATTATCTTTATATACAGAAGATCAATTTAGTATATACTAAGTAAAGATTTCAACAGTTTGCACCCACACAGAATATAAAGTCTAAAATAATGTTTGAGTACTAGTTATAGCATTAAATCATGATGTACAACACATTAAGGACAGAGATCCTACATGGGGACTAGTGACTCCTGCTGTTGATTTAACAATTGACACTCTTGTTTATGGCATCAGTAAATATTAAACCTTTTAAAGTGTCCATATACTGCTGCTCCTCCAGGGTGAAGTCCACAGTCCACACCTGTAAGAGTGCATTTCTCCAAAAGGTATCAGCTCTGGGTCACAAAAAAGGGTGACAGGGAGTTCATTCTTCTTTATATGTCTAGCTTGCCTCTTATGTAAGATGAAGCTAATTTTTGTATGCTAAAGGCCAACAGAAAGGAAAATGATAATCAAAATATATCAATTGTATATTAACTTTGCAATTACAAAATTTACTATAATAGGGTTTCCCTTATTCTATAAAAGATCATAGTGTAATCTGTAGTCATAGCTACTATAAACATGTAACTGAAGAGTGTTAGATTAAGTGAGACATACATTCAAAGTAGATCATGGTAACAATGTTTTTTAAAAACTTTGGAAGGATGGCCTTGTGGCATAGTGTGTAAAACCACAGGGAACCTGTTTAAGACCCAGTTGCTCACTTCCTTTCCAGCACTCTGCTAATGCACATGGGAAAGCAGAAGATGGCCCATGTCCTTGGGCCCCTGTACCCACCTGGGAGACCTGAGAGAAGTTCTTGGCTCCCATCTGTTCCAGTTCCAGCTGTTGCCACCATCTGGGGAGTGAACTAATGATGGAAGATCTCTCTTTCTCTCTAAATAAATCTATTAAAAAAATAATAGGGGATGGAATAGTGCCACAGCAGATTAAGCTACCACCTGAACCCACAGCATCCCACAGGAGCACCAATTTGAGCCATACCTATTCCATTTCTGATCCACTGTCTGTGAATAAATGTGGAAAACCAGCTTTTGCTGTGGCCTGTGAAAGCAGTGGAAGATGGCCCAAGTGCTCGGGCCCCTGTACCCACGTGGGAGACCCAAAAGAAACTCCTGGATCCTGGCTTTGGTTCAGCTTATCTCTGGCTGTTGTGGACATTTGGGTAGTGAACCAGTGGAAGGAAGACCTCTCTCTCTCTGGCTCTACCTCTATTTGTAACTTTATCTTTCAAATAAATAAAAATAAATCATTAGAAATAACAGATCAAAGGGACAAGACTTAAAAAAAAGATTTTATTGATTTATTCGAGGGGTACAATTACAGACAGAGAGAGGGAAGGATAGAAAAAAGGCCTGCAATCTGCTGGTTCACTCCCCAAATGGCCTCAATGGTCACAGTTGAGAAACTCAGAAGCCAGGAGCCAGGAGCTCCTTCAAAGTCTCCCATGAGGGTGCCAGGGCCCAAGCACTTGGGCCTTCTTACACTATTTTCCCAGGTCACAAGCAAAGAGCTGGATCAGAAGATGGGCAGTCAGGACACAAACCGGTACCCATATTGGATGCTGGTGCAACACCACTGGCCCCCAGAAGATTTGAATTTAAGAGCCAACTTCTGGAAAGAGAATGGAGAGATAGAGAAGAAGAATTGGAGAAGACATGATCACTAGCCATTAGACATAGAGTAGTCAGAATAGTGAACAAAAACCAGGAAGCGTGAACACAATACAGTACTAATTGGTTATGCAGAGGGTTGAAAACAGAGTTCAATTCCGTGATGTGGGTATGAAAGACTGTGTGGACACTGGTGCAGGAAGTTGAAATTGTGAAAAAAATCAACAAGAATATGATGCAAAGAAGTGAGACTGGTACCCATATGGGATGTTGGCACTGCAGGCTATAGCTTAACTTTTAAGTCTTAAAAAATATATATTATTGGCACACAATTTATACTTGCAAGACTCAAAGAATATCCTGAAAACACCTATTTGGTTGGTTCAATAAAAAAAGAATATCGCAGCCAACATTGTGGTATAGCAGGTTAATCCACTGCTGGCAACACTGGAATTCCACATAGGTGCCAGTAAAAACTTCTCTGCACCACTTCCCATCCAGCTTTCAGAAAGCAGAAGATAACCCAAGGGAGTGGTCTCTTTCACCCACGTAGGAGATACAGAAGGAGCTCCAGGATCCTGGCTTCAGACTGTCATAGCAGCAGTCAATGCAGCTTTGTGTAATGAATCAGCAGATAGAATCTCTCTCTCCTCTTTCTGTAACTCTTCATTTCAAATAAATAAATAAATCATTTAAAAAAGATGAAACAGATCACTGCTGGACAATAATGGGACTCAGAGAGTATTCTTATTTTATGAAAAGTACAAGCAATCCTTTGGGAAACAATAGCAATCTGTCATCTCCAAAGTAACTGATAACTGAAGGTTATGGCCATGACAACACTGTTAAATATGTGAACAGGTTAAATAGACCCCAGATGCTTTCAAATGTTCAAAATTGGCCAAAAGAAAGGAGAATGAAGCATACATAAAACAGGATTAAAAAATCATAAAATGAAAGATTAAACCATCATATCTCAAAAAGTTGACTCCATCTAAAATTATGAAAACATATATCTAAGTCCACCTTTTATTTTGTTAGAAGCAATCCAACTGACAAAAAAGTACTGAGGGTTTAAGCCATAAAGAGGCCAAGGGTGATAAATAGGAAACACAACACTTACTCAATCTAGCCCCGAGAGTCTTTGCCAAAGGCTGCAATGTGGATTGCAGAGAAAGGATACTGCAGAGGGCAGGGACATGTGCAGTGAGAGTGCATAATCAAGGCCTCAGTAGAGTGTGTGCTATGTGAACTTAGGTCACTCCCTATTTCTGCCTCCATGGTAGACAAATTGCTATGATGATCCCCTGCCCTTTCTGACTCCTACTTTTCATATCATAAAGGAATCTGAAAAACTGAAAAGTTATTCTGGTTATCTTACTCATGCTCTCACACTCTACATGGGGAACACAGAAGGCACATAACTTGTTTCCTCTGTTACCAGCTCTATGGATCAAGGGTAACTACATCTGGAGATAACATGGGTGTCTGGCATTATTCTAGATTCTGGATTTGAGTGTAAAATGATGGAAACATGGGACACTATGGTTTCTGGTTATGAGATAAAGTTAAGATACGTATGGGAGAAGAGACATTTCAGCATGTGATGACCAGGGACCACTCATCTTCAATGTTGTTTCCTGTGAGAGGATCTTACACCCCCATTCCCGTACTGAAAAATGCAGACAAGGCCACATGACTCTTTCCAGATACAGTGGAAAAAAATTTTGTCACATTTGAGAAAATCACAGAACATCATAAAAGGAAAGATTAAACCATCATATCTCAAAAAGTTGACTCCATCTAAAATTATGAAAACATATATCTAAGTCCACCTTTTATTTTGTTAGAAGCAATCCAACTGACAAAAATGTACTGAGGGTTTAAGCCATAAAGAGGCCAAGGGTGATAGATAGGAAATACAACACCTAAGCAACCTAGCCTTTCTCATTCAGTCACAATGACCATCGGTAGACACTATTCTATCAGCCTGAAGTCAAAATGACAGCTGATGCACAGTTTCTCAGTTTGACACTATGCTGCCTGAAGTTTTGATTTCTACTGAGGACATTCTCTTGTTTCAAGATCATCAAGTTTCCAACATAACCTCTGGAATCTAGTCTGTTTGTCCTCCCATCTCTAGGGACTCTCTTTCAAAATCAGATTGGAGGGGCCGGCGCCATGGCACAGTAGGTTAACCATCCATGCCTGCAGTGCTAGCATCACATATGGATGCCAGTTTGAGTCCCAGGTGCTCCTCTTCCAATCCAGCTCTCTTCTATGACCTGGGAAACCAGTAGAAGATGACCCAAATTCTTGGGCTCCTGCATCCACGTGGGAGACTGGGAAAATGCTCCTGGTTCCTGGCTTTGGATTGGCACAACTCCAGCCATTGTGGCCATTTGGGGAATGAACCAAAGGAAGGAAGACCTTTCTCTGTCTCTCCCTCTCACTGTCTATAACCCTACTCTCAAATAAATAAAAAATCTTTTAAAAAATCAGATTGGATTAGGTCAGGATATAAGATAACACACAGAAATCAATAGCTTCTGTATACACAGACAATACCACAGCTGACAAAGAACTTGTAACATCAATCCCATTCACAATAGCTACAAAACAATCAACTACCTTGGAAGAAATTTAAGCAACAATGTAAAAGATCTCTGTGATGAGAAATGCAAAATATTAAAAAAAGAAATGAGACAAAAAATGAAAAATGGTTCATGTTCATGGATTGTTAGAATCAATATCAAACTCCATCCTACTGAAAACAATTTAAAGATTCAATACACTAAGATTCAATATACATATTCAATATACAGAATCAATATACCAAGGACATTCTTCTCAGATATAGAAAAGGATGCTGAAATTCATATGGAAACACAGGAGTCCCTGAATAGCTAAAGCAATCTTATACAACAAAAACAAAGCTGGAGGCTTATTTGAGAGGTAGAGTTGTGGACAGTGAGAGGGATAGAGAGAGGTCTTCCATCCACTGGTTCACTACCCAATTGTTCACAATGGCCTGAGCTGGGCCAATCCAAAGCCCTGAGCCTAGAGGTTCTTCTGAGTCTCCTATGCAGACACAGGGGCTCAAGCACTTGGGCCATCTTCTGCTGCTTTCCCAAGCCATAGTAGAGAGCTAGATTGGAAAAGGAGCAGCCAGGACTTCAACTGGTGCCCATATAGGATTCCAGCACTGCAGTGGAGGATCACCCACTGTATCACAGCACCACTCCCAGGTTTCTAGACATACTATAGTGCAGTAATCAAAATAGCCTAGTACTTGTACAAAAACAGATGGATAGACCAATTGAACAGAATATAAATGCAGAAATCAATCCTGGAGAAGGATGGTCTCTTAAACAAATTGTGCTGGGAAAATGGGGTCTCCGCATGCAGAAGTATGAAGCAATATGCCTTCCTTACACCTTACACAAAAATTCACTCAAAATGGATTAAAGATTTAAATAACAACCTGGTACCATCAAATTATTAGAGAAAGTTGGGGTAACCCTGCAAGACATTGGCATAGAAAAAGACTACTTGGAAAAGACCTCAGAAGCACAAGCAATCAAAGCCAAAATTGACAAATGGGATTACATCAAATTGAGAAGCTTCTGTACTGCAAAAGAAATAATCAGCAAAGTAATGAGCCAACTGACAAAATAGGATAAATTATTTGCAAACTATGCAACTGATAAAGGATTAATAACAAGAATATATAAAAGGTAAAGAAATTCCACAACAGCAAAACAAACAACCCAATGCAGAAATGGGCAAAGGACTTAAACAGGTATTTTTTAAACTTTTATTTAGCAAATATAAATTTCCAAAGTACAGCTTACAGATTACAATGGCTTTCCCCCACCCCCATAACTTCCATCCTGCCCGCAACCCTCCCAACTCCCACTCCCTCTCCCAACTCCCGCTCCCTCTCCCATTCCATTCACATCAAGATTCATTTTCAATTATCTTTATATACAGAAGATCAATTTAGTACATATTAAGTAAATATTTCAACAGTTGCACCCACACAGAACATAAAGTGTAAAATACTGTTTGAGTACTAGTTATAGCATTAATTCACATTGAACAACACATTAAGGACAGAGATCCTACATGAGGAGTAAGTGCACAGTGACTTCTGTTGTTGACTTAATAATTTGATACTCTTGTTTATGGTGTCAGTAATCTCCCTAGGCCCTAGTCATGAGTTGCCAAGGCTATGGAAGCCTATTGAGTTTGCTGACTTCGATCTTATTTAGACAAGGTCATAGTCAAAGTGGAGGTTCACTCCTCCCTTCAGAGAAAAGTACCTCCTTCTTTTAAACAGGTATTTTCAAAATGAAATCCAAATAGCCAACAGATACATGAGAAAATGCTCAGGATCACCATCCAACAGAGAAATGTAAATCAAAACTGCAAGGAAGTTTTACCTCACCACTGTTAGAATGGCATTCACATAGAAATCAACCAAATGCTGGAAAAGATGTGTGGAAAAGTTAACCCTAATCCACTGTTTGTAGAAATGTAAACTGGTAAAGACACCATGGAAAACAGTATGGAGATACCTCAAAACATAAGCCAGTCTAAAAATGACAAAAATTGTATGTTCTCCCTGATCTGTAATAACTAATAGCACACCTAAAGGTAAACTATAGAAATGAAATAGACACTTTGAGAAGCAATGACTTTGAACAGCCCTTGTCTTGACTATTGAGGGACAATTTTTTTTCACATTATCTGTTGAACTCTTTACTTAGTATAGAGTTACTCATATGAGTATAAAGTTAATTGAAAATAGATCTTAGTAAAAACTAGGAATGAGAATAGGAGAATGGAAGAAGAAGAGTGAGAAGAGTGAAGAAGAGTGTGGGTGGGAAGGTGACTATGGTGGGAAAAATCACTATGTTCTTAAAGTTGTAATTATGAAATACATGAAGTTTGTCTTCCTTAAATAAAAGGTTTCTAAGGAAAAAAAGATATGAAAGGAACATACCAGGAAAATTTTCAATTTGACGATTTGGGTAAACGCTACTTGGTAGTAATATTTAAAAGCAAAGAATGAATGGTGTGTTTTTCATCTTACTTATTTTTTTATTTAGTAAATATAAATTTCCAAAGTACAGTTTATGTATTACAATGTGTCCCCCTCCCATAATTTCCCTCCCACTCGCACCCCTCCCATCTCCCACTCCCTCTCCCATTCCATTCACATCAAGATTCATTTTCAATTATCTTTATATACAGAAGATCAATTTAGTATATATTAAGTAAAGATTTCATCAGTGGCCGGCGCCGCGGCTCAATAGGCTAATCCTCCGCCTTGCGGCGCCGGCACACCGGGTTCTAGTCCCGGTCGGGGCGCCGGATTCTGTCCCCATTGCCCCTCTTCCAGGCCAGCTCTCTGCTGTGGCCAGGGAGTGCAGTGGAGGATGGCCCAAGTGCTTGGGCCCTGCACCCCATGGGAGACCAGGAGAAGCACCTGGCTCCTGCCTTCAGATTAGCGTGGTGCACCGGCCGCGGCAGCCATTGAAGGGTGAACCAACAGCAAAGGAAGAGCTTTCTCTCTGTCTCTCTCACTATCCACTCTGCCTGTCAAAAAAAAAAGATTTCATCAGTTTGCACCCACACAGAAACACAAAGTGTAAAAATACTGTTTCAGTACAAGTTATAGCATTACTTCACTTTGGACAACACATTAAGGACAGATCCCACATCAGAAGTAAGTACACAGTGACTCCTGTTGTTGAATTAACAAATTGACACGCTTGTTTATGGCGTCAGTAATCTCCCTCAGCTCTAGTCATGAGTTGCCAAGGTTATGGAAGCCTTTTGAGTTCTCTGACTTTAATCTTATTCTGACAGGGTCATTGTCAAGTGGACGTTCTCTCCTCCCTTCAGAGAAAGGTACCTCCTTCTTTGATGGTCCCATTCTTTCCACTGGGATCTCACTCACAGAGAACTTTCATTTAGGTCTTCTTCTTTTTTTTTCAAAGTGTCTTGGCTTTCCAAGCCTAAAATATTCTCATGGGCTCTTCAGCCAGATCCAAATGCCTTAAGGGCTGATTCTGAGGCCAGAGTGTTGTTTAGGACATCTGCCATTCTATGAGACCGCTGTGTATCCTGCTTCCAATGTTGGATCCTTCTCTCCCTTTTTGATTCTATCAGTTAGTATTAGTAGACACTTGTCTTGTTTGTGTGATCCCTTTGACTCTTAGACCTATTAGTGTGATCAATTGTGAACTGAAGTTGATCACTTGGACTAGTGAGATGGCATTAGTACATGCCACCTTGATGGGATTGTATTGGAATCCCCTGGCACGTTTCTAATTCCACCATTTGCGGCAAGTCCGATTGAGCATGTCCCAAATTGTACATCTCCTCCCTCTCTTATTAACACTCTTATATTTAACAAGGATCACTTTTCAGTTAAAATTTAAACACCTAAGAATAATTGTGTGTTAATTACAGAGTTCAACCATTGTACTAGAAAAAAACAAAGAAAAAATACTAAAATGGATAAAGTATTACATTGTACATCAACAGTCAGCACAAGAGCTGATCAAGTCATGGTTCCTCATAGTGTCCATTTCACTTCAATAAGTTTCCCCTTTGGTGCTCAGTTAGTTGTCACCGATCAGGGAAAACATATGATATTTGTCCCTTTGGGACTTGCTTTATTCACTCAGCATAATGTTTTCCAGATTGCTCCATCTTGTTGCAAATGACCGGGTTTCGTTGTTTTTGACTGCTGTATGGTATTCTATAGAGTACATGTCCCATAATTTCTTTATCCAGTCTACTGTTGATGGACATTTGGGTTGGTTCCAGGTCTTAGCTATTGTGAATTGGGCTGCAATAAACATTAAGGTGTTTCCATTCTGTCAGTTGCCTCTTCACTTTTTTGAGTCCTTTGCAGTGCAGATGCTTCTTAGATTAATGTATTCTCGATTGCCTATATTTTTGCTATTATTTCCTGTGCTTCTGGGGTCTGTTCCATGAATTTTTTGCCTATGCCAATGTTTTGAAGAGTTTCACCAATATTTTCCTCTAGTATTGTGGTGGTTTTAAGTCCTATATGTAGGTCTTTGGTCCGTTTTGAATTGATTCTTATAAGGTGTAAGGTAAGGGTCTTGTTTCACACTTTTGTTTGTGTGACCTATTGTTCCCAGCACCATCTGTTGATGAGAATGTTCTTTCTTCAGGGGTTGATTTTAGCTCATTTGTGAAAGATCAGTTAGTTGTAGATGTGGGGTTTAGTTTATGGGGTTTCTATTCTGTTTCATTTATCTATCTTTTTCCAGTAGAAGGCTATTTTGATTGTAACTGTCCTAAATAACATGTATTGAAATCTGGCAATTTGATGCCTCCAGTTTTTTTTTTTAGTTATATGAGCTCACTTTAGCTATTTAAGCTCTCTTTTGTTTCCATATGAATTTTAGCATCATTTTTCTATATAAGAGAAAAATGGCATTGATATTTTGATCAGGATTGTACTAAATTTGTTAAGTTGCTTTGGTAGAATGGGTATTTTGATACTAATCATTTCAATCCCTGAGTATGGAAAAGTTTTCCATTTTTGTGTTGTCCTCTGTTTCTTTCTGTAATGATTTGTAATTTTGATTGTAGACATCTTTCACATCCTTGGTTACAATTGATTACAACATATTTCAAATTGTTTACTTTGAATTGTACTGATATTACATGTTGTTATCAGCCATGGATTTGTCTGTCTAACGTGGACTATTGATTTTTGTGTGTTGATTTTTCATTCTGCAACATTGTCCAACTCTCTGATGAGTTCCAATAGACTTGGTGGAATCGTTTAGTTTTACTACATATAGAATTATGTCATATTGCAAACAGTGACAATATGACTTCCTCCTTTCCCTTTGGTTTCTTTTCCTTGCCTTATGCCTCTGGCTAAAACATTCAGAATTATGCTGAATAGTAATGGTGAGAGTGAACATCCTTGTCTGGTTCTGGATCTTGGTGGAAATGCTTCCAACTTCCCACCAATCAGTATGAGACTTGCTGTAGGTTTGTCATATATTGCCTTGACCTTGTCAACAAATAAGGGTTTTTATCAAGATATGGTGTTGTCTTTCATCAAATGATTTTCTGCATCTATTGAGATAATCATATACTTTTATTCTGTTATTTGAAAATGTGATGTGTCATGTATATTGATATCCATATCTTGAACCTTTTCTGGAAACTGGACATAAGTCCCACTTGTTCCAGGTGAAAAATCTTTCTGAAGTTTTGTTGGATTCAACAAACATTTTTAACATGTTATTTTTTGAACATTTTTGCATCTGTTCATCAGGGATAAAGGGCAGTGATTACCTTTCTTGTTGTGTCTTTTTCTGGCTTTGGTAATTATGCCGATACTGTCCTCATGTAAGCAATTTGGGAGGATTTCTTTCCTTTCAGTTGTTTTGAATAGTTTGAGAAGAATTGAACTTAGGGAATTAGTTCCTCTTTAAAGGCTTGGTGGAATTCATCAGTGAAGCCATCTAGTCTTGGGCTTTTCTTTGTTGGGTTGTCTTTGCTCTCATTTATTCTGTATCTGGGTTATTAATCTGTTTCTGTTTTCTGTGGCTTCAGAATATTACTTTACTAGATTCTATGGGTTTTATTACTTATTCAAACTGCATCTTGGTTTTTCATCTGTTTAGTTTTTCTATAATTTAGTAATTAATTATGCAAATAAAAACTATTAGAGTAGCTATTTGCAGACAAAAAATAAATATTTATGAGGATGTGAAGAACAAGGGGCCCTTATACATTGTTAGTGACATTAAAAGTTTAGATATTTTTCAGACTAGTGTGGATATTCCCCACAAAATAAAAAGTAGATCTGAACTATGACCCATTTATCTCACAACTAGTATAGGCTTGAATGAAGTGAAATAAGTACCTAAAAGATATATCTGAGCTCCAATTTCCAACACAATTAACAATAGAAAGATAAGAAATTAACCCAGGTAACTACCGATACATGAATAGTTGAAGAAAATGAAATATGTAAATATCCATTGATATCCTGTGCCCATTTATCAACTCTTTTTTTTTCATCGTTGGTTTCTAGAGCTCCTTATATATTCTGGATATTAATCTTTTTTCAAATACATAATTTGCAAACACTGTCTTCCATTCTGTCATTGCTGTGTTCATTCTGTGTTTTGTAGTGCAGAAGCATCTTAAACTTGATATAATCCCATTTCTTTTTTAGCTGTATTTCCTGTGCTTCTGGGGTGTTATACAAAAAGTCTTTTCCTGGGCCAGTTTACTGTAATATTTCCCTTATACTTTCCTCTAGTAGTTTGAAAGTTTGAGATCTTAAGATCAGATCCTTGATTCACTTCTTGTCACTGTTTTGTATAGGATATAAAGTAGGGATCTACAGAAAACTTAATTGTAGCTTAGACAGCACCTTTCTTAGCTCCTCTAATAATGACTCTGTCCTTTGTTCTAGACCCTGTCTAGCACCCTTGGGCCTCATTCCTTTGTAATCATAACCTCTACTCTACCACCAATGGCTCTACTCCCAACCTGTGTGTACTGATGGTCCTCTTCCCCACTTAATGCTGTATAATTGTTCAGACCTGGTAAATGCCACCCTGTCTTTTATGACCTTGTCTAAATATGATCAGAGCTGGCGAACTTGGAAGGCTTCCATAGCCTTGGCAACTCATGACAAGAGCCTAGGGTGGTTACTAGTGCCATAAACTAGAGTGTCATTTTGTTGGGTCAACAACAGGAGTCACTGTGCACTTGCTCCTCATGTGGGAACTCTGTCCTTAATGTGCTGTACATTTTGATTTAATGCTATAACTAGTACTCAAACAATATTTTTTTCACTTTGTGTTTCTGTATGGGTGCGAACTGTTGAAATCTTTACTTAATATATACTAAATTGATCTTCTGTATATAAAGAGAATTGAAAATGAACCTTGATGTGAATGGAAGGGGAGAGGGATTGGGAGAGGGGAGGGTTGTGGGTGGGAGGGAAATTATGGGAGGGGGAAGCCATTGTAATCCATAAGCTGTACATTGGAAATTTATATTCATTAAATAAAAGTTAAAAAAAATAAAGTAGGGATCTAGTTTCAAACTTCTGGATTCAGAGATCCAATTTTCCCAGTAAATTTTCAAGGAAATTTTAGCATACTTGTCCAATACCATAGTTATAGATGTGCAGAGTCATTTCTGGTGTTTCTATTCTGTTCCATTGGGTTATATGTCTATTTTTATGACAGTGCCATGTTGTTTTGATTACAATATCCCTTAAGTATGTATTGAAATGTGGTATTATGATGCTCATGTTGTTGTTTTTATTGTTTAATACTACTTTCTTTCTTATTTCCATCTAAATTTTAGGATTGTTTTTGTCTGTGAAGGATAGTCTTAAATTTTTGATGGAGATTGCAATGAATCTGTTAATTTAGGTGATATTATGTATACTTGGGATAATTTTAATTTCTCTGGTAGTTGAAACATGTAATTTTTTCATTGTTGTATCTTCTGTTTATTTAATTAATGTTTTATATTTTTCATTGTAGAGAACTTTCAAATACTTTGTTGAGATTGTGATATACTTCCTTTATTGTTCTGTAGTATGTGCCTTCTATTACAATTTTTTTTCTATCATAAAATTATACTGTATTTTATCAAATGTTATCTCTACATCTATTGAGAAAATCATATGGATTTAATCTTCATTTTACTGATGCTATGTATGACATTTATTAATCTGTGTATTCCAAAACAGCTCTGAATCACTGGAATCAATTCCATTTGGTCAGGGTAGATGATATTTTTGATGTGTTGTTTTATTCAGTTTGCTTGTGTTGTGTCAAACATTTTTGCATCTACAGTGTAGTCCACAAGTGTCTCCCTCATGCAGTGTCACCATTGGCACAGGCTGCACAGTGTTCCCTCACCTTGCTCATAGAACTTGGTGTTTCCTCCATCCTCTGGGTGTGGGATTCTTTTCACAATTTTGAAGAATTAAATATTAGTTTCATTGATTTTCTTCATTTCTGTGCTGTATATCTCTGCTCTAATCTATATTTTCTTCCTTCTGCTATCAAAGTTTACTGTTTTTTTTCTACTGCTTAAGGTAAAAACTTAGGTATTTGATTTGCAATTTTTGTTTCTTTTTTAATTTGATACTTTCAAACTGTACATTTCCCTTTTTGCACTGCTTTTGCAGCATCCCATTGGTTTAGGTACATTGTGTTTGCAATTTCTCAGGATAATTTCTTGGTTCATTCATGATCGTTTTTTAATCTACTGGTTAATTTCCATTTATTTGTCAGTTTTCCCCTTTCCATTGCTATTGATTTATGTTATTCCCTGTGACCCTAAATGATAAGTGGAATGATTGCAGGCTTTTTAATTTATCAACACTAGTATTGTATCTTAGCATGCTCTATCCTTCTGCCAAATGTTATTTTACTGTTCCTATGTGAAACACACACAGAGGTACATGTGTTTCAGTTAGTCTAAAATATTATTGTAGTCCAGTTTTTCCTTATTGAACTACTCTCTGGTTTTTCTGTTCGCTATTGAATGAAGGATGATAGTGACTCTAGCCTTATAGAAAGGTCTGTTTATCACTCTAATAGTACCAGTGTCTGCTTTCTGTTTTTAGAGGTGTGTAAATATTGGTGAATGTACATTTATAATTGCTTTAGCTGTTAGTGGAATGACCATTTCAAAACATTTTATCTTTGTCTCATATCAGTTTATCTCATAAATTCTACTTTTTTTTACAGTGATATAGCCTCTTGTGCTCCCTTTTAATTGGTATTTTGTGAAATATCTTTTCTCCATACATTCAGTTTCAAAATATGAATATGCTTTTATCTGAATTGAGTACCTTACACACACTCTGTATCTTAACCACTGTCATCCTTTATCTGTTCATGACTACTACATTTTTCATTAGAAAATTCTATCCATGTACAGGTAAATTGATTATGGTAATAAAGCACTTTATTTTGCAATATTGTTCTATTTATCTATGTCTTATTTTTTTAACTGTATTGCTTACCTTATCAGCTTCCTTTATATTTATTGAACTTTTGTATGTCTCATCCCAATTACTTTATTTCTTTTTGGTAGATAAAATGGTTTTGTGGTTGTTACTGTTTATATATATTGTTATAAAGCTGTAATGTTCATGTTAAATTGATAGCAAGTTAATATGCATACAAATATTTTATTTTTTATAACTTGTTATTTATTCATGATAATTAATGTTGTAATGTTTGTTACTGATGTTACAAATTATATCTTTGTACAGCATGTACCTAAAACATAGATTTAAAATTTTTGATTTTAATTTTAAAAGCCAGAGGAAAAAGAAAATGGAGAAAACAAAATTACAAGAATACTGATTTTTTAATCTTTTTATATCTTTCCTAGAGAATTTTTTTTGACAGGCAGAGTGGACAGTGAGAGAGAGAAACAGAGAGAAAGGTCTTCCTTTTCCATTGGTTCAACCCGCAATGGCTGCTGCAGCTGGTGTACCACACTGATCCGAAGCCAGGAGCCAGGTGCTTCTGCTGGTCTCCCATGTGGGTGCAGGGCCCAAGCACTTGGGCCATCCTCCACTGCACTCCCGGGCCACAGCAGAGAGCTGGACTGGAAGAGGAGCAACTGGGACAGAATCCAGTGCCTCGACCAGGACTAGAACCTGGGCTGCCGGCGCCACAGACTGAGGATTAGCCTATTGAGCCACAGCACCAACCCCTAGAGAACTTTCTATACTTACAGTCTTTGGTTTCAAATACAGGGTCCTTTTACCTGCTCTGAGAAAAGCTCATTTGAGTCTCCCACAAGTAGTAGAGAGCCATCATATGTAGTAGTAGAACCATCATCTGATGCTTTCCAAGGCACATTAGCAGAAAAGCTGGTCAGAATCAAAGTAGCCAGGACTTGACCCAGACATTTATTTGTAGAATGTAGGCATTGAAAATGCTGGTCTAGCGGCCAGTACTGTAGCATAGTGGGTAAAGCCACCGCTTGCAGTGCTGACATTCCATATGGGTGCTGGTTCTAGTCCCACCTGCTCCTCTTCTGATCCAGCACTCTGCTATGGTCTGGGAAAGCAGTAGAAGATGTCCCAAGTCCTTGGGCCCCTGCACCCAAGTGGGAGACCTGGAAAGAAGCTATTGGCTCCTAGCTTTTCATCAGTGCAGCTCTGGCCACTGCAGCCATCTGAGGAGTGAACCAGCAGAGGGAAGGCCTCTCTCTCTCTCTTTCTCTTTCTCTTTCTCTCTCTCACTCTCTCTTTTTCTCTAACTCTGATATTCAAATAAATAAAATGAATCGTAAAAAATAAAAGAAAATAGGCCATCTTGTCTTGTTCATGAAGAAGTAGAAGCATCAAAAGGGTTGGCGAGGTATTACAGGAACGACAGCTACAGTGGTGTTCGGGAACCAGAGTGGGGTATAAATATTCTTGCTGCTATGCTGCCAAGCTGTAGTTTGAATCAATCTAAGTTTTAAACAGAAGGTGAACTTCTGAGATAAAGAATCAACTGTATTTTAAAAGAAAGGATGTGGGATCAAGGAGGACAGCTTTGGCAACAATGGACCTTGAACCAGCAACAATGGATGCAGTCATTTCAGCAGCAGCAGGATCCAAGCCAGATTGACTGGGCTGCCTTGGCTTTAGCTTGGATTGCCCAAAGAGAAGCTTCAGGACAGCAAAGCATGGTGGAACAACCACCAGGAATGATGCCAAATGGCCAAGAAATGTCTACAATGGAATCTGGTCCAAACAATCATGGGAATTTTCAAGGGGATTCAAATTTTAACAGAATGTGGCAACCAGGCTGACAGGGGCTGGGAACACTTGGAAACCTCACTTGGCATCTAGGGAAGAGAGCATTCTTTGTCTCTCTGTTGCAACCTCTGGCCTTTTCAGAAGCAGCACTGGCAGAGTGAAAACATGGTTAGTCTCTAATTAAAGAAAAATTGTGTCACTATGTGACAAATAAGTCTGTCAAACATACTCTGCCCCTACCATCCACCCACCTACCTTTCCCCCTTTTTTTCAGATAGTGAAAATCTTCCAGTTTTTGTCTGTTTATTTATTTATTTATTTATTTATTTAGCTTTGCAGCATAGAGTCTTTGATGCTAATTCAATTTTCCATGGCTTGTGTTATTCATTTTAATAGTCATTTCAAATTATTTATAGGCTGGCACCACGGCTCACTTGGTGAATCCTCCACCAGCGGCGCCGGCACCCTGGGTTCTAGTCCCAGTTGGGGCACTAGATTCTGTCCCAGTTGCTCCTCTTCCAGGCCAGCTCTCTGCTGTGGCCCGGGAGTGCAGTGGAGGATGGCCCAAGTGCTTGGGCCTTGCACCCGCATGGGAGACCAGGAGAAGCACCTGGCTCCTGGCTTCAAATCGGCACAGTGGGCCGGTCAAAGCACGCAGGCAGTGGAGGCCATTTGGGGGGTGAACCAGTGGAAAAAGGAAGACCTTTCTCTCTGTCTCTCTTTCTCTCACTGTCTAACTCTGCCTGTCAAAAAAAATTCTTTATAGAGGAATTTCTCATTTGAGTATGCTGATGATGTGGTCATTTCTTTCCCTATGAATATCATTGTTTTTCATACTATGTAAGAATGAAAAACTAAAGAACTAATCTCCTAACATCACTTTCAAAAGGATAACAAATCCTCTATTTGATTCTGTGAGGTGATTTATTGTTAGCTTTTTTTGAATGCCAGACTTCTCTAAGTTCTAGTGTATAAATGAACCACACTTTCCCACCTCCATTCACCCCCCAGTTTTAGTATACTGGCTATCTTTGTGACTAAGCAAATGGTTTATCTTTGTATACCTCAATTTCCCTTCCTAAAATTGGCAAAAATAATACCTGATTTTTTTTCGCCCTACCTCACAGGGTTGTTGTGAGGATAAATGTTTTCATAGAAGAAGGAAATTATATAAAATCTCAACGTATTATTCTTATGGTGGTGTTACTGAACGGAATTAGAAAATTCATTAAAAATTAAAAAGAAAAGAAAAGAAAATGGTGGTCTAATCCCTGTGCCACAATCTCCACTCCTTCATTTTGTAAAATTAGAAACTAGAGAGTACTCCAGCTTTATTCATTTTCAAGACTATTTTGAATTATTCAGGTTCCACTGACATTCTATATGAATTATAGGATAATCTTTTCCCTACTTTTAAAGTTCAGTTGGAATTTTGACAGCCACTTACTTTGAATCTATACATTAAGTTGGGAAACATTTCTATCTTAATAACAGTAAACTTTTTTTTTTCATTTGATAGCTAGAGTTAGTGTGAGAGAGAGAGAGACAGAGAGAAATGTCTTCCTTTCATTGGTTCATCCCCCAACTAGCAGCCATGGCTGGTGCTGTGCCGATTGAAGCCAGGAGCCAGGTGCTTCCTCCTGGTCTCCCATGTGGGTGCAGGGCCCAAGCACTTGGGGCATTCTCCACTGCCTTCCTGGGCCACAGCAGAGAGCCGGATTGGAAGAGGAGCAACCAGGACTAGAACCCGGCGCCCATATGGGATGCTGGTGCTGCAGGCAGAGGATTAACCAAGTGAGCCACGGCACCAGCCCAATAACAGTAAATTTTCTAATGCATAGATATATCTTTCCATTTATTGATGTATTCTTTAAATTCTTTCAACCTAGTTTTACAGTGTTTAGTGAACATATATTTCATCTCCTTGGTTAAATTTATTTTTAAGTATCTTGCAATTTTGGTGTAACTTAAAATGGAATTATTTTATTCATTTTACTTTAAAGTTGCTCATTATATGTTAATGTTTAGGAATATACTTCATATATATTGCTCTTGCATCTTGAAGGTTTCTAAATTAATTTCTTAGATCTAACAGTCATGTTATCAATGAAATGGGCTTCTACGTATAAGATCACACCATCTATAAAGACACTGATTTTTTTTGGTATGTGAACATTTTTGTTTTACATGCTCTGCCCGTGGTAGTGCAGTGTTGAATACAAACAGGGAAAACAAATATTTTTTACTGATTTTAATCTTATGGGTAAAGCTTTAGTATTTACCATGAAGTATGATGTTAACTATAAATATTTCCTACAACCTTTTATTTGCTTGAAAAATTTCCCTTTAATTAACAGTTAATTTATTTCAGGAATGGGTGATACATTTTGTCAATTTTCTTCTTGCATCAATCAGTATGATGATGTTTTCCCCTTGATGATTTTGCTGATATGATTCATGTTTATTTTTGTGTATTGAACCATGTTTTCCTTCCATGAATAAAGCCCACTGTCTATCATTTTTGTGATTTTTTTAAAGATTTTATTAATAACTATACATGTATATATTGGGTACGTTTTGACATTTATATTTCTCTTCATGCTCCAAGTACTATTTTTGTAATTTCATTTTTAGAGTCAACATTTTAACATGTATCCTATGTAGATGTTATCTGTACTCCTGTATACAATTTTTGTACTAAAATACAAATATCAATAATATATAACTATTTATTAAAATTATAAAGTGTTGGCTGGCGGCGTGTCTCAACAGGCTAATCCTCCACCTTGTGGCGCCCACACACTGGGTTCTAGTCCTGGTTGGAGCACTGGATTCTGTCCTGGTTGCCCCTCTTCCAGGCCAATTCTGCTGTAGCCAGGGAGTGCAGTGGAGGATGGCCCGAGTCCTTGGGCCCTGCACCCCATGGCAGACCAGGAGAAGCACCTGGCTCCCGCCATCGGATCAGCGCAGTGTGCCGGCTGCAGTGCACCAGCCGCGGCGGCCATTGGAGGGTGAACCAATGGCAAAGGAAAACCTTTCTCTCTGTCTCTCTCTCACTGTCCACTCTGCCTGTCAAAAAAAAATTACAAAGTGTTAAGAAAGACATTTTCATATAGATGATATAATAAGTGAAGACCATATTTATAACTGCATACACCAAATGACATGACATACACACAATTTTTATTAACTTCCACATATATTAACTTCTACATATAAGAAAACATAGAAACTTATGTTTAGGGTCTTTCTTCATTAGTGTAATGATCTCCATTTCATCCATGTTGATGCACATATCATAATTTCATTATCTTTATGGTTGAGTAATAGTCCATTATACACATATATATATATGTGTGTGTGTGTACATCTATATATGTGTATATATATATGTGTATATATTTCATTATATATATATATGTATATATACACATTTTAATTATCCCTTTATCAGCTAATGGACATCGAAGCTGATTCCATGTTTTCCATTGTGAATTTGGGTTCTATAACTATCAGAGTGTAGGTATGATTTTTGTACCCTGACTCCATATCCTTTGGAAATATTCCCAGAAGTGGGATTCCAGGATCATGTGGTATATCTATTTTTAGTTTTTTGAGGGAAATTTTTATACAGTTTTCCCTAATGGTTATACTAATTTACAGTCATACCACAGTATATTATGGCACCCTCTTCTCCACAACATCACTAGCATTTATAATTTTTTGGTTTTTGGATAGTGCCCATTTTTCTGCAAGTGAGATGACTGATACCTCATTATATTTTTATTTGCATTTCTCTGATAGCTAGTGTTCCTAAGGGTCTTTTCTTATGTCTTTGCCCACTTTTTTTCTTCCTCTGAAAAATGTCCATTCATGTCTGCTGTCCATCTCTTTACTGGACTGTTTGCTTCACTGTTGTTGAGTTTACTGAGCTCATTATATATTCTGGATGTTAATCATTTCCCAGATTCATTTCTCAGATATTTTTTTCCCATTCTTCAATTGTCTCTTCCCTTTATGGCTTCCTTTACTGTGTATAAGTTTATTAGTTTGACATAATGTCATTTGTCTCTTTTTGCTTTTTTTCTTGTGTTTTGGGATACAGCAACATGAAATAGATTAAGAAAAAGCCAGATTAATAAACTTTTCTTTGAAACATTTGATTTACTGTTGGATATGTGTTCATTTTACTTTTGGCATCAAAAAATACTCATTAAAACATGAGAACCATTTGTAAACAACATTATATATTAGTGAAGACATTTACTACATCAACATATCAGACTTATAGTATAAGTTGCACATTGTGGAGTACAGTTACTTGGAAACATTGACATAAATGTTAAATAACTGGCTGATAAGTGCAAATTGAGCTTGTTTTGTAATCACATAAATCATCAGAATAATTCATCTGGAAAACTGTTATGGTATAGTTATTTATTTGAAATCCAGAGTTACAGAGAAGAAGGAGCAACAGAGATTTATCTTCTATCCACCATTTTACTCATCAGATGACCACAACAGGCAGGAATGGGCCAAGCCAAAGCCAGGAGCCAGGAGTTTCATATGGTCTCCCATGTGAATAGCAGGGGTTCAAACAGTCCTTTTACCAGGATATTAGCAGGAAGATGGCCAAGAAGTGAAGCAGCTGGGAAATGAACCAGAGAGGTCATATGAGATCCTGCCATCACAGACTGTGTGATGTGGCTATACTACAATGCCAGCCTCTGGAAAACTTTTTAACTACAAAAATTATTATACTTTTTTCTTAAAAGTCATTATCTTTTATTTATTATATTTCTTTGGATTTGAGTATGGTATATTTTAAATATCTTATATTTAGTCATAAAATTTGTGAAGAAACTTTCCTATCCACTTCATCGGGCTTTTGTGATTTTAGTATAAGTATCTTCAAACCTATTTCCACCATTTATTAACTGCTAAAAATAATATTTCTAACCAGAAACTAGACTCATAGTTAAACAATTTAATTACCCCTGCATCTAGCAGTCACCACAATTAATCAATTAAGAACTTTTGGAACTTCTTTTCCACATATGTTATATCATAAGATACAGCCTTTTTATTAATTTTAAAATAACTTTTACTGTGAAACATAAAACATTTGAAAATAATTTTATTCAGTTACAGTGTTAATTCAATAATTTTCATGAGAATCCAGATTAAAAAGATACATTCAGAGCACCTGCCCGAGCCCGGTCTGCGGGGCCGAGCGCTGAGCCAGGGCCGAGGAGGAGCCGCAGGGTTGTCCCCCAAAGGGATGCTCTCCTCCCAGCAGCGAGACATCCCCGCTCGCCCCTGGCCGCCGCCGCGCAGCACCGCCCGCCGACACGGCCCCTACTGCGGGGAACAGCTTCGGCGAATACTTGAGCTCAGCCTGCCCTCGGTCGCCGCCATCACCGTCCCGGGCGCGGCCCCGGCCGAATACACCGCGCCGCCGGCCGCCGCCGCCACCCCTACCTGTGGCTCCAGGCCCGGGCTGGGCGGCTCGCCCTCCGCCACGGCCGCCGCCTACTGGGCGCCCCGCCGCCTCCACCACCGCCACCACCCCCGGCGCCGGCCGGGCCCTTCCTACAGCCGGCGGTCGACACCGGCTCCTTGGCTGCGCGCAGCGACCTTTCGCGCAGCCGGCGCCCGCCTCTCCCAGCCGCGAGGACCTGATGCAGATGGTGCGACCTCCCTACTCGCACTGGGCGCTGACCGCCACGGCCATCCAGAGCGCGCGAGCGCAGGCCCACGCTCAGCCACATCTACCGGTTCGCAGCCGACAGCTTCCCTTCTCCCAGCGCAGCAAGGCCGGCTGGCAGAACTCCATCCGCCGCAACCTGTCGCTCAACGACTGCTTCCAGAAGGTGGCCCGCGACCGGGACGGCCCGGGGAAGGTAATTACTGGACTCTGGACCCCAACTGTGAGAAAATGTTCAACAGGGCAACTTCCGCCGGAAGCGGAAGCGTCGCTCTGAAGCCAGCAGCAGCTCTATGGTGGCTGCAGGGACAGCAAAATCAGAAGAAGGGTTCTCCTCTGGACCCGGGGCTGGCGTGGGCGGGAAGCCCAAGGGAGACAGTGTTATGGACGTGCTGGAGCAGAGAACACACCAAGAGACAGGCTCTTATGCAAAAAGCAAGGAGAGTATTTTACTCACCAGCATGCTGGGGTCGCAGCGTCAGGAATGTGAGCCAGCGACCCTAAGTACAATTTACATCAGCTTTTTATAGTTACTTGGGCCTTTCAAGCTAACCCATTTGGTTCACAAAGGAGGTAAGAGCGTTTTACAAGCACAAGGTGAGAAGGTATACATATGCAAAGTACAGATAACATCAGGCAAAGACAAGTTTTACAACAGGGTAGGGCAGTGGTAGCTGTCACCATGCCTTTCCCAAGGCTGAATAAATCCTAAGTTAAACGTTTTAGGAACAGACAGGAAGATCAAAGAGGAGGCTGCTCCTGTGTTTCACCAACTGGGCGCCTGTAGAGGTAAACAGGTTTTGGTGGGCCATTTCCCACATTCGGATGTTATCTCTTCCTGCCTTGGCTCCATTATGCCTGGTCAGTAGAAGCAGACCTCGGCCCTCTTTGAGCCAGAAATTAGAAAGCAGGTCAAAGGTTGCTCTAAAAATGAAGGGTAAAATCAAAAAGTAAAACTTACGAAATAGGGAGAGGGGGTATACGATCTTTAATATTTCTTCAACAGCCCCTCAGTGTTGAGGCCGCCCCGGTCCCCGGAGCCTCCCGAGGGCACCAAGAGTACTGCCTGGTCTCCCGGCGGGGCCAAGCTCCCCTCCAGGCCTTGCCTCAGCACCTTCTTCAGCGGCCTCGGCACCCTGAGTGTCAGCAGCAGCAGGAGCAGGCCGGGCAACGTGCCGGGCTCTGCCTCCTGGGCCTCCAGGGTGCCCAGCTGGCACCCTGTGGACCCTTTCCCCCCACTTCCATCTCTGAGGCCTTGCCTGATGCTTTGCAGCTGAGCAGGGGCAGCAACAGCAGCAGTGGCCAGTGGCCAGCGGCCCTCCTACTACAGCCCCTTCCCTGGCGGCAGCGGCGGAGGCCACAGCAGCCCCTTCAGCGGTTGAAGGGGTAGGAATGGAGCATAGCTCTTCTTAGACCAAAGATTCTGGTTGAAATCAACATCAGGAGCCATAGCAGCCCCACTGTGAGAACTGGGGCTGGGGTGGCCACTGCCTGCTTCCCATGCTCAGCCTGCTATCCTCACCCTCTTTGCTTGTGTCCTGGATATTTCATCTTCCAACCAAGTATTGTCAGAGTTTTATTAACAAACAGCTTTTAAGTGGGGTTTTTAGTTTTTATTACAGTAAACCATCTGATCAAATTTGTGAAGAATATACATCGTGTTATTTATTTTAGCATTCCCATCTACTCTTCAACGGTGTCTTCAAATCATTTTTATAGTCACCTCCCAGTGCCCAACAGAGTAGCTGGGACCTGGGACCCACTCAGCCACTCTGGGTGACACCTTAGAGTCTGTTAGGATGCAGATGAATTTCTGGGAACAGTGTTCCATTAAGGAGATTAGTCTTGTGAGTTACCTTTCCTACCATGTGTCTGAGTCTTTGTGAGCATTGCTAGTTCAGGGTTTAAGTTTTTTTAGAAACAGGAATTCAAGCACATTGTAAAAGTTACTTTAACTCTTCCCCGTGAATGATTTTTGCAGATGCACAGCATTATTTTTTAAAAATGCTTTATTTTGAATTACATATACAGGAAATTATTTTTAAACAGCTTTATGAGGTGCAAATGACATCACATTACTTTTTAACTGGTATGCAGAAAAATGACCAAAGAAATTACCATACTGTGTGTAAAAAAATTGGTTTCTATGGATATTTTTGTATGTGGAAAATCATGCAGACTTTTATAATTATTGTTTCTAGCAATTGTATATTTGTAAATTAATGTATAATGTGAATGGGGCAGTAAAGAATGTTTTTTTTATTTCTGAAAAAAGTGTACTGCATGCTAAGAAGAATCATGTGAAATAAACTTGAAATGGAACAAAAAAGATACATTCATAAGAAACAAATTAAAAAGCATATCCTAAATCATTTAATTTAATAATAATTACAACATTAGCAAGTTATGAAATTCAGAAACCTTTTCTATGACACATCTAAATTAGGGATCTCAAACTCAGGTATCTTCTGGCTTAAGTAGGAAAGACAGAAATTGTTTGATAGTAGGAGGGAGTCTGGTGGAGTATGACAAACTTGGGAATGCATGCTTAATTTAAAGACTTCAAATTCAAGATTTTTGTAAACCTTAGGTATGGCAAATAAAACAATGGTGGTCAAGAGTGGCCTATTTACATAGCATTTACATTGTACTAGGTATTATAAATAATGTAGAGATGATTAAAAATCCACAGGAGGATGTGCAGATAACATACCATTTTAATGAAAAGAATTGAGCATCCACAGATTTTGGTGTCTGAGGTGCAGTATGGGCAATAATCCCCCATGGATATCAAAGGGCAACCATGTGTGTATATGTACCTGTGTGTGAGTGGGGGGAGGTGTTGGTAGTGTGTGCATTTGTGTGTGTGTGTATTTCATGTACTGGAGAATATTAAGCCACTATTCCGGGGGAGTGGATTAAAAAATTCCTAAAAAAGTATTTTGCACTTTGAATTAAAGCTAATATATGCAGTTAGAAGATGAAATTTTAAAAATACCTTCATATTATGTTTGGCAAAATTTTGTATAACTAAGAGTTAATTAAAATTAACTTGAAATTTTATTCTTTAATAGAATAGAAGTTCACATATCATGGTAGTTCTTTCTTAGTACGATATGTTCATGTGAAAAATAATGAAGGATTGATTTTACCAAAGCCACTGTTCAGAAAACATTCAATCATGTCAACTTAGTTGACAATAAGTTTTATCTAATCTTTAAAGTTTACATTCTGAGCATGTAGAACTGCTATAGCTCAAATGGCTGTGCTGTGTTCCTCTGATGTAAGGAAGTTGCTTATTTGTTTGCCATCAATTACTTAATATTTATAATATTTACAGAATTGTAGAAAATTAAGATGATGGAGGCATTGGAGTGACAAAATCTTTAAAAAGGCTGCAAAGGGATATTAAAATTCAAATACCCTTATGAGAACAAGAATATATTTTTAATTATTCAGACAATGCATATGTCAAACAAAACTGAACACACTTACTTCAAACTTTCTCAACACTCCCTAAAGTTTTCTACTTTTTTCTTTAACTTTTCAGCTCTCAGCTAGAGATGTTTGACATAAAAAGAAAGCACCAAATCTAGCCATATAATCCCCCATTCTCAAAAGTGGGTGGTCATAGAAAACTTTAATCTTTTCTGTAAAATGAACTTTATATGCGTCAAATAAATTTCATATATGGCTATTAAATTTTAAATTAAAAAGACCAAGCTGTGAAGTAGTTGGGCTAAAATAAATCATATACTTATTAAACTTAAAATTACATTTACAGCATACTATAGAGGATCTGTTAATTGATGCAACAGCCTTCTATTATTTCCATTTTTCATGAAATAAAAATTTTTACGTAGGGGAAATGTGCTTGACATTTTTTCCAGTATAATTTTGGTAAAATTTTAAAGTCTAGTGAAATCTAATGCATCTTTTCTGCATTTTAAGACTTATATTAATTATTAAAAACACTTAGCTATGAAACAATCAGGAGTTTGCCAAATTATAAGTGAACCCTAATTAAAACATCATAACTATATTACCTATGAAAGAAAATTAAAGTTCCAAACAGGATTTTAGATTCATCATGCTCCCAAAAATGAAATAGGTATATTTTTGTATCCAGTCTGTAACTGAAATGTTGTATTAAAGTATACAGAACAGGCTGACTTATCACAGTATTAGCCTTAATTAACAATTCTATTAAAACCCAAAGTGCTTTATGCATATATTTATTTTGAATGGATAAATTATTTATAATTAAAAAGAAAGTTTTCTTAAATAGAGTATTTTGGTTATTGAGTATATTGATTCCCACCAACAGTAACAAAATACTTCAATGTTATTTAATTCAAATATCATTTCAAAATTGTTCAAATATAGTGTATGGTTAATAATCTGTAGCACTGAATTCCATGCTAAATTAAAGGAATCAAATATTTAGTGTTATCTTCTTGTTCGTCACATCATCAATGTATGCGTTAATGCCAATTTCACAGTAAATCCAGTAAATAATTTAGTTGGAGCATGTTTTAAGAGCTAAAAATTGTTTTCAACTAGACTCAAGGTGCTAATTTGTTTTTTCAAATGAGAACATGGCTTTTGTTTATAAAAGATTATGCAGTATGAACAAATTCCATAGGCAAACAAAAATTCTGAAGGTAAAATTGCCATTTAAAATTATAAGCATATGAGGAAAATCTTTGTCTTTTTAAAGTATTTTATTTGAAATCCATAGTTATAGAGAGAGGACACACACACACACAGAAATACAGAATGCTCTGCCATTTGCTGTTTCACTCTACAAATGGCCACAACTGGAACTGGAAACTCCATCCTTGTCTCTCATGTGGGTGGCCAGTGTCCAGGTAGCCATCTTCTCTCTTTCCCAGGTGCATTTTTAGGGAGCTGGATTGAAATCGGAGCCGTTAAGTGTTGAATGTGCACTCATACGGGATGCCAGCACTCTACCATAGCATGGCCCCTTGTATATCTGTTTTTAAAGAATATATTAATTAATTTAATGAATTTCATATTAATGCATTTAATATAGTAATGAATTTAATCACTACAAGATGATCAGACATCATAGGAGAATCACTGCATTTTCTTTTTAGTGATAAGTAGAAGACTGACCTCAGGACTTGATCCTTGAGAGATACTCTATGAATCAGATCCACTCTCTGATAATATTTGCACTCATGCTTCCTGACTAGGTGCTTGAAATTATAGGGATTCCTATTATTATATATAAGGTATAATCTATATTCAGAGAGAAAATTTATTTTAAATAAGGTCAGTCAATACTTGAGTGTGGCCTTCCCACTTTTTCCACTTAGAGATCTCTGTGGAATCCACATATCCAATTCCAAAATGAGGTTCTCTTAGAGGTATGTGACCACCCAAATCAGAGCAAAGGTTCATGGGAAAGGATATACAGAGGCCTATTGCTCTGTGATGCCATTCTAGTTCTTGTCTGCAAACTCATTCTCTGATTCACAGATATGACCCTGAGAACTATCAAATATAGAATTGCTTCTGTTATCTGAGATGGAGATTCTTAAGGTGGAAAGTTCAAGAATGAGGATCCCTGGTTTGCAAAATAAAGTCACAGAAGGCCAATGAAGAATCAGAGATGATAAAGGAATTTGAACAGCACAGATCATATTTATGCATGGAGGAAATAAGGCATAGGCTTTGAACCAATAGTTAGTACCTGCAAGAACATTCCCATTCAAGCTCATATCAGTCGTGGTCACCAGAAAGTAATGCACATCCCCATTTGGACAGGATCAGTTGTAATATCAGGAGTTCCATGAAATCCTGGTATTATCTATTTGCCTCTTGTGTGATGGAAAACAGTAAAGGGAAAATTTAGTTCAAATCTGACTTTCAGTAAAATAAAATTTTAGATGGGCATATGGACAGATGAATTTCAGAAATTTCTATATTAGTAACTAATGGAAAATGGACTTTGAAATTTGAACAATTATTGTGGAATGCACCCACTCTATTCCTAAGTCATGTTATTTCAATAAATATATTGGGAAATTTTTGCCAACTGTGAGATATGATTCACTGATGGGTCACTAAATATTTTAGTGGATGAGACTTTTCAAAGTATTATAAATGGGTTACCATAGTATTAGAATTTTCCTTCAAGTATTTAGAGTGACATAGGATGTTCTGTATTTCTCTGTATAATTATTTCTGGTAACTGGGTGAGGTTTTTAGAACCACAGTGTATTTACCTGAACAAAGAGAAGTTAGTGAAAATGAAACGCTCTTGCTATGTTTGAATTTATTCATTTGTAGCACAATTATTTCAATTGTGAATTTACTAAACAAAAAATTAATAAAAAGTTAGAATTCCATATGAGTTCTGATGTACCCTATCTGCTCTCCAGGAAGCAAGACTGGCTGCAAAGAAAATATATGTTCATCCTCCCTGTTCAGTAATGGAGGGCTGAAGTGTTGTGTGTGAAATGTAGTCTTATGCTCCCATGATGTCATCAACTCAAGAGCATGAGAAGGACTTCCAGGTTGCTGCTCAGCATGTGCCACTCTACCCACTTCTGTCATTTTCTCTCTCAAAATTCTAAAGGGAGCTACAGATAAAAATTGCTATCTGGTCCTGCCCCAATATTCTGGAGTTGGATTCTGTACCTCTGATGTATTGGTGCAAGGATGAAATGGAGCTCTGAGCCTTGGGTGCCCAGGAGGGTAAGAAATGTATCCCCCACATGGTGGCAACAGAAACATCAATAAATCCCAGGCATTAATAGTTGAAGGTGACATGAACTTTCATCCTGCAAGTGTGAGCTAGTCCAGGAAGGGACATGAGTTTAGAACCTCAAATTTTGGGCTACGAAATAGTAACTAAGGCTATGATTTTAAGGATTGCATTATCAGCAGATGGTTCACAGTCAGAAAACCAACATCTGTCTATAGTGTATGGAAGCTGTTCTACAATGGTAAAACTGATGAGGTATATTAAAACAAAAACTGCCAAACCGATGCTTTTCAAAGTATTTTTGTAGTGCACTTATAGATGTCCCACAGCTAAAAATTGAAGTGGGAAATTTAGTGTCTTTATGGGGGGGGAATATGTGGAGGCATGGTTACTGGGAACTGTGTCATTTGGAATCATTACTGGAAAAGTGTACTACAGAGTATACTATATGCCCATTTTTCCTTTAATTGTGAGGCAAAATGGTGAAATTCAAGATGCGATATGTTTGGTGAATGTAGGCATATTATATCTAGGGAGCATTGTAGTGAAATAAAACCTAATATGGGTTGGCACCACGGCTCAATAGGCTAATCCTCCACCTTGCAGCGCCGGCACCCCGGGTTCTAGTCCCAGTCGGGGCACCGGATTCTGTCCCGGTTGCCCCACTTCCAGGCCAGCTCTCTGCTGTGGCCCGGGAGTGCAGTGGAGGATGGCCCAAGTACTTGGGCCCTGCACCCTATGGGAGACCAGGATAAGCACCTGGCTCCTGCCATTGGATCAGGACAGTGCGCCGGCCACAGCACGCTGGCCACGGTGGCCATTGGAGGGTGAACCAACAGCAAAACGAAGACCTTTCTCTCTCTCACTGTCCACTCTGCCTCTCAAAAAAAATAATGTGGAGTTTTTTGTGGTGCATCTCTCTTAATAGGAAAATAGCTAATACTACCCAATTGCTTTTTTTATAGTGTAAATTTTAAGGAGCGCACAGTCTCCTTTAACATACCTTATTTGAACAATTTATCTTTCAATTATTGTTTTGAAATATTATTTTAACCAGTTCAACAGCAAATAAACATTTTAATTAGCCTATAACATGTGCTTAATCTCTGCTAATTAATAGAGTTGTGAGTGCTTTTTGAAGGTACCCTTTCTTGACACTTCTCATGTATAAAGGACTTTTATGATGGGGAAGTTGATTGTTGTTATTCCTCTAGCTGAGGTGTCAATTATTCTCTGTTCATTTCTATCATGACCTTGCTTTGTTTCTTTAAATTGTTGATTGATTCATTTACCTTAGCAAGGTACATCATGAAGGTATATCACAAACACCCACATGTTGGGCAATGGCATTAATTAGAGGAGGGATCCCACATCCATTCGCCCATAAGCCACTTTTCCTAACGCCTCTCGTAATATCTATAGTCCTCATATCTGTATTGCTTTTGAGTCTGGGTTTTGGGGAACCTCCTCTCAAAGAGATATTCAAATGAATTGCCAAGCAAAAAAATTGTATGAAGAAGTGGTGAGTCTTGGAATGGAAAGACTTTCTGAATAAAAAAGTGATCCAGGCCTCTAACAAGGCTACTACGTTGCACTCAGAGTAGCCAAAAAAAGGAGAAACTGGTAATGAGGATGGCAGCTGGATGATCCCTTCCATCTCAAAAAAGAAGACAGGTGCCTTCATCTTTTGGTCAGAGAAGTCCCTGGAGAAGAAAGCCATGATGTCTTGGAAGACCCTGCTCATTGAAAGACCCTGCTCCTTGAAAGAAGATAAATACTATTTCAGCCAAATGAGATTTGCTGGGTGAGTTCCGTGGTGTCCTTCCAATGATTAAGAGCCACCCACTTGCTCCCAGAAGGAATGTCCCCAGAAGAATGCTGCACAGAAATCTATCCTATATCACTATGAGAATAATGTCTCCAGAGGAGTTCAGAAGGTGCCAATTGTCAAATTGTCTTGGTGATGGTGGGCTCATGACCCAAGGAAAAAAATCAGTTCCTTGGATCAATGTAGTATTTTCAATTATGACAGAGATGACCTTTATATAAAATACATCTACACCCCACACGCAGATACAATGCCTCATAGACTAGCAGATCAGATGGAGTGGTAATTGACAGCAGCAAATGATCAGTGCCACAACCTTCAAGGTTCCTTAGAGCCACATCTTGAAGATATTCACAGGGAAGATAATGGTGGGACACGCAATCCACAGTGATTTCAAAGGGATCTTGTACTTTCAACACAAGCCCATCACATGTGATACTTCCCATATCCACCTCCTGAATTGTAAGACCATCTGCCCCAAGAGTGCCACCATGTCTCTAGTCATTTCACCACGAAGCTGCTGTATCAGACATATAATTTAGAAAAGTGAATAGTCCTCTTTAGATATGGTCAAGCCACCAAGGAATTTTGCAAGTTGATTGAAGTTGAGTGGGAACAGTACCTGACCCTGAATCCCCCAAAACATTAGCAGTGGTGGAAACATTGGTTATGTGGGGAGGCAGAGGCAACAAATAGAAACAAACAGTGGACCATAGACAACTACCTGTTCCACAGATGGAGAAGGTAGACCCTTGGGAAAGAGAGAGGCTCTAACTTAGACTTAATATCCATTGAAATCATGCCTGAGCTATTGTGTTTTGTGTCTCTTTGGCATCCCTTGGAATGGAGAATCCAACATGACAGAACCTAGTTCTACACAGTTTACTAACTTAAATGGTGCTCACCACAGGTACCAGAGTACATTAGGCTGGTCATGCATTTTGACTTTCAAGGGGAGTGTATACTGGGAATTGTCATGTCCCATTCTGCCTTGTCATTATGTTCTTACTTTGTGCCTTTTGTTCTTGAATAATTAACAATGCATTCATTTATTCTCATAAATGTCCTGCTTGAATAATGAGTTTATGCTCACATTGCATGTGACATACTCCACTCTTGGCTCTGAGTCTACGTGCAGTCTGTGGCACATGTTTTCTGTTGTATCTGTTTGATTTGTTCAAAAGCCATTGATGATGAGGTCTAGATCCTCATAGAGTTTCAGGGCAGTGATATAAGAGTGTAGCTTGGAAACCAACTTTTATTTTTGAGAAAAGACCTCTCTTACCCAAGGCAATAGATGCTTTATTTAATTAAGTCCTGTCCAGTAGGTTAAAGAAGAATTTAAATGTCCTTAATGCAAATTGCTGCAACCACCAGGGATGGGCCAGGTTCAAGCTAGGAGCCATAAACACCATTTGTTCTTCCTACTTGCTTGGTAGGGATACAGGTATTTTGCCATCTTCTGGTGCATTAGCAGGTACATTAGTAGGGTGCAGGATTGAAAGCAAAGCAGCTAAGACTTGAGAAAACACTGTTGCTGTGAGCCATGGCTTAATTTGTTGTGCCACATTGCTGGCCCCTCCATTCATCTCATCTTTTCAGTATAATTCTGGAGTCTTCTATGTATTCCAAGAGCAAAGAAAGTGCATATATCTTTAATAAATTTTTCATTCCTCAACTTATTTTCATTATTTTAGGAGCTTTAGGACTGTTCACTGAATGAAGTTGAAAAATAAATAAATTCATCTTTAGGGAATCTACATAAATAGATCAAACTGATATGGTTATAAGATAGTAAAGCCACCTAAGCTGAGTGAAAATTGGTGTCTGTTCTTTCTGGTGTTATCATAAGAAACAAAATTTGTTTCAATTTTCAAATTAAAATCTAGAGAAGAATATGCAAATCCTTTTGAAACATGAAGTCTAAGTGTCTTGCCATATAAACGATATAGTGGATGGTGTTTTAGTATCAAGCTGGAAAAAAACTCTCACCATTTTATGGTGGTGACAACTACTAGTGCTAAAATACAAATAATTTAAAGATTTTCCTAGAGTTGCTGCCATAGTGTGGCCATCAGTCATTTTTGAAGCTGTGCTTGTTTTATGAATAAAAGTGGGAGTGTGGAGACTGTAATACAGACTCTTAAATAATTCTCCAAATATTTCTCTCAGCTAATCTGTACCTGCAGATTGTACTGCAACGGTCCAGGTAGTATTTTCAGGAGAATATCTGAATTGCTTTTTTGTAATTTAAAAAACTTAGTTTAGTATTTGAAAAATTTACCATTAACTGAATTTCTAGCCAAATTTGAAGACTATTTTCTAGCCTTTGCACATGAATGTTCTCTTGTGTATTTTAAATTTTTATGTATTTATTTGAGAGGAAGAGAGAGAGGTTGACCAAGTGAGAGAGACAGACATATACAGAGAGTTCTCATCTACTCTTTCACTCCCCAAAAGCCCAGGGCAGTTAGGGCTTGATGACATCTGAAGCCAGGAGCCAGGAATGTTGCCATAGTCTCCCATAGTAGGGGCATATGCTGCTAGACTACGCTAAGCTCCATAATCTAGAAGGTATCACAGCCCGAATAGGAAATCAAACAAAAGCACTCTAACGTGGAACTAAGACAACCAGCAATGTGACTACTATGTTAGGTGCTCGTCCCCATTTTTAATTCTTTCTGCCATTTTTGCAACTACTGCCCATGATTTTCTCCTGGTAATTCTTTTATGCTCACTTCTGACAGGACCTCACTGGTGTTTTCCTTATTCCATGAATTCCTCTACTACCGTCATTATATGACCCATCACAATGCTCCATATGGTCTTCCATCAGTGCCATCCCCTAATTCACCATGACTGATTTAGCCTTCTGTTTCCATCAAATGTGGGCCTCTTACCAAGCCTCCAGACAACATTTTGAACTTTCTACTGAATCACTCTTTGTAGAGATCCAAATGGCACTTCAAGCTCTGCAAATCCAAAATGAAACCCTATCCCAGATTCTTCCATTTTCATCACATGTGGGACTGCTGACAACCAGCCTCATTCCAAGCCACAAGCAATGGTGTTTTCCTGGACTCTTCTTCTTTCTGAAGACTGTTTTGACCTGGTGTCAAATTCTGGTTAATTCTGTTTGGTTTAATGTTGTTCAAATGCCCACATGCAAGGTTTATAAAAGGAAGAACTTTCATTGCTCAAATGAAAATATAGTAATATTTTGTGTACCAAAAAATGTTACTCTTGGCAAAAGCTAAGGGGTTTGTTAGCTCAGTGATAAGACTGAATCTGTTTTGCTTCGTGCTAATAGTCAGAAGATATGATAATAGCCCTGGCAGTGAGAGAAAGTTAAGAGTTAATGATTTTGACGGCTAGCACTGTCGTGTAATGAGTACAGCCACTGTCTGCATTGTCAGTTTCCCATATGTGCAACGATTCCAGGCCTGGCTGCTCCACTTCTGATCAAGCTCTCTGCTATGGCCTGGGAAAGCAGTAGAAGAAGCTCCAAGTCCTTGGGCCCCTGACCCCCATGGGAGACCAGGAAGAACCTCCTGGCTCCTGGCTTTCGATCAGCACAGCTCTGGCCATTGTGGCCAAATGGGGAGTGAACCAGTGGATGGAAGACTTCTCTCTGTCTCTCTCTCTAAGCCTCTGCCTCTCTGTAACTCTGCCTTGCAAATAAATAATTAAATCTTACAAAAAGAGGTAATCATTTTCATGTGAATGAGAGTCAAGGGAAAGATCCACAAAAGAATAAAGGACATGGGTTGTATCTATAGTTTTTTTTTTAACACAAACTATTATTTGTTTAAGAATCATTTGAGAGAGAGAGAGAGAGAGAGAGAGAGAGAGAGAGAGAGAGAGAAGGAGAAAGAGACTTCCATTCATAGATTCACTCATCAAAGGCTGCAATGGACAGGACTGGGTTAGGTCAGATCCAAAAGCCAGGAGGCGTCATCTAGGTCGCCCATATCGGTGCAGGACCCAAACATTTGGGATTTTCTCAGGGGCTCTCTCAGGTACATTAGCATGGAGCTAGATCAAAAGTGGAGCAGCCAGGGCATGGACCAGCACCCATATGGGATGCAGGCATCCAAGGCAGCAACTTAACCTGCTGTGCCACAGTGCCAGCCCCTAAAATTATGGTTTTCTAGACCAAATATGACTTTTCATGATTTCATACTTTTAATTCTGGTATTGTTCACGTCACTTCTACATGTGTGTGGGACAATGGATATATGTGTTAGTCATAACTATGATCATGTATTAGAAAATAGTCAATAAAATCAAATTTTTTTACTGTTTTATATGGGTATATATGCTAAAACATAAAACTTAAACCATTTCGAGTGAACAGTTAATTGGCATCAACTACATCATATTGCTTTGCAACCATCAACACAATCCCCCTAAAGAATTTCTTATATTCCCCACAGGAAGTTTTATCTCCATCAGTCACTAATTTCCTGTTCTCCATCACATGCCCTACCAATCATTGGCCTACTTTCTATCTCTATGAGTTTATCTATGTTACTGCCTCATGTAAGTCAAGTCATACAATATTTGTTTTCTTATTATTGGCTTATTTAATGTAGCATAATGTCTGTCAGGTTCATTTATGTGGAATATTTGCCCCCATTTTCTCTTTAAAGTTCAATATTGTTTTTCACCATGAACTAAGATAGTGTTTCATAAAACTTTCTCACTTCAGTCTTGGTAAGGAACACAACTGCAAACTAAAGGCAAGTACCTTGCTATGCTCCAAGCCACTCACAGAAGGCAGCTTCCTTTTGTGAAACCAGAAACTCACTCCACTGGCCAATCATTAATCCAGATGTCAGAGAGGGGGAGTTCTTGGTGGAATCAGTTATTGCTAGAAGAGCTTTGCTTACACAGTGAAAGACAGGCATAGGGGCTCCTGTCTTTAGGGCACATCTCACATATCCCTGAGCATTGCTCCGCTGGGATGCCTAGTGTATCCTATAAGAAGAGGTGCACATTGCCCCTAAGAATTGGTCTGCAGTCATTTTATCCCACTCAGTAGAGCATTGTGGAGCATGGCTGGATAAGTTTGGATTGGGTATTCTCCTGCCAGGAAGAGCCATGTGATAGGGGTGAGGCACATGGAATTGAGAGTCCACAAATGATTGGCTGAGCCATTAAATCATAGTCATTGCCAAATGATCACATAGCAATGTAGGAATAGGAGCCCCAGGTTCAGGCACTTTCTTTGAAATTATTATTTCCATCTATTGTTATTTGTGTCTGTCCTGATTAAGGAGTCATTAAACAACTTAAATTGATGTCTTTGACTCCTACCTGCTCATTGAAGATTCAAGTGAGAATGATGCCTGCCTGAGAATATGCAGTTTACTCTAGATGAAATTCCTGTACTTGAACATGGGTTAGCTATGTTAGAACTCTGAGTATGAAGGCTAATTGATTCTGTAGAGAATATGATACATTAACTCAAGTGTATGCATTTATGTCACTCTGGAAATGATTACAAAGACTTTCGGAAGTTTGAAATTAGATAACCTAGAAATTGACTTATCAAAATAACAAATATACATATATCTACTCAGAAAAATTGATTTGAAATTCATTTGACTATGAATCATACAGGAAGGAACACAGCAATTTCCCATAGATAATGTGAGATTTCATTGTGGGAATCATTTTAAACAACACACCAATGTGTATTCTAAACACTCTCTATCTTATGATTAACATTTCAAGCTTATTACAGCACAGTCACAGCCCTACTCTGGTGTTTTAGAATGGTGACAGCTTGCACATGATTAACATATTCCAGGGTCTCCACCATTTAACAGTTATATCTGATCAGCTTTAATTGTCTGTTACCTGCAGCTGCCTCCTAAAAATAATAAACATTGTAATTTTACTTGTTGGGAAGTAGTTTACATTAAATTTATAGTAAAGCTCTAAAAATACGCTAAAAGTCAAGCGACTCAATCATATAAAAAATGTAGAAACACATTTGATAAAACCTAATATTCAGAGAAACGTAGAAAGGAACTACCTCAATATGATACAGAGCACACATGATTACCCTGCAGCCAACATCATACCTAGCGGTGTGACCATTTACCAGACGGCATGGTTTCTCTTAACAACAGAAACTGGGCAATGAGGTCCACCCTTGTTTCCATTGAATATTCTACTTGTGGGACAAGTGGTTACAGGGCTGCCAAGACTAAGGTGAAATCTCGGTATGCACAGTCTGTACAGATTGCCTGGAGTCCCAGCAGGCAGCCCAGCTCTCACCCAACAGGGTTCATGGGACACAGGGAAGATCTATCCCAGTGTCAGACTCAGGACTACGGATTCTAGAGTAACCACCATTACAACCACGTCTCCCTACAGGAAGCTCTACCACACCCATCAGCTCCACATCCCCTTTTCAAGACACCTGTTTTCATATACTATTTCTCAGGTTTGGAGGTATCTGGCTTTACTTCTTCACAGAGTGGCAGAGGCTGACGCTTCAACCCGGGATCTCAGCAGTAGAGCCTGGATACAAATGTGACATTTTGTCACCAGAGCACCTGATTGAAGAATTTGCATGCACAATGTCACAGTGCTGTAGCCAATCAGTATCTTTCATAGTATGAGGTCAGAGAGTGTAGAATGGGTTGTGACATGGAATGTGCAATATGGGAGTTATGAAGGGAGAAGTTTGGTGCCAGATCTGAAGCACACTCTTCCAGCTCCACAACATTCCCAGCAACTATGAATGCCTCAGCTCAATGTTTTTACAGGGATCCACCAGTAAACTGGAGTTTGCAATAACCTACTTCAAGCTAGTTAGCATTTACTGAATATATGTTGACTCCTGGACCTTCATTCTTCTTAATATTCTCCAACAACTTTTCTGTTTGGTCATTTATTTTCTACATATGGTTTTTTATGAGTACTTAAAGATATTACATACTTTAATCCTTTGATTCATCTTATATGGGTGGCAGGGGCCCAACTACTTGGCTGTCTTCTACTAGTTTCCCAGGTGCATTAGCAGGGATCTGAATCAGAAGCTGATCAGCTGGGATTGAATCTGGTGCTCCTATGGGATGCTGACATCACAGGGGACAGCTTAACATCCAATGCCACAGTAATAGCTCCTAATTTTATATATTTAACATACGAAATGCACACTTGAAACTGGGTAGTAAAGTAACTTTTATGTTACATGTATTTTATCACAATATAAATAGAAAAACTTTTAAAATAATGGCCTTTATTAAAAAACCATATTTTTCAAGAAAATAGATTATAAATATTATTTGTTACTCTTAGAAATGAATGATTTCTATTTCATTCCCTATTTAAACATACTATAATATGTTTGAATATTATATTATATATTATGTAATATAATATTATATATTATAATATTATAATATTATATATGATAATATATGCAGTTACGTAATAGTTTCTTGAATATCAACAGCAACATTCTATTCCCTGGGGTGTTTTCTCACTAGTCATAAATCATTATTGAAGCAGCTGTTTTTCCTAAGTATTTGTGGAAAAACCATGATAGTAAATCTGTTTAGTGCTTCTGTTAAACAAAATTCTGGAAGATGCGTTTGTATTATTTAATAGTTATATTTGAACATAATAACTGGTAGCTCTTTCTAAAATGCTCCTGATATTGAGGTTCTTGCTCACTATAAGAATGCTGTTGTGAGAGCCCTCGTACAAGAAGAAATTATTCTGTGAAAATTGGGTGAAAATCCCAATGGTTGCCCATCATTTGTCTCTCACTCACAAATAAGCACTGCTTTGTGAAAGAAACTGTAGGACAAGTGTCAAGGAATTCTCTCCCACATCTTTATATTGGGTTTCAAGAATTTGGTGTATTTTTACTACATAGGATGGATTAAAGTACAAATGGAACACAAATGTGTTCTTCTACTTAAGCAGTGAACACAAGTTGGGAGTAGTCATGAGAGAATAAATTCTGCAAGTGAGCACTTTATTTTTTAAGACATGTATTTCTTTGAAAGACAAGTTAGAGAGGGATAAGGAAGGACAGATAAACACAGCAAGAGAGAGGGGAGGGAGAAGGGTGTGGAGAAAGAGTCTGTGGGGAGGAGGAGAGAGCAAGAGGAGAGAAGGAGAGGGTGAGAGTGCATGGAGAGAGTGGGGTGAGTGGTAGGGAGAGTGGAGAGGGAAAGTGGATGGGGAGAGTGTAGAAGGGAAGATGGGTGGGGGAGAAGGGAGGGGGAAAATTGGAGAGGGAAGGGGGATTCTGTTAGGGGAGGTGGAGAGGGGAGGGGAAGAGGGGAAGCATAGGGAGAGAGGGCAGGGTGAAAGAGGAGAGGGGGAGAAGGGAGAGGGGAGGGAGAGAGATGAGAAGGGAGGTGGGAAGGGGAGAGGTGGGGGCAAATATCTTCCATGCAATTCTTCACTTACCAAAGTGTTGAAACAACCATGGCTGGAAAGGCTGAAGCCAGAAGTCTGGAGCTTCATCAAGGTCTTCCAAATGTGTGATGCCATGTGCTCGCTTCGGCAGCACATATACAAGTGTGTGATGCCTGCAGTGGCCTAAGCACTTGAGCCATTATCTGTTGCTTTCCCAGGGATATTAGCCAAGCAGCCCGGTCAGAAGTGGAGCAGCTGAAAAAAACAAACAAACAAACAAACAAACAAACAAAAAACACCAGTGCCCATATGGTGTAATGGCATTATAGGAAGCAGCTTAACTCACTGCACCACCATACACTCTTCTTTTGAGTGATTCTTGGTAAGCAGAATTGTTTGCGACTCATCACGTTGTTCATAATGCTGGTCTCAAGAAGAAAACACACAAGCGCAATGACAGAGATAATATAATAATAAACCATTTTTACTCAAATTGATAAAACCCATCGTGGAGAAGCAAGAAATACTGGAATAAAGTTCCTTGACATGGAAATGATATTTTAGAGAGGAAATGTCGGTAGTCAACAGTACACTTGAAAAGACTTGGCATATCAGGAACCTAAGAATGATATAAAAAAACGTTGATAGGTAGTGATTGATAGGTGTGAGAATGGGAACTTTCTCCAGAAGTAGTCAGGAGTGGAGGCTCTGAGGAAGACATGGGAGCAGTGAGGACACCTAGAAATCTCTACAGGACAGATGGAAACTGAGCAGAGCCTGGAAATTGCCCTGAAGGTGGTGGTGTGGGGGCATGAATAGTAATCAGAGCCAGAATGGGCAGAATGCAAGGAATAACGGACAGGGAGAGGAGTGTAAGAGACATGAAGTTTTGCATGATAAAGGACACTGTCAGCCATGGCATCAAACAGTACTACAGAAAGCCAAAATTTGTTCCTCCTGTCTAAAGGAATTTTTCATTCCTTTGGTCAATATATTCATTTTCCAACCACACCCCATCTTCCCAGCATCGAGCAACCATATTTCTACTCTCTGTGAGAATGACATTTTTGAATACCCATATATGTTTCTTTGTAGGTGGGTTATTTAGCATAGCATAGTATCCTCCAGTTTAAAACATTTCATAGCAAATAACAGATTTATCATTTTTAGAGGTTGAACTGTATTCCAGTGCGAATATATATCACACAATATGGTACATTCATCTTTTGATGAACACTTGTGATTCTACATCATGGCTATTGCTAATAATGTGGAAGTGAACACAGCAGGGAAGGTGTTTCTTCAAAACACTGATTCCGTTCTTTGAATAGATACCCAGGAGTCAGTCTGGTGGGTCAAATTATAATAATTGTAAATCTGTTCCTGATTTTTAAGCCTTTGCTACATGACTGCTTCTAATGGCTGATCACATGTTTCCTTTCTCTTCTAAAACACTAAATTCACTCACTCCAGTAGATTGACTATTACCACAAAAGAGATAACAAGCAATGATGATTATGCGGGTAAAAGAGAACCCTGCACACAGTTGGTGGGAATATAAGTAGGTACAGCCACATTGAAAGAGTATGGTGGTTCCATAAAAATTAAGCATGAAATATTTTACATGCCTGTTGTACCTTTAATAAAGTGACTTAAAAAAGCATTATGCTAAGTAAAGGAGTTGTGTTGAATAAATGTGAAATATTCAGTCAGGAAATTCTTAGACACATGTAGATTAGTGGTTATTACTGGGATTGAGACTTAGGAGTGATACATGAAATGTGTGGAAGTTCTTATTAAGATGCTGAACACATTTAAAATAGATTATGTTGATGGTTGGACATATATGTAAATATACTCAAATTACAGAATACAACATTTGAATTAATTTTAATAATTTATTAAATTTTAAAAGTATATGTGAATGCATTATATCAAGTGATATATCAGAGATAAAATGGATATAAACACATAATATACAATTATATTCTTCCGCAAACATGGTAGATTTTTTTCTTTTTTAAAGATTTTATTTATTTATTTGAGAGGTAGAGTTATAGGCAGAAGGAGAGACAGGGAGGAAGATCTTCCATTCGTTGGTTCACTCCAAATGGCCACAATGGCCAGAGCTGGGCCGATCTGAATCCAAGAACCTGGAGCTTCTTCCAGGTCTCCCACACAGGTGCAGGGGCCCAACCACTTGGGCCATCATCTATTGCTTTCCCAGGTCATAAGCAGAGATCTAGATCAGAAGACAAGCATTCAGGACATGAACCAGTGCCCATATGGGATGCCAGCACTGCATGCAGAGGCTTAACCCACTATTCCACAGCACCACCCCTCTAGATATTCTAAGATACAAGCAAATACAAATAAAAAAGAATAAAGATATGCTATCACATAGCAACCATAAGTGACATGGAGTAGGTATGTTCCTATCAGATAAAATGACTTTATAAGTGCCAGGTAGATATATGGCCTACCAGTTAAGATGGTGTTTATGACATCCCATATTGGAAAACTTGGGTTTGATATCCTGCTCTGGCCCCTGACTCCAGCTTCCTGTTAATGCAGACCCTGATGGGCAGCAGAGATGGCTCAAGGAATGGGATCATGCTTGAGTTCAGCCTGGATTGTGTTCCTGACTCCCAGATTTTCATGTATTTGGGGAGTGAACCAGGAAGTAGGAGTGCTTGCTCTCTCACAAATATTCACATTTACATAAATATGCATATATATTTATGTATATTATACACAAATACACATAAACACACATGTAAGATTATGAATCCCAAACTTGGCAACATAACCAATTGGTAAGAGAATATATCTCACCATGTTGATTTCTTCTATATTCTGTGTTCTATGTCATCACAGAGTTGCAAATCAGATTTGGTTGGAATAATTAAATAGGCTAATGTTACAGAGTATCTTCCTCCGTGCATTTATAGAGTTGACTTACCAGCACATCACTTTAAATTGCAAACTACCATACATTACATGTGCTATATTCAAGTTCTGTTGAATATGAAGGAAGACGGCAAACAGGTGAACAAGTAAAACCCTGCAAATATTTTTTGGTGGTAGCAACGCCATGGACATTTTGAAGTTTCATATATATTTTTAATTTTTTAGGTTTATTTTCAGATTTATCAATATATGAGAGAGAGAGAGAGAGAGAGAGAGAGAGAGAGAGAGAGAGAGTGTTTTCCATCCACTGATGCACTCCCCAGATGGCCACAACAGCCAGTGCAGCATCAGGCCAAAACTTCATTCATAAAGGAGCCAAGAGCTTCTCTCTAGTCTCCCACATGGGTGATGTGGGCCCCAACAATGGGTCCATCTTCTGATGAATTTTCCAGGACATTAGCATGGAGCTGGAATGAAAGTGGAGAAGCCAAGGGTTAGGTTGGCACCCATATGGGATGGCGGTGACTTTACCCACTATGCATCCTTGTTGCGCCCTCACATGTGTTTTGAAAATTTAACAATCCTATTGGTAGAGGATACCAGACATATGATGCGTCTCCCAACTTACACACACTGCCTGAGTGAGCTGAAGCAACTAATGTGATCTCTACCTCCAAGATGCACTGCTCTCAATCTAGTTTTTTGTTTTTGTGCTGGGGAAAGCAGCCAAAGTTGGGCCAAATATTTGGGCCTTTGCCACCCACATTAGGAAACTGGTTGGAGTTCCAGGCTCCCAGCTTCAGCCTGGCTTGGCCCTAGTCATTAAAGCCATTTGGGGAGTGAATGAGAGCATAAGGAAGAGCTTTGTCTTTCCCTCTTTCTCTGTCAACTTTTCAAATCAAATAATCTTAAAAGAAATAATGGGCAAATCAAATCAAAGCCAGGGATATTTTTCTGTGCTTATGTGGAGAATTAAGTGTTATGAAGCTCAATTCAGATTTAGATTGCTTTTCATGTTCCGTGTGACAATGTTAGAAAAATCTGTAGTAGTGTCTTTTTATTTTGGAAGGAATCTGTCCTTCAACAGCCTGTGTGATGGTTGCATGAGCTCTGATAGGCCTTATAATATAAGGTTCTTTGTGTCTGTTTCTTTGCATTTCTTTTACTCTGTGTTATTCCCCTTATGTTGATTATTCCCTACTTCTTCATCCCAAGTAATTGGTAAGTTTTAATGTACTTAAGAGATTTCAAATCTTTAAATGAAACATTTTAACTGGCCAGTAGTGTCCAGTTTTCATGAATTTTTTTTCATAAAACAGTTAAAATTATTATTGTTTTCTGTAAGTCTTGGAATGAAAAACAAAATTTATTTTTAAATTGATTTTTAGAACTCTAATATAAATGATTGTAAACAATCAAGGGAACCAGAATTAATTCTTAGGCAAATAAATGACCAACCAAAAAATCCCTTATTTTCACCTTCTTCAGGAAAAAAATTGGAAAACTCAATTTTACGAGAGTAAAAGGTTAATTGTCTTAATATAAATTAAGTAGAAAAAAATTTTCAACAGCAAAATTATTTTCAATTTGCATTTTTTTAAGAACAGCAAGCTTAATTATCTTAAGACAAACACAAGTTTCCAATATGTTTTTATATATTTATATTCTTCAGTAATTAAATTTTGTTTCAACTCTAATTTCAAAAACATACTAGTCACTTAAAATACTCAGGTATTATTTGAAATTTATGCATTAACTTATAATGATTTTTATAACAAGAAGATTTTAAAAGATCATTAGCTTAATGTGCCAATTATTGATAAATAGATGAAAAAACTTAGCTTAGTCATCCATGCATAAAAACAAATACTACATGATATACTTCACTCATTTCATAGTGTATGCTTTAAAATTTTAATAGCATTGATTTAAGCAATTGTCTTACATTACTAATTTTCATTCATATAGCTAGGACTATTTAATTTATATAATAAAATGACATTACTGAGCAGTAGACATAATTTTCATTTTAAAAATGCCCAAAAATTGGATACAGTGAATATCAAAAAGTTTATGTGCATATAATAAATAGTCAATGGACTTCAATTTATTTTGCATAAAAACAAGCTTATCTTTTTAAAAACTTTTATTTTCAATTACTTGTCCAAAGGAACAGAAGAGACTGAGCTTTTGAAAAGAGGCTATAATTGTTTGGGAAACTTTTGAGAGACCTTAATCTTGAAAATGGGAGTGACATGAACAATTAAGGGATCTAATTGACTGAGTCTCCTCTGATGAACCTACGGGACTGTAGGTACTAGATCCTATTCCTTCCATATCTATATTTGTGAAATAAAATTCAATTTTAGGGCCCCAGGAGCATCAAAATACCAAAATTTCTAAAACTGGAGTCCTCTTTAGTGTAAGCTGAAGGACCCCTCCCCTGCAGCTGCCTCTGATGAATGTAGAACTTTGTTAAAATTAAGAGTGGGAAGGGAGAAGGAGGAGCAAGAACGGTTGGTGCATGGGTGTAAGGGAGCTTAGGAAGGGAAGTATCACTATGTTTCTAAATCTGTATAAATGAAATACATGAAACTTGTATAACTTAATTACATTTTTAAAAAGGAAAAAAATAGAATAGAATGTTTATTTTAAGGATATAAAAGGAAGAGACCACAAAGACATCTGCACAGGATATTCCTCACAGTGTTGCTTGTAATAGCAATCAATCAGCAAGTAGGAAACAATTGGAAGCAACATTCAAAACAGCATCAGAAAAGGACTAGGTAAGTCAATGATGGTGCATCCAACAAGATTAGCCTCCTAAATGGAGACTAATTCATTTATTCTTATCCCACTACTATCCAGTGATGTCTGTAAAACACCAGAGACAAAAAGATCTCCATGCTGAAAACCTACCTACAGTTTCTGGTTTAAAGCATTTGAAAAAATAAGAAAGTATTAGTTAAAAAAATAAAATGAAAATATTATAAAGATATTTATTATGCAAAATGGCATTTTAAACAATTTTAGAAAAATGGAATTTAAAAGTCAGTTTACTTTGGGGTAAGCAAATTTGAAATCCATGCATAAAAAGAGTCTTTGGAAACTTATTGAAAATTTCTAATATGAAACTCTATATATGGACTTCAAGTTTTTTTTTTTCTGAATAAGAGTAATGTTTAGTATCATTATACAAGAAATTTTGAAGTCATTGTGCATACTATATTGAAATATGTATGCATTGTGGCATGGCTAAACGATGTGAATAAAGATACATATCAACTTGAATATGTGTTGAGTCAGAAGTTCTTAAATCTATTTTCTCGGGCCGGCGCTGTGACACAGTGGGTTAATGCCCTGCCTGGAGCGCTGGCATCCCATATGGGTGCCAGTTCGAGATCTGGCTGCTCCACTTCCAATCCAGCTCTCTGCTACGGCCTAGGAAAGCAGTAGAAGATGGCCCAAGTCCCCTGGCTTCGGATCCGTGTAGCTCCAGCCATTGCTGCCAGCTGGGGAGTGAACCATCAGATAAAAGACATCTCTCTCTCTCTCCCTCCCTCTCTCTTCTCTCTCTCTGCCTCTCTTTTCTCTGTGTAAATATGACTTGCAAATAAATAAATAAATCATTAAAAAAGCTATTTCCTCAACAATTTTGGAGAATACAGTGCATTGTTATCACTTACACTCACCATGTTTCACTGTTTCCTTCATCTTCCAAGTCAACCTACTTTTTAAAAGATTAATTTTTATTAATGTAAGGCAAACAGATTTCATGCTTATTAGCGTACATTTCTAAGAGGCAAAGCATATTATCCTCTCTTTTTCTCTCCTTCCCTCAATCCCCCACTTTCCACCAATTTTTTTTTTAATTTGGCAAAACACAAAATTGCAGCCCACTCTATCATTACAGGATTAATGCACCACTAACCTTAGTATCCAACAAGCAAAAAATATCAACTTTTATCCTTTGATTACACACCCACACTTTTGTTCCCATCACTAAGTTTTATAAATGCCTTGATTCCTCAGCTTAAATGCTGTCCTCCTCAATTCCTTATTGAATGTTACACACCATTATTATGTTTTAACCTCAAATATTACCAACAGTGAACAGTGAAGGCTTTCAAACTATTCTAGCTAAAGCAACCATTACCCCTGTCCTAGGATCTCTTGAATGATAGTGATTTTGTTTTCCTTAGTGCATTTAAAAAGTGTAAATTATTTTACTTAAAAAGATATTGTTTGTAACATGTTTTTTTTTTCCCAGTAGTTTGCCATGTTCTAGGCACTGTTTTAATGACATACATGTAATAACTTCCAAAGCAACCCAGTGAGGCAAGGAATAATAATATTCCCATTTTACAGATGAACAAACTGAAGCAGAGAGAGGTAATACCCAAGGTAATACAGCCAGTAAGTAACAGTTTTGGTAATCTGCTACTGCACAACAAACCATCCCAAAACTCAGTGGCTTAACACAATGCACTTTTCTTACTTCTTATTGCTCTGTGGGTTCTCTGGCTCAGGTGGATGGTTCTTGCTTGAATTCTCTCATATGACCGCTGTCAGTTAGCAGCTGCGCCTTGAAGTCTCTGCAGGCTAACCCGTGCTGGCCTTCCAAGATGACTGTACTCACATATGTGGCATCTTGGCTGGGAAGACCAGAACTTCTGGAGACGGTCTCCATGAAGCCTCTCCATGAGGCTAGCTTGGGCTTCCTCCCAGCACGGTGGTCTTTCCATGGCAGCCACTTCCCCCAGTGTGAGCATTTTAAAATACAAAGGCAGAAGCCACAAGACTTCTTATTCCTTAGCTGCAGTCACACAGTATTACTTCTGCCCACTCTATCTAAAACATATATTATTGCTTAAAGATAATGTGTACCCATCAATGATTATGTTAGAATAAAACACTGAAAAGCAATCATTACAGCTCCCTTGTCAAGAATTAAAGAAAAAAAATGAAATAATATTGAATTAAACCAAGACAAAAATAACACCAGACATTACAAAATGGTGTAAAATATACTAAAAATATATAAGGATACAATGATTTAAAATTATTAAAGTTAATAAATATTAGTAAAATCAATTAAGAAAACCAAAGGAAATTTAAATCAAATCATTATTTTTGTAAGACACTATAGCCTTTACCAAGATGCTAAGAGAAATGTGTGAAATTGATAGGAGTAAAATTCTGACTACAGAGTCCAAAAACCACTATATTTTGAAAATCAAATTCCCAAAACACAAATATAAACTAAAATAGGAAAACTGCCATATAAACCAAGTGAGTTGAATCACATTTTAAAAACTCCAGCCAACTGAGAAAAAAGTTATACAATCAAAACTTCAGGTCCACACTTAGAGGCATTCTCCAAGCAAAAACAAACCTATGTTTTCCAGACCTACACAAAGTGGAAATAAGCAGAGAATGTTTTAAATTTATTTTTGAAAACCAACATTACATTGATGATTATATAAGTGGATCAGGGCTTAAAATAATTCTATTGTATTCTTTCATAAATAGAGATATAAATATCCCAAGCAAAGTATTATTGTAATAACTGAAAGCATGTATGAACATAAAATAGATGAATATGTGAGAGATGATACAAGTTACAAGAATTATTAAGATTCCCAAAAAGGAATCTAAGTAGGTGAAAAATACAAAAAGAAAAGTGCATGATCATTTAGATTACATGTTGAAACTAATTTAATAAAACTCAGCATCTATTAAAAAAAATCAGCCACAATGAATAAAAAATGTGACTTCCTCAGTCTGGCCAAGATCAAAAGGAACCAACAACAAACAACACAACTAACACAGGATCATGAAAGCTTTTTCCTGGGAGTAAGTCTAGACGAGGAGGCCACTCTTTCTCTCCAACTTCCTACTCAAAGGTAGTCAGGAAAATAAAAGGGCCAAAAGAAAATCAAAGATGTAAGTTAATTTCTAAGAAAAATTTTGTTGACATATAAATAGGATAATTCTTATATGCAGAAATAATTCATAAAAATCTAAAAACAAATACAAATGTTATAAATTTAATGAGATTACTGGAAAGACTAATACATAATATCCACTAATTACTAATATCATCAGTAAACAGAAAAAAATATTAAAGAAGGGGCAGATTAGAAAGTAAACATCTACAAGAGAGGTGAAAGTAAAAAGGATTACATTCTGTATTACTTGTGAACACTGTTCAAATCAACATAAAAATACCCACAGAGACCCCACAGAAGTGAGTCAAAAACATGCAGGAAAGAAAGAGGCCTGCAACCCACACACAGCCATTAACTACTGAGTCCCCTTGAGCAGGTCACACACTCCAGGTAGGATTCTCACAGGAGGACACGGGGAGGCACAAGGGATCCAACAGGAGCCAGGATCTGGGAGGGGAAAGGCCCCCTGCTGCCGAGGGTGCAGCCCTGCAGGAGGACATTTCAGACCAGAACCCAGGCCCAGCCTCACTCTCCCATCTGCAGCGGCCTGACAGTAGGCGTCCCCGCTGTGAGGACGCTGATTCCCGAGTCTTCTGTGTCCTGAGTGCTGACCGCTATGCAAGCTGACCAGTCAGGCGCGGTGGCGTAAACGCTAGGGAATCACGCGAGATCTGGACGCCACAGTCGTATTCCAGGTCCAGGAAGGAGAGAGGTCCAAGCGGGAGGCTGGGAGAGTCCTGAGGCAGCCCAGCGCCTGCTCTGCTCTTCCCTTCTGTCATCGCAGGATCCCTGGCAACAGTGAGTGTGTGGGGCTGGGCGACCAGAGTGAGGGCGGGCGGGGCTGGGGGAACGCACTGGGGACACGGGGCTCCCAGAGTCATCTCTGGAACCTGTGTCCCATCTCAGAGTGGCACATCGCCTACCTGGGTCTGCTCTGGCCTCTAGGTGGGCCCTGGAGTGGTAGCCTGGACCGCAGGTGCCCTGTCCTTCCCTGTTCACAGAGGCCGCACTGGGGCGTGGTGGTCACTGGTAGATGCCAGGCCATGTGTGGGTTCAGCAGGGCAGACGCTGTCATATGAGGTCCTGGGTTCCTCCTTCTTCCCATGTGGGAAGCAGGGTCTCCGTTCCCGGCCTTTCTGCACAGCTCTTTCTAGGAGAGATCCTGGTGGCTTTAATGTGTGGCAATGTTCAGTAGAAACAGTGCAAGGAGGGGAAGCTATTTAAATTTATCAAAATTTTTTCTCTGAGACTGTCAGAACGAGAAAAGTTCCACATTATCACACACAAATTAACCCATTTTGGGGATCATGTAAGTCTATGTTTTTGTATTGACGTTTGGTAAATAATGAAAGACTTTCTCTGAGATTTTTAGTGGGAATTAAATCAGATACTGATTTTATTGTTTAACATCCTCAAAGTTTTCCATTCAAATATTGTTTATATCTGTTGCCTATATTCCCTCTAATTAGTAGCTCTATGTTTTTAATTTTAAACTTGTACGGTGAATCATTAAGCCTTTTTAGTGTAAGGTTAAGTTTAAAACGGTATCTCGAAAATTAAAAGACAATGGAAGAGTGTGGGAGGGAGAATGGATATATCATTATGTTCTTAGAATGGTATCTGCCAAAGATATTAAATGTGTTAAAACTAATTAAAAATTAGAATAAAATACTTATCAATTTGACAAATATTTTAACAGTGATGAAACAATGTACATACCTTAAATTTTGATTATCATTCTTATGTATGACAGATGAAAATAATCCTATTTTTTCACTTTAAAATATCCTAATACATTGGAATTCATTATGAAATTATTCTGTTGAGAAATCTTTTTAACTTACTCCTTTAATTGGTAGTGCTATATCAACTGAGAACAAAACTATTATCAACTTGCATTAAAAAAAGCCCTTAAAAATCAACACTCAAAATATTAAGAGACCTACAATATAGCATTCTCTCTTGAACTCAAGTGAATTACTTCCACTCAAGGTTTTCACATATGTAAGGATATTTTATTCTGCCAAGTAACTACCTGAATAATTTTAAGCATGTAATAGCTTCTAAATATTCTTTTGGGAATTAGATGTAGTTATTTGTTATCTATTCCAAGTACATATCAAACTTATTAGGAAAGTATCTTGAATAAAATTCAATCAAAGCATAAATAAGAATACAAAGAAATTTTCCACCATAAAAACATAGCAAGTACTAATTTTCCAACCTTAATTTTTCACAAATTAGAATCTCTAACTCTAGAAAGAGTACTGAATTGACAGAACAATGACCCTGGTATTGAGGTACCTAATTCTGTATAGAATCATCAGTGCTACACCTGCATGGTCTTGATTCACTTCACTGGGCCTTAGCATCTTCATGTGAAAAATGAGGCTTGCATAGAATCAGCTGTACTCAAGATAGACTTAAAGGTTGTCTTGGGACCTACAGAGGCACTTTAAGATAATAGTGAAACTTTATATCAGAGCTTACATTCTTCAAACACAGATATTTTCAACTGTTTCTACAACTAATACAAAATAACTCACACAAATGTGTGCCAAACCAAATTTTCAAAATTTTGGATCATTATGACATTAACTTCTGATGCTAAGTTGATTTTGTTTCAGCTCTCTTTTCTTAATAGATACAATAGTTTATACTTCTAGTAAATATATGCCTCATAAAAAATTGACTAGTCAGGTTTATACAAATGTTTGTCTTAATACAAGTAACTTCTCTTTGTTTAGGTAAAACTGAGAGTAGAGACATCCTGAAAGAAGTTGCTATCCAAATGACTCAGTTGACAAAGTTGTCAAAACCTCAGAGTTAAGGAATTGTACTGTGTGTGACATAGTCAAATACGTTTTAGATAGTGTTGGTGTTTCCTTCAATCTGCAGTTGATTCTTCTGAGACTGAATATTTTTAATTTGGCAGTAGAGTAATGAAACTGCTGTGTACAGGATTACTAAATTTATATAATAATGAAATTAATTTTAACAGAATTTGATGCCAAAACATTAGAGTCATTTTAAAATGTAATAAAATATAAAATATAAAATAAAATATAAAATACCCCATGGTATGAAAGACTCATTAGAATTGAAAGTAAATATATGAGATTATTTCATATTATTTAAATGTTTCTGAAGCATAACTAACTTATAGGAAAACAGAAATATACATATATCTTAACAGACCATGGTTTTTTGTCTCATTTTGAACATATGTATAGGCAGAATATATGGTAAATATTCATAGAACATAAATGTCAGAAGGGGCCTGTATCGGCACTCTACAAAAGTGTTATAATGTCACCTGGAAGTAGACTGTAATGATTATATATCAGTGTACACTTTTTAAAAATTTTATTGAAAATGGAATTTGAACATAAGGTTAAGATCCAGCATTTTGGTAGAGTGGGTTACACCACACTAGTGATGCCCACATTCTATTTAAGAGTACTTAGGTTTGGGTCTTGTCCCTGCTTCTGATCCAGCTTACTACTAATGCACATCCCAGAAAGTAGAAAGTGATGCTAAATACTTGAGTCTGAACAACCCATATGAGAGATCCAGAAGGATTTCCTGGCTCCTGACTTTAATCTGTTACAGTCCAATTTGGTGCAGACATTTGGGGAGTGAACCAGTAGATAGTAGATTCTCATTATTATTCATTCTCTCTCTCTCTCTCTCTCTCTCTCTCTCTCTATATATATATATATATATATATATAGACACACATATATATATGTATGTCTCTCTATATATATACACACACACACATATATGTATGTATCCATTTCTATTACTCTCTATCTCTATCTCTCAAACCATTCCTCGATCATTCTCTCCCCCTCCCTCCCAAAACGTATTAGTTTGTGTGCTGGCATTTGATTTAGTGATAAAGATTCAAGTTATAATACCCTCATCCCATATCAGAGTGCCTGGGTTCAAAACCCAGCTTTGTCTTCTGATTCCATCATTCTGCTAATGCACATCACAATAGGCAGCAAGCAGTGGCTCATGGAGTTGGATTCTACCACCCATAGGGAAACATGGATTGCATTTTTGATTATTGATTTGATATAGGCATTTGAGGGGTGAACCAGTAGATGGGAATGTCTCAGGTTTAAGGGGCTTAAGTTTCTTTTTAGAGAAGATCTGCTCCCCTAACGTGAGTACCTACCCAGCATCATGACATAACAGGAAATAGTTTCATTGTGTTGTTCAGTTACCTGTCTGGGGATATTTGTTATTTCCATCTAGCCTATCCTGATAAAACCAGAACTATAAACAAGCTTCAACGCAATCAATGATAGAAAATCAAGGTGGCAGAACAGAGCTGGTGCTTTTTGTTTGCTTAATGATGAAAAACTATCACACTGGGAAGAACAAACCATCCTACAAAGGAGAAACTTCACTTTCTTATATTTTTGGCTCTATGGCTTTGTTGCACTGTGTTTAGTGAAAGAAGAGTCTGCCTAAAGTAAGCACAGATGCCTACACAGCCCCAGGGCCAGGGAATTTATTTCAGTGAAAATATGCTTGCTTCATTAGGTATTCATCCATCAGCAAGATGGGCCAAAGAGAAATGTACTACCCAGCCACTCCAGAGAAAGAGTCCAGTGGATTTTAATGGATATCTTCAGAGTTCATGTCTGCAGCTTTTAAATATTTGACTTCACAACTTCATGTAATTTCACTAAATATGTTATTGTTCCTGATCTTGTTTCCTGAAAGCCCAGTCCTATTGATTAATTGACTTATTGATTCCTGGCTCAGATTAACCATTTGTGGGTAATGTGGGGAAGTGGGCTAGAATGGTGGAGGAGGTAAGGGCTCTGCAAGGAAGTGATTTTAATGAGTAGGAATAGCTCCATACATAGCACAGTGGTCTGCAGTTCATGCAGTGGCATAACTTTGGTATAGGCAGAAAAACTAGCAGCCATACTTCTATAGGAAAATTAATTAAGCCAATTATATACCTTTTGGCTGATTTCAGATAGTTACTTATCTCAAAATGTAGCTCTTGCTGCACATGTCAAATCCATAACCCAGTGTCCGAAGTTTACTCAAGTTTGGGAGCACATTTAGTCAGTTTGTCTCTCAAACTTTCAGCAAACCAAGAAAATGGTCATTGTCAGGTTTGGCTCTAAAGAAGATTTGCATGTCTGCCTTGGAATTATTATGTACTCACTTGTTGAAAGCACTTATCTTGATAGAATAGGCTCCTAAATAAGTAAAAGAACTGTGCTGCAAATAAGTATGCATAATGTGATCACGGTTCTGTAAAACAAGCAATTATCAGCAAACATATATGTCATATGAGACAAGAGGAAAGCCTAGAAGGACCTACAAAAGATACTAACATTGGTTAACATTGGAGTGGACATTGAGGTGAGTAAAGAGTGCAAATTTTCTTAAGATTGATACATTTTTCTATAATGCTTATTTTATGCCAGAAATTATTTTAGCAGTTTTTGTAAGCATTCAACAACTGCTTAACATTGGTTCCATTGTTGCCCCACTCTACAGATGAGGAAAATAAGGCCTGGAGAATTCTGCACTTATGTGGGCAAGATGAGTGAGTGGCAGTGCTGAAATATAACAACATAGGCTAGGCTGCCAGGTGCTATGCTCTGATGTCTGTATAAAATGAGACATGAACAAATACTAGTTACTCAAAGTAGTGAGATTTTACTCATCCACATATTATTCTGATATCTTATGATGAGTATGAATAAATCATACAGTTGGAAAAAATGAAGTGTTATTAGGCCCACTTGATCAGTGCAAGGTGTGACTTATTCATTTAGCAAGAATTTGTTGAATTCTCACTGTAATTCAGTCAATCATACTAGGAATCCTTTAACATGGTTGAGGTAAAGTGATTCTCATTATTGGGATCAATATTTTCTGCCAGCCCAAATCCAGGAAGCATCTATCATAAGATAACATTAATAGCATTTCTGGCCTGCTGTGGCTTTTGCTAGAGGATATATATATATATATATAATATATTATATATTAATATTATATTACTCTATTATTAATATTATATTAATCTATTGTATAATGCATACAATATATAAATATACATGTACATATATAAATATATATGTATAAATACACGTATATGTGTACATATATATTTATATATGTACATATATGTGTATATATACATATATGTTTTATATTATATAATATATAATACATAATATATAACATATATGTACATATATTTATACATATGTATATATGTGTGTATTTATAATACATATAAATATATGCGCATATATATTCTATTTCTTTTTTTCATTTATTAAACTTTTATTTAATGAATATAAATTTCCAAAGTACAGCTTATGGATTACAATGGCTTCTCCCCTCCCATAACTTCCCTCCCACCCACAACCCTCCCCTTTCCCGCTCCTTCTCCCCTTCCATTCGCATCAAGATTCATTTTCAATTCTCTTTGTATACAGAAGATCAGTTTAGTATATATTAAGTAAAGATTTCAAAAGTTTGCCCCCATATAGCAACACAAAGTGAAAAAAATACTGTTGGAGTACTAGTTATAGCATTAAATAACAGTGTACACCACATTAAAGACAGAGATCCTACATAATATTTTTTTAAAAAATTAACTAATTAACTATGCCATTTCCAATTTAACACCAGGTTTTTTTTTATTTCCAATTATCTTTATATACAGAAGATCGATTCAGTATATAATTAGTAAACATTTCATCAGTTTGCACCCACACAGAAACACAAAGTGTAAATATACTGTTTCAGTACTAGTTATAGCATCACTTCACATTAGACAACACATTAAGGACAGATCCCACATGGGGTGTAAGTACACAGTGACTCCTGTTGCTGACTTAACAATTTGACACTCCTGTTCATGGCGTCAGTAATCTCCCTAGGCTCTAGTCATGAGTTGCCAAGGCTATGGAAGCCTTTTGAGTTCGCTCACTTTGAACTTATTCCGATATGGTCATAGGCAAAGTGGAAGTTCTCTCCTCCCTTCAGAGAAAGGTACCCCCTTCTTTGATGGCCCCGTTCTTTCCACTGGGATCTCACTCACACAGATCTTTCATTTAGGTCTTCTTATTTTTTCTTTTCCACGGTATCTTGGCTTTCCATGCCTACAATGCTCTCATGGGCTCTTGAGCCAGATCCGAATGCCTTAAGGGCTGATTCTGAGGCCAGAGTGTTGTTTAGGACATCTGCCATTCTATGAGTCTGCTGTGTATCCCACTTCCCATGTTGGATCCTTCTCTCCCTTTTTGATTCTATCAGTTAGTATTAGCAGACACTCGTCTTGTTTGTGTGATCCCTTTGACTCTTAGACCTATCAGAGCCATCAATTGTGAACTGAAATTGATCACCTGGACTAGTGAGATGGCATTGGTACATGCCACCTTGATGGGATTGTATTGGAATCCCCTGGTACATTTCTAAATACACCATTTGGGGCAAGTCCGATTGAGCATGTCCCGAATTGTACATCTCCTCCCTCTTTTTCTCCACTCTTATATTTAACAGGATTCATTTTTCAGTTAAAATTTAAACACCTAAGAATAATTGTGTGTTAATTACAGAGTTCAACCTCTAGTACTAGAACAACAACAACAACAACAACAAGTACTAAGAAGGATAAAGTATTACATTGTACATCTAGAGTCAGGACAGGAGCTGATCAGTTCATTGTTGCTTATAGTGTCCATTTCACTTAACAGGTTTCCCCTTTGGTGCTCAGTTGTCACCGATCAGGGAAAACAAATGATATTTGTCTCTTTGGGACTGGCTTAATTCACTCAGCATGATGTTTTCCAGATTCCTCCATCTTGTTGCAAATGACCGGGTTTCGTTGTTTCTTACTGCTATGGAGTACATGTCCCATAATTTCTTAATCCAGTCTACTGTTGATGGGCATTTGGGTTGGTTCCAGGTCTTAGCTATTGTGAATTGAGCTGCAATAAACATTATTATGCAGATGGCTTTTTTATTTGCCAAATTAATTTCCTTTGGGTAAATTCCAAGGAGTGGGATGGCTGGGTTGTATGGTAGGGTTATGTTCAGGTTTCTGAGGAATCTCCAGACTAACTTCCAGAGTGGCTTAACCAGTTTGCATTCCCACCAACAGTGGGTTAGTGTCCCTTTCACCCCACATCCTCTCCAGCATCTGTTGTTGGTAGATTTCTGTATGTGAGCCATTGTCACCGGGGTGAGGTGAAATCTCATTGTGGTTTTAATTTGCATTTCTCTGATTGCTAGTGATCTTGAACAATTTTTCATGTGTCTGTTGGCCGTTAGGATTTCCTCTTTCGAAAAAATGTCTATTGAGGTCCTTGGCGCATCTCTTAAGTGGGTTGTTTGTTTTGTTGTTGTGCATTTTCTTGATTTCTTTGTAGATTCTGGTTATCAACCCTTTATCTGTAGTATTGTTTGCAAATAATTTTTTCCCATTCTGACGGTTGACTCTTCACTTTCCTCACTGTTTCTTTTGAAGTACAGAAACTTCTCAATTTGATGCAATCCCAAATGTTAATTTTGGTTTTGACTGCCTGTGCTCCTGGGGTCTTTTCCAAGAAGTCTTTGCCTGCACCTATATCTTGCAGGGTTTCTCCAATGCTCTCTAATAATTTGATGGTTTCAGGTTGTAGAGTTAAATCTTATATCCATGTTGAGTGAATTATTGTGTAAGCGAAAGGTAGGGGTCTTGCTTCAAGCTTCTGCACGTGGAAATCCAATTTTCCCAGCACCATTTATTGAATAGACTGTCCTTATCCCAGGGATTAGTTTTGGATCTTTGATCAAATATAAGTTGGCTATAGATGTTTGGATTGATTTCTGGTGTTTCTATTCTGTTCCATTGGTCTATCCATCTGTGTCTGTACCAGTACCATGCTGTTTTGATAACAACTGCCCTGTAGTATTTTCTGAAATATGGTATTGTGATGCCTCTGGCTCTGTTTTTGTTGTACAAGATTGCTTTTGCTATTCGAGGTCTTCTGTGTCTCCATGTGAATTTCAGCATCATTTTTTCCAGATCTGAGAAGAAGGTCTTCAGTATCTTGACTGGTATTGCATGGAATGTATAAATTGCTTCTGGGAGAATAGACATTTTGATGATATTGATTCTTCCAATCCATGAGCATGGAAGATTTCTCCATTTTTTGGTATCCTCTTCTATTTCTTTCTCTAAGGTTTTGTAGTTTTCATCGTAGAGATCTTTAACGTCCTTGGTTAAGTTTATTCCAAGGTATTTGATTGTTTTTGTAGCTATTGTGAATGGGATTGATCTTAGAAGTTCTTCCTCAGCCATGGCATTGCCTGTGTATACAAAGGCTGTTGCTTTTTGTGCACTGCTTTTATATCCTGCTACTTTGCCAAACTCTTCAATGAGTTCCAGTAGTCTCTTAGTAGAGTTCTTGGGGTCCCCTAAATAAAGAATCATATCATCTGCAAAGAGGGATAGTTTGAGTTCTTCCTTCCCGATTTGTATCCCTTTAATTTCTTTTTCTTGCCTAATAGCTGTGGCTAAAACTTCCAGAACTATATTGAATAGCAGTGGTGAGAGTGGGTATCTCTGACTGGTACCAGATCTCAGCGTAAATGCTTCCAACTTTTCCCCATTCAATAGGATGTTGGCCGTGGGCTTTTCATATATTGCTTTGATTGTATTGAGGAATGTTCCTTCCATACCCAGTTTGCTTAGAGTTTTCATCATGAGAGGGTGTTGTATTTTATCAAATGCTTTCTCTGCGTCTATTGAGAGAATCATATGGTTTTTCTTATGCAGTCTGTTAATGTGGTGTTTCACGTTGATTGTTTTGCAAACATTGAACCATCCCTGCATACCAGGGATAAATCCCACTTGGTCTGGGTGGATGATCTTTCTGATGTGTTGCTGTATTTATTGGCCAGAATTTTATTGAGTATTTTTGCATCTATGTTCATCAGGGATATTGGTCTGTAATTCTCTTTCAGTGCTGCATCTTTTTCTGGCGTAGGAATTAAGGTGATGCTGGCTTCATAGAAAGAGTTTGGGAGGAATCCTTCTTTTTCGATTGCCCTGAATAGTTTGAGGATAATTGGGGTTAGTTCTTCTTTAAATGTCTGGTAGAATTCAGCCGTGACTCCATCTGGTCCTGGGCTTTTCTTTGTTGGGAGGGCCTTTATTACTGTTTCAATTTCTGTGTTAGTTATGGGTCTGTTTAGGTTTCCTATGTCTTCCTGGTTCAATTTAGGTAGGTTGTATGTGTCCAAGAATCTGTCCATTTCTGATAGATTTCCCTGTTTGCTGGCATACAAGTCCTTGTAGTAATTTCTGATGATTCTTTTTATTTCTGTGGTGTCTGTTGTTACATTTCCATTTTCATCTCTGATCCTATTGATTTGGTTTTTTTCTCTTCTTTTTTTAGTTAGTTGGGCCAATGGGGTGTCAATGTTGTTTATTTTTTCAAAAAGCCAGCTCCTTGTTTGGCTGATTTTTTGTAAATTTTTTTGGATTCAATCCTGTTGATTTCTTCTTTGATTTTAATTATTTCTCTTCTCCTACTGGGTTTGGGTTTGGTTTGCTGCAGATTTTCTAGATCCTTGAGATGACTTGAAAACTCATCTATTTGGTGCCTTTCCAATTTCTTGATGTAGGCACCTATTGAAATAATCTTTCCTCTTACCACTGCTTTTGTTGTATCCCATAGGTTTTGGTATGTTGTGCTGTTATCCTCATTTACTTCCAGAAAATTTTTTATTTCTCTTTTAATTTCTTCTATGACCCATTGTTCATTGAGGAGCATGTTGTTCAATCTCCATGTGTTTGCACGTGCTCTAGGGATTCCCGAGTTGTTAATTTCCAATTTCATTCCTTTGTGGTCTGAGAAGCTGCATGGTATGATTCTAATTCTTTTGAATTTGCTGAGACTTGCTTTATGGCCTAGTATGTGGTCAATCCTAGAGAAGGTTCCATGTATTGCTGAGAAGAATGTAGTCTTTAGATGTAGGATGAAATGTTCTGTAGATATCTGTTAGATCCATTTAGGGTATAGTGTCATTTAAATCTACTGTCTCCTTGTTGATCTTCTGTCCTATTGATCTGTCTATCTCTGAGAGTGGAGTATTGAAGTCCCCCAGTACTAGTGTATTGGAGTCTAAGTCTCCATTTAAGTCCCTTAACAAGTCTTTTAAATAAACTGGTGCCCTGTAATTAGGTGCATATACATTGATAATCGTTATATCTTCCTGTTGAATGGATCCCTTAATCATTATATAGTGCCCCTCTTTGTCTCTCCTAACAATTTTTGTGGTAAATTTTATGTTGTCCGATATTAAGATGGCTACGCCCGCTCTCTTTTCATTTCTGTTGGCGTGGTATATCTTTTTCCAGCCTTTCACTCTCAGCTTGTATGGATCATTGTTGGAAAGATGAGTTTCTTGTAAGCAGCAAAAATATGGGTTTTGTTCCATAACCCAATCAGCCAATCGGTGCTTTTAACTGGACAGTTCAGGCCATTAACATTCAATGTGACTATTGAGAATTGTAACTTTGCCCTGTCATTTGCCAAAAATTTTTTTCTTTTTTCTTTGTTTTTTTTTTTGACAGGCATAGTGGATAGTGAGAGAGAGAGACAGAGAGAAAGGTCTTCCTTTTTGCCATTGGTTCACCCTCCAATGGCCACTGCGGCCGGCGAATCTCGCTGATGTGAAGCCAGGAGCCAGGTGCTTCTCCTGGTCTCCGTTGCGGGTGCAGGGCCCAAGCACTTGGGCCATCCTCCACTGCCTTCCCGGGCCATAGCAGAGAGCTGGCCTGGAAGAGAGGCAACTGGGATAGAATCTGGCGCCCCGACCAGGTCTAGAACCCGGTGTGCCGGCACCACAAGGCGGAGGATTAGCCTGTTAAGCCACGGCTGCAGCCAGATTTTTTCTAATATATGGTTTGAGATTCCTGTGATCTTTTGCTGTGAGGTTTCCTTCCTTTATCTTCTTTCATATTGGTGACCGTGTTTCTGTGTTTCTGTGTGTAACACATCTTTAAGCATCTTTTGCAGGGCTGCACAAGTGGCGACAAATTCTTTCAATTTGTTTGCTGTGAAAGGTCTTTATTTCACCTTCATTCACAAATGAGAGCTTTGCAGGATATAAGATTCTGGGCTGGCAGTTTTTCTCTCTTAGTACCTGGGCTATATCTCGCCATTCTCTCCTAGCTTGTAGGGTTTCTGATGAGAAGTCTGCTGTGAGTCTAATTGGAGATCCTCTGAGAGTAATCTGGCATTTCTCTCTTGCACATTTTAGGATCTTTTCTTTATGTTTCACTGTGGTGAGTTTAATTACGACGTGTCATGGTGAGGATCTGTTTTGGTCATGTTTATTAGGGGTTCTATGAGCTTCCTGTACTAGGATGTCTCTGCCCTTGTCCAAACCTGGGAAATTTTCTGCTAGTATCTCACTAAAAAGGCCTTCTAATCCTTTCTCTCTCTCTATGCCTTCAGGAACTCCTAGAACCCGAATGTTGGGTTTTTTATTAGTATCCTGTAGATTCCTGACAGTATTTTTTAGATTTCTGATTTCTTCTTCTTTTCTTTGATTTGACTGTTTCCTTTCCTGTTCTCTGTCTTTTAAGTCTTATATTCTCTCTTCTGCTTCACCGATTCTGTTTTTAACGCTCTCTAATGTGTTTGTCATTTGATCTATTGAGTTCATTTGATTATGGTTTCTTGTGACTATCCCAGTTTCATGTTCTACTAGTTGTTTCATTTCATTTTGATTCCTCCTTAATATTTCATTTTCGCGGGACAGATTTTCTATCTTGTCCATTAAGGATTTCTGTAGTTCAAGAATTTGTTTTTGAGAACTTCTTAATGTTCTCATCATTTTTTTGAGATCCGCTTCTTGAATTTCCTCTATCTCTTCATCTTCATAATCTTGCATTGGGGTGTCTTGTTCATTTGGGGGCATCATAGTGTCTTTCTAGCTCTTGTTACCTCGGTTTTTGCGTTTATTGTTTGGCATGTTGGAGATAATTTATGTTTTGTTTTGTTTTGTTTTTTTTTTTGCTGTGCTGTACTTTTCTCGTTATACTATTCCTCTAAGTTGTCTGTCTGCTTTGATGGATCCTTAGAGGCTGTGATGGGTGTGGCCAAAGAGCTTTGCTTGATTCTTCAGGTTTAAGGCTGTGCAAAATGACTCACCCAGATTGTTCTCTCCCTTGCTCCTTACTGGATCTCTCTCTCTCTCTCTCTCTCTCTCTGTCTCTCTCTCTCTCTCTCTCTCTCTTTTACTCAGTTGGGAAGTAATTCCACACAGTTGAGTGGAATTGAGGGTAGTTGAAATCTGGCCTCTGAGTATTCGTTTGATCTACCCCTGGGACCACACAAAGAGTTTATGCAGCCCTCAGTGTGTTCTCAAGTTTAGCCATAGTCCCAAGGTTACTGAGTTTGTGTGCTTGTTGCCACTTCACATATGTAAAATGGTGCCTGCTCTTTGTTTTGCTCGGCTTTGTTAGGTGAGTGGAGAGAGAGGCTAGTGTCCATGCTGGTTCCCCTGATTTATTTGTGTTTTTTTTTTCTCTCCTCCAGTCAGCCTGGGGATCTTTTCCCAGTGGGGCCTCAGGCCTCTGCCTTTCCCTGCCATTGTCTCGGGTGTCTGAGGTTTTTGTCTTACCTTCTTTTCCAGCGCCGGTGAGATTCTGCGGCTCGACTCCCGTGGCTGAGCTTCCATGCAGTGGGCTCCCTGTAGGTCCTCTGTGTCACATCCACTAGATCCGAAAGCATTTCTTCTGCAGTTTTTTTCTTGAGTCTTTTCCTGAGGCTATAGTAATTCCACTTTTATTAAACTATATTTTCCCATATTAAATGTTAAAGTCAAAATATAGGTAAGTTTAAGTGTAAAAGTGATCATATCAGTAACAGCAAGTGCCTGGTAATAATAGAACTAAAAAGTCCAGTATGGGAAGCAGTCCACACAGCAGACTCCTAGAATGACATTCATTGTAAATAACACTCTGACCTCAGAATAAATTCTTAAGGTTTCCCAGTCTGGCTTAAAGGCCTGTGAGAGAATTTCAGGCATGGGAAGCCAAGACTCTGTGGCAAAAATATCCTACATGGAGGATCTCTGTGAGATCAGTGGAAAGAAAGGGTCATCACACAAGGATATACTCTTCCCTGAAGGGAGGAGGGAACATCCACTTTACTTATGGCTGTGTCCAAATATTGATGGAGTCTATGGTCACAAAAGGCTTCCATAGCCTTGGCAGCTAGCTCATGGCAAGAGTCTTGGGTGATCACTGATGTCATAAATAAGAGTGTCAATTGTTAAAGGAACAACAGAAGTCACTGTGCACTTACGCCCCATGTAGGACCTTTGTCCATAATGAGTTGTACTATGAGAATTGACTGCAAATTTTGTTCCTAAACTGTACTCTATATGTTGTATGTGTGCATTGGTGCAAACTGTTGAAATCTACACTTAACGTGGCCCTACATATATAAAATAAAACTGAAAATGAACCATAATGAAGAAGGAGATAGGAGAGGGAGAGGGAAATGGGATGGGAGTTGGAATGGGAGGAAGGGTATGGGGGAAAGACAAACTATATTCCTAAAGTTGTATCTATGAAAAAATGCATCCATTAAATAAATACTTTTCAAGAAAGGTTTATTTATTTATTTGAAAGGCAGAGTTAGACAAAGGGGTGTCCTCCATCCACTGGTTCACTCACATATGGCTGCAATGGCCAGAGCTGTGCCAATCTGAAGCCAGAAGCCAGAAGTTTATTTCATGTCTCCCACACATGTGCAGCGGCCTAAGGACTTGGGCCATCTTCTACTGCTTTCTCAGGCCACAGCAGAGAGCTGGATCAGAAGTGGAGCAGCTGGGATTCAACCCAGAACCCATATGGGATGCTGGCACTGCAGGCATCAGCTTTACCTGCTATGCCACAGTGCCAGCCAGGGGCTGATGGTATTTTCCTACACTAATCTGGAGGGCAGCTAATCTCAAGGCCAGGAAGGCTCAGATAAAATTCGAGATATTGTAATGCCATCTGTGCTATGAAAGAAAAAAAAAAACTTCAAGTCTGGAAACACCCAAAGTCTTTAGTATACATGCATGTTTAAAGAATGATAAGTGGCATCACTCTGGATGTCTCAGCTCAGCCTCTACTCAGCCCATGGCTGCCTCCCCTAAAGCCCTGTTCCCTGTCATGTTGCTGACAGATCAGAAGTTCGTGAGGAACATCTTCCAGAGTTCTGGTCAATAAACACACCAGCAGGGTGAGAGCAGACAGTGAGCTTCATCTGGGGTTGCCCAGTGACATTTGAACTACATTTAATCCAGTGATGGTCAGGTAGATAATACCCATGTTTGACTGACCAACACTGGAATGAACTTCAGGGAGTTCACCCGTGTGTGGGAGCACATCACAAACTGGCAGAATATATTCTGCACCTAAGACAGGTACACCTCAAGATCATCAACAACAATAACCACAAGCAAGCACTGTTAGCTTTGGGCTAATGTTTCTCTGGCCTATTCCATGACATATTCATTTGACTTTTTAACAGACACTGATGGGGGCAGACAGCACTGCTTTTCATCCAGGGCTGCATTGTACTGCAGTGATTGATAGATTTTTCCAATGCCACTATATGGATCAGAATAGCAGGATCCAGGTGTCTTGTGGACAGTACTTTTCCATGGCAACGCCAGCCTTTTGTGAATAGCAACACAACTGCACAAAAAAAGCACTGAAAATGCCAAGCATTTGCCTTTAATGAAACAGAACATGATAGTAGATTTTATATCACTAATAGCTGGGAACCTATTTGCAAATATATGGATAGCTTTGCTTCATGTGTTTGTAGTTCTAACAGTATCATCATGATGCTAAAACTGCAGTTATAAAGAAATAATAATGCAAACATTGGGTCTGGTAACTCTTCAGTTGTACCATTTACACATATTACATCATAAAATTTCAATAATGTGTCAGGAATTTTTGGAAAAACAGATCATGTATTTTCCTAAGTATCTCTGATTCTACAGTACAAATATGTTTATCATTCAATAAGGACTTAAAATTACTACAGACCTTGTAGGGAAGGATTTTCCTGTGAATATGCAACATAAAAAAATAAAGTACTATCTATTAAGTGATAATGTTTGAAATCTCCCCAAGTCATTTTCATACACCTAGATTCAGGAAACTCAATGAACCAATAGAGACTCCTAACAAAGCACATTCTCCAAGACATATTTTAATAAAATTGTCAAAAATAAGGGAAAAAGAGAGAATCTTAGAGTAGAGAAAACTGTCACATTTCATATCTAGTAAAGCCAACCAGAAAAACAGCCAGCTTCTCAACAGAACCCTTACCGGCTGGAAAAGAGTCAGTTAATATATTCAATATTAAAAGCAAACAAAGAAGGGCCGGCACTGTGGCTCAACAGGCTAATCCTCCACCTTGCAGCGCCAGCACACCGGGTTCTAGTCCTGGTCGGGGCGCAGGATTCTGTCCCGGTTGCCCCTCTTCCAGGCCAGCTCTCTGCTTTGGCCCGGGAGTGCAGTGGAGGATGACCCAAGTCCTTGGGCCCTGCACCCCATGGGAGACCAGGAGAAGCACCTGGCTCCTGCCATCAGATCAGCGCAGTGCGCCGGCCACAGTGCACAGGCCACGGTGTCCATTGGAGTGTGAATCAATGGCAAAGGAAGACCTTTCTCTCTGTCTCTCTCTCTCTCTCACTGTCCACTCTGCCTGTCAAAATAAATAAATAAATAAATAAATAAATCAATCAAACAAACAAACAAGAAGACAAAGATTCTGAAAAGAAGAAAGAAGTCGCAGAAGAGGGGAAAAGCAAGGAGGAGAATCCAGAAGCCAAAGGGGTCAAAGAGGAGGTCAAGTTGGCCTGAGCAGATGTCTCCAGATCTGGCTCTGGCCAGCTTTCCCACCTTTCTCCCTTAACCCTTCAAGATTTTATATTTTCTATTTCTATGTATTCATATACAAATATATTAAATATAAATAAAAAAGAGAGTCTACAGAAAGTATGTCAAGCATTTGAAGATAGACATATATTGAATTAAATTTTGTGCTATTTCTCTCATTTTATATTTATCATGCTTAGGTGAAAAATGCATAGAATCAGCAGAATTAGTCAGGAAACTATGCCCTTCTTATATTCTCTGAAATTTTTATTCTGATGGATATTTCATCTATCCTGTTAGTTTGTTGTTTTTAAGCATCTATTTGTTAATTTGTAGGCAGAGTTACAGAGAGGCTGAGGCAGAGAGAGGTCCTCCATCTGCCGGTTCACTCCCCAGATGGCTGCAGAGGCCAGTGCTATGCCTATCCGAAGTCAGGAGCCAGAATCCAGGAGCCAGGAGCCTCCTAAAGCCAGGACCCAAAGTCATGCACACATGGGATACCTACACTGCAGGCAGCGGCTTCACCCACCACACTACAATACTGGTCCCTTTGAACTTAGTTTTTCAAATAAATAAAAACCCACAAAGCATCTCCTAAATATTTCACTTTAAAAAGTTCATGATAATACTATTGTTTAAATTTATATTCTGACACTTATATTTTGAAATTCAAATAACATAAAACACATTGGCTTGCTAGTATTCCACCACAATAGAAGCACAAAATAAAGGAACGAAAGCATGTTTTCCTTAAATTTCTCTCCCGAATTTTCTTCTTGTGCCTTCATTTATTGATTTAGATATTGAACTTAAGTTGACTTATGCTTATGTTCTCATTTTATATTCAAGCTACTAATTGTAACACAAGTGATAGTTAAATTTGTGAAAATGTCATCAAATAAGTAACTGGCATTAATTGTCTCTTAGTTAAATCATGTCTCCATCTCTAATTTCCATCTCTGCTTATTTTGATCACTTAGATATATTTTGATAGATTTTTTTCTTCAGTACATTGATGGAAAATTATGTACTTGAAACTTTCTTAGAAAAATGCGTAGTAAGCAATTTCTATTCTTACTAATGACTCTATAATGCCTTATCTATATTTGGCTCCATGCTTTTGCTAGAGCTCCTGTTTGTCCAAGACTGAAGGGTCAGTGAATTCCATCTTGCATAATCCTCCAAGATACTGTGGTTTACTGAATAAGGTCCAGAGAACAATGCCTTCAAAATCTTTACAATTCACTTTGAGATGCCTTTAACTTGCTGTGGTTTCAGGGTTCATCTGTGGCTATTAAAGTCAGATGCTTTTTCACATTTTCCTGGAGTTATATTTGAATTTTTAATGCAATGGATATAGGATACTCTGGCATAAGAGAGGATTCAAGGGACCAGCATTGTGGCATAGTGTGTAAACTCCCCCCACCCCCACAATGCCAGTATTGTATATGTACACCAGTTTGTGTCCCAGTTGCTCCACTTACAAACCAGCTTCTTGCTAATGGCCTGGGAAATACAGTGGAAGATGGCCCAAATATTTGGTTCCTAGTACCTGGTCACCCAGCCTGGATTGTTGTCACCCTCTGGAGAGTAAATCACTCAATGGAAGAATTCTCTCTCCCCTTCTCCCTCTAGAGCTCCAACTTCAAATAAATAAACTTAAAAAAAGAGCACTCAATGCAAAATGAGAAAATCCTCTGATCTAAAGTGTCAGTCTAATAAATTACACAGCTAAGAAAACAGACAATTACTGCAAGCAGATTGTGTGACATGAAATAATTAGGGAGTACATTAGCTCACTAGAGTGGCCCAACACAAATTTGGAAACCCTAAAATATCTCTTGTATAATTTAACATAATTAATGTGAAACAATTTTGTTGTGTCCATTTATGCAGTCTATCTGTGATGATGTTTATCTTACAGCAATGCATATATTTGATCAATGCATACTGACTGGCTTCTGTTTGGAGCAGTTGAGCTCCTGGTTATAACATGTGTTGCTTAAACTCATTATTATTAAATACATATCCCTTGATATTTGTGGATGACGTGTTCCAGGAGACAGGGGCTACCAAAATTTACAAATGTGATTAATTCAAATTGAGAAGTATCTGCGTGGAAAAAGAAAGAGTCAGGAAAATGAAGAGGCAACTGACAGAATGGGACAAATTATTTGCCAACTACACAACTGAAAAAGGATTAATAACAAGAGTCTACAAGAGATCAAGAAACTCTGAAACAACAGAATAAACAACCCAGTTAAGAGATGGGCCAAGGACTTAAAAAGACATTTTTCAAAAGAGAAATCCAAATGGCCAACAGACCCATGAAAAAATATTCATTATCACCAGCTGTCAGAGAAATTCAAATCAGAACCAAAATGAGGTCTCACCTCACCCCGGGAAGAATTCATGCAGAAATCAACAAACAACCAATGAGGGCAAGTATGTGGGGGAAAAGGCACACTAGTCCACTGTTGGGAATGCAAACTGGTAAAGCCACCATGGAAGACAGATTAGAGTTACCTCATAAATCTGAATATAGCCCTACCAAAATACCCAGCAATTGTTTTCCTTGGAATTTACCCAAGGGAAAATAATCGGCAAATGAAAAAATGATCTGCACCTCCATGTTTATTACAGCTCAATTCACAATAGCTAAGTCATGGAATCAACCTAAATGCCTATCAACAGAAGACTAAATAAATTATGGGATATGTACTCTATAGAATATGACACAGCAGGAAAAAATGAAATCTAGGCATTTACAACAAAATATGAATCTGGAAAACCCCATATTTAGTGATATAAGCCAGTCCCAAAGGGAAAAATATCATATGTTTTCCCTGATCTGTAACAACTAACAGAGCACCTAAAAGAAAACCTGTAGAAGTGAAATTGACACTATGAGAAACAATGACTTGGATAACCCTTCTCTTGACTCTCAAGGAACAGTTTATTATTTTTTTTTCTTTTTCTACTTAATACCATTGGTTGAACTCTATAATTAACACAGAATTATTCATAGATGTTTAAATCCAATTGAAAATAATTCTAATTGAAATGTAACAGTGAGAATAAGAGAGGGAGGAGATGTACAGTTTAGCACAAATTCCCATGGACTTACCCTTAAGGGTAAAGGTAAAATCTTGCCATGGGACTCCAAATCACATTAAGCTGGGTGGTACTAATACCATCTTACATTAAGTGTGTAACTAATCATATAGATAGGATTAAGTGTCAAAGGGATCACATAAATAAGACCGAATGTCTGATAATAACAATAGATAGAATTAAAAAGGAGAGGATGATCCAACATGGGAAGCAGGCCACAGAGCAGACTCATAGAATGACAAAAACACCCTAAGCAGCACTCTGACCTTAGAATCAGCCATTAAGGGCTTTAGATCTGGCTGAAAAGCCCATAAGAGCATTTCAGGCATGGAAAGCCAAGGCCATGTGGCACAAAATGATCTACATGAAGGATCTCTGTGGGTGATATCCCAGTCGAACGAAGGGACCATCAAAGAAGGAGATACCTTTCTCTAAAGGGAGGAGAGAACTTCCATTTTGACTATGGCCCTGTCTAAATAATGATGTTGTTTGTGGACTCAGAAGGCTTCCATAGCATTGGCAGCTCATGAAAGGATCCTCTGATGATCACTTACATCATAAATGAGAGTGTCAATTGTTAAATCAACAACAGGAGTTACTGTATACTTATTTCCCATGTAGGACCTCTTTCCTCAATGAGTTGTACTATGAGAATTAACGGTAAAATGGTAAAACTTTTTTTCAAACATTACTTTATAATTTGTGTGGTTGCATGCTGTTGAAATCTTTACTTATTATAGAGTTGGTCTTCTGTTTATAAACATAATTAAAAATGAATCTTAGTTAAGAATGGGATGGTAGAGGGAGTAGGAGGTGGATTGGATTGGGGGTGGGAGTGTGGGTATTGGGGGAAGAACTGCTAAATTCCTAAAGCTGTACCTATGAAATTTGTATTCATTAAATAAAAGCTTTAAAAAATGAGATCATATTACAATATGAGAAACCCAGAGTGATTTTACTCACGTCACATTGCTCCATTTGTGTATAATTTTATGAGGATATTTTTAAAGGAGATCATTGAAAGTCATAATTTTAATGAAATTTCTCAAAATATATATTTCAGGATATTAATTTATCACAAAATTATGAAAATGTAGTTTCTAGATAAATAAATCTAAAAACAAACAGGCATGTATGCTGTATATAAGAAGCCACTTGAAATGCCTGCAACCAATATCTTAGTGCTTGGGTTTCAGTACTGGTTCAACTTCCAATTTCAGCTTTCTGTTTTACATATCTTGGAGGAAGCAGACAGTGGCCCACGCAATTGAATCTCTCCTCCTATAAGGGAGCTAAAGATGAAATTTAAGACCCTTGCTTCTGCCTGACTCACTCTGGTTCTTGCAGTTATTTGGGAAGTAAACTAGTACAAGGAACCTGACTTTCTCTCTCTCTCTCTCTCTCTCTGCCATTCAAATAAGTGAAAATAAGTAATTAAAAGAAATATCTAACTAAAATTCATTAAAACTATCTTTTAATTATAGTAATAATGCCCTAAAAGCGACTGCATGTCTACATATGATAAACCCCAAATATGACTATAAAACTAAAATAGTGTAATGTTCTTTAAGTTCTTCTTTAGAAGAATTAGAAATAGGAATTTCAACCTATATGCTTTTCCACATATATGCCTCATATTGTTTAGCACCAAAAATTACTCTGAGTTCTTGCTGTTTCTCTGTCACTTGAAATTAGTTTGGGTTACAAATCATTGCTAGGAAGCCCCAAAGTTAAAATCCAGTAAACAATAGAAGACATTTCACATATCTAATAAGTTCTTTATCCCCTCTTTTCTAGAATGATTTAAGGTGGAATTAAAAATTGTGCAGGCACTTAAAGCAGAATTGAAATGATATTTTGATGTTACACCAAGGTATTATACCATTATCTTAGAACCAGTTGCTTCAAATTTACTTGTATGCCATTCAATAGCTTTATGTCTCTCCTTGGAAGAAAACTAACATAATATTTGCATCCTGGATTTTTACTTCACCAAAAGATGAAACAAATATGATAAATAATCTCACAGAAAGCTACTCTCAAATTTAACCTTGGTGCTCAAAACATTTCCATATCTTGAACGTTTTTAAAAAGTGTATTAAAATGACATTAGATTAGTATTTTTACCTTTAAATAACATTCACCTCTCAATATTATGAACTGTAAACATTTCTGGTTTCATAGAACTCTAATCTACAGCTGCAAATAAAAACTTAACAGGTGAAACCTGACTTACAGAGTGTATGTAGCTATAAAATATGAGTTAATTCACAGTTCATACAACATATCTGTTTACAGTGTTAACCCATGAATTCAGATATTATGGAGAACAGATATTGAAAATATTATGTTCTATTATTAATAACATGTGTTATTTTGTTAGGCCTACAATGGTTTCATCTGTATTGAGTAGGGACAGGTTTTTTATCGCTTGTCATTATGCCATAAATAATAGTTTGACAAGTATTTACAAAGTATTTACATTGTATTCTATATGATAAATTGAAATTTATTTAAGGATGCAGGAGGCTGTGCTTAGATTTTAGGCCAATACTATGATGTTTTATATTAGATACTTGGGTATCCACAAAGTTTGGCATGAATGCCAAGTGAAAATTTGTTTAATAATTAGTTAACAAAAAACATTCTAACCAGAGGCTCAACTACTCAAAACAAAGGCCAATGTGTACTGACTGAAGAACAGCTTTGCTCTCAGGTAGAATGAAGATATCAACAAAAAGGCTATAAAAATGTACACAATATAAAATATTGAATATTAATTATATTGAATTATGCATGAGGCAATTTATTGTTTCCTGAGTTTGATTTCAGTAGGTCCCTTCTGTAACCATGTCAATTATTCCACTATTTAGTAATTGCCTATTTACTTAACTGTGTGTCTTATTAGACCGAAGAATACATAAATAAATAAAGTTCCGAGAATTGCCTCATTTAGCAGTTGATCATATTTGATAGCTCAACATACTGTATGCATTGCTTTGTAAAAACAAATATAATGTCAAGCAAGTGTAAAAAAGTCATCTGACTTCAATAAACACAGATGAATACTGAAACCACAATAAAATAAATGTGTTTCACAAGTGAATTGTAAAGATTTTGAGGTATTGCTCTTCAGACCTTACTAAGTAATCCACAGTGTATTAGAGGATTATGAAAGATGGAACACAACAAACTTTCAGGATTGACAAACAGGAACCCCAAGAAATCCTGGAGCTGTCTGGAATCAAACAGATAAGGCATTATAAAGTCATTAGTAAGAATAGAAATTTCTTACTACACTTTGTTCTGCAAATTTTCAGGTACAACATTTTTCAGTAACATAATGAAGAAAAAACTCTGACAAAGTATATCTGTATGATCAAAATCAGCAGAGATGGAAGTCAGATGTGGAAACATGATTAACCAAGACATAGATCAATGCCAGTTATTGATTTGATGACATTTTCAAAAAGCTTAAGTGATATCACTGTGTTACAGTTAATTGCCAGGAGAACAAAGAAATAAGCATAAATCAATTTGTTCAATATCCACATCAAAGAGGTCAAGGCATAAGTAGAAAATTCATGAAAGGTATTTGGGCAAAAACATTCTGTCCATATTTTATTTTGTGCTTCAATTGTGGTAGAAGAGTAAATGCATTTTGTGCTGGATAAATTTCTAAATATTGCATCAGAATATAAATGGGAAGCATGGCATTACGACATTGTTAAAAACCAGTGTCCAAACTGTCCAGGAAAATATTGTAGATTTATAATTGTTTAAAATACTAAATTTTGAAATGAAATATCCACAAGAAGAAAAATTTTAGGAAATATAAGACTGGCTTGATTTCCTAACCCATGATTCCGCTAATGCTATACAGCTTTCACCTATTCATAATAAAGAAAACACAAAATAAATACAACAGACATCTAATTCAATGGTACAACTCTTTTGAAATGATGCTTGAAGCATTGTCTATATTCTCTTAAAATATACAAAAACCCAGTCAGAATATTTTTCTTACTGCCCATAATATTTGATTCTGCTTTCAGTTGTCATTATGACTGCCACCAGTAGATTTAGTATAAATTGATGTTAATGATTACCAATTATTCATCATTATTATTCATCACTGCATGCTTGGCACTTACGTTTATGCCTGGGTAATGAGCATTCAGTTAGTAAAGATCAAACAATTGAACAGAAAACCAATTTGTATTTCAAATTCTCTGAGAATCTCACTAAAACCTTTCTTAAGGAAATTCTCTTGTCCTAGCATAATCATATCAAAGATGTCAAAATCCTGCTTTTCACATCATAGATTTCATTTACTATTTAGTGAATGAATGAACAGGGAACTTAGTAAGTGAAAATAATATAATAAAAAAGACAGAGTTCCTTTGCAAAATTTTACAGAAGAATCACTTCTTCAGTGTATTTTGAGTGAGAGTATAGGGGAATCACTGAGTTATGTCATTTTAAATAATTACTTAACATCAGTATTATCATCTGTGAGGCAAATTCCTATGTCATTACATGTCCCCAACACAATGAGAAAGCGAAAAACATACGCTCTTCAAGACATTTTTATTGTGCTAACCAATGAATTGCATCACATCATCACAGAGCGATTATATTCTGTTGTTACAAGCATGCAGAGTGGATCTGTGAGGTGCGTGTAGGGTGAGTGTCTTCCCCATGGAGGACTTAGGAGGCTGAGAGTATGCGAGGGCCCAGCTGGACAATGGAGGTCTAGCTTGGATTGCTTGAAAAAGACATCTGAGCAAATGACTGGAGGAGTAACTTTGCATTTACTTCCCAGCCTGGTGGGGGAGGAAATAGAAGCAATCAGGGAGATTAGGGATTCACTTTTTATTTGGAAGTATTCTTTGGGGCCAAATAATTTGTCTCACACTAAAAATTTTCTTTTGTTTATAAAATGCCAGCAGAGATCCCCATCAATTTTCAGAATGTAAACAGAGAGTAATACAGCATGATTGGTTGTATTTCATTCCAGAAACCTTACAAATTACAGTAAATAGGTTATATCAGTTTGGAGACTGTAAGACAGGAGTATCCATCAGAGTTGGATGCTAAGGGGAAGTTTTTGCTAATCTCTTTCTCATTTTCTCCATTGCCTGTGTATCATCCTCTGGAGGAATGTCTAGCAAAGCAATATGAGTGATAACAGAGTGGTGGGTGCAGAGAATGTTCAGTTACCCGAGTCCTGAGTTCTGATGGAGACAGTTGCCTCCTTAGATTGCCTGTGCTCATGGACAACTATACAAGGGCTAGAAAGAATAGGTCCAAATGAAGGAGAACCAGCAGCTCTACACAGTGAACCTGGCTGTGAAGAACTAGCTGGTTTGGTTCCACAGCAGTCTCCATCTCTGATAAGCAAGTGCATCCTCCCTTATCCAGACAGATAACTGTTCCAAAGTGGATCAAAGAGGATACCTGAAGTCCACCCTAATGGACCCAAGAGTCTGAGAGTTTTTGTCCAGGTGGGGATCCAGATGTTGAGAAGATATATATCTCCACTTTAAAATCAGAGGTTGCTGCATGCATAAAGGGGACCACATACTTAGTGGTTCTTATCAGGTTAAATGGTCAAATTTGAGTAAGCCGTAACAGAGGGCTGGCTGGTGAGTATCAGAAAAACAGGAACCTTGTCAGTTGGTAAACTATAGTTCCTCTACTTCCATGTGTATGATAAAAAGCCCTGTGAGTGAAACTGGTAGAGGATACTGAGGTAATGGGTCTACATCTAAGCAAATTGTTTTGAGAAAGACAATGCAGACCAGAGACCACTTACCATGGAGTAGAGGGAAATAGAGGAAATGCAGCCTTTATTATGCTACTAACACAGGAGCCTGGCACTGGGATGTGTCCCCAGTGGAAAAAAATAACTTTTCCTGAGTAGCATTGGTGGAGGGTGAAGTTTCCTGGTTTACAGGTGCTGCACTGTTTCACTGAGACCCTGAGATCACAGGAGAAAAATCAGAGTTGCCACTGTCAGTCTCCTGAAGCAGTGGAGAGAGCTTGAGAAATCAAATGTTCTTGTCCTTGTACTGAAGCTAAGATTACTGCTTTAATTTTGTCTGTTGACAAGCACTGAGAGCAAGCAGCCTGCCCAGACATGCCTACCTTGGAGAAATGAGTCCACAGTTGAGAAGACTGGGACCCAGCTGCTCTCCTAAACTGTCTCCCAGAAACCAGGAAAGTTCACAGTTCTCTGGGAGGGGGGGCTCCTATTTCTAATGATGTCAAAGCCAGGGCTACCCTACTTCTAAAGTTGAAGTGACATTTATGGGTCTGGAGGGAAATGAGCTGATGTCATCCCATCCTTATAAGCGCAACTTGGGTATTCATCTCATAATGGATTCACATCAGAGGCTTAGCTGGGTGAGTGCCTTTCTGTTCTTTGCACACAGTGAACTCCAAGAGCATGTGGATCTGGGGTTGAAGTAGGATTGTTCTCAGTCAAATGTTAGGAGAATTTTCTGCTCATGATATGATTCTTAGATTTTACTCCACCATTAACACAACAGATGTTTCTAGACATGAAATGGTCAACTTCAAGAGTTATAGAAGGCCATAAATGAATAGGCTAGTAAAGGCATATTCATGATTTCTGATGTACTTGCATTGGAATTGTATTTGGCTTCATTCATTCTAGTATATTTCTCAATTTAACATAGTTTTCCAAGTAAAATTTTTTAGTAAGAAACACCAATTCAGTATGCTTTAGTGATATTTATTTTTTCTCTCAAGTTTGGCAATATTTTAAGACATTTCAGAAACTTTTAGGACTATTCACCTCATGGCCCCATAAGCCATGCAGTGTTCTTAGTATTAAACAATATCAGTTGAACAGGGGGTCATGAAATTTTTTTCAATTACAATAGTTGCTAATAACTTATTCTCCTTATCAGAAAATTATTTAGAAATACTTTGTATTCTGTGTGAAATAATCTTAAAATTTATTAGATGGATAGTGTATGAAAATAAGTGGCATAAGTCCAAATACTTTCTTAAAATAATTTTACTTTTATTATATAGTTTTTAAAATATACTGAAACTCATAACACTAATAAGATAATTGATATTTTTACAGAAATGAGAAAAATAGTTTTTATACATCAATATAATAGTGCACATAATAGAAAAATAATCACCACTGTCACTATTTCTGAATTCCTTCAAAAGTTTCATGCTGTATTTGTTCTTAAATTTTTTATGTACTTAAGTTACTCTTCAGTCTCAATTTAGTTCTTGAATCATCATAACATTCACAGCAATGTTTTCTAACTTGAATAAGAATACTGTTCTTAAGCACTGTTGTGTATTTAAAATACAAGAGAGGGAGGGTGCAAATATGATATTGTTGTGAATAAAGTGGAAAAAATGACAAAGATTGTCTCCTTATGGCCACACAGGCATCTATCCTTAAAGAAATCTGACCAACATAAAACTTCTATTGATGTATTTAAATATTACAGAATGTTAGGTCTAAGTTTTTATTTTAAAACTATGCATTAGGGAGGATGATATTCAGGTGCCTTAGACCCACATGGGCCAGTGCAGAGGACTTGCTGCACAGGGCAGATTTTGCATTGCTTTCTAAATTCAGCATTTGACAGGGTTGCTATGGCTATCACCTGCTTATCAGAGTGATGCACAGGGAGGCAAGTTATTAGCTCTTAAATACACAGATTTATCCTGTCCTGGTGACTCCTTGATTCTAGTGGTAGAAAAAATGCACTCTCATAGAGTATTTCTGGGTGTCCCCAAAACCACAGCATACAATTTCTTTCTTTCTTTTTTTTTTACTCCATTTATTTACTTGTAAGATAGAGCTACAGAGAGAGAGAGAGAGGGAGAGACAGAGATAGAGAACTTCCATCTGCTTCTCCACTCCCCAAATGGCTGCAATGGCCAGAGCTGGGGCAATCAGAAGCCAGGAGCCAGAAGCTTATTCTGGGTCTCCCATATGGGCAGCAGGGGCCCAAGGACTTGGGTCATTTTCTGCTGCTTTCCCAGACACAATAGCAGGGAGATTGGAGTTGGAGCACCCAGGACTTGAACTGTTGCCCAAATGGGATGCTGACACTGTAGGCAGTCACTTTATGCACTCTGCAACAGTGCCTGCCCCAGCAATGATTTTTGATTGTCTTGTCTTGCTACTGTTTTTGTCTCTTCCCTTCTGCTGTGACACTTTTGTTACCTAAATTTTTTCTGAATATGTGAGATGATTAATATCCTCATGAAAAACTGTGCTTTTAACTACTTCTGCATTAAGTTCAGTTTCCAATGGGATAGGTGACACATTGCAGTCAGTCAATTCTATTTGATACTTACCCTACTTATTCTTATGGAATTTGTCTATTTGATAAAAAAGATCCTTTTGTGGATCTAATCATGATGGAAGCAGTGTTTGAATCTGCCAGCTGACTCATTTCCATCAATGAACACTATCAATCTACTCCCCTACATCTGCTCATCTGAAATTCTAATCATCCTTTCAATGTTGTCAGTGATGTCAAAGGTCTTAAAATGGTACTCAACAAATATTTCAGACTTATGAAGAAGATAACACTGGAGTTTAAGATAAAAATATTTTATCATATATACTCATTTTTAAATTCATGTAGATTGTAACATTCACTATACATTTTTTCATAAAATAACATTACAGTTCATCACTCATAATATAACCATACTTTAGTAACTGATATTGTGATAAAGATGAGAAAAGATGCTTTATTAAAATTATTTTTTTTGAAACCATTGCGGTACAATGGGATAAGCTAACACGTGGGACTCCTGGATCCTATATCAGAGTACTGGTTACTGTGTCCTTTTGATCCATCTTCCTCCTGCTGCTAATGCATCTAGGAAGTAGCACATGATGGCTCAAGTACTCCATCCCTGATATACACATGAGAGACCCAACTGGTGTTCCTCAGTCCTATCTTTGGCCAGGTGCAGTCCCAGGGTTTGTGTGCATGGGGGGGTGGTTAACCAGTGGACAGATCTCTCTCTCTCTCTGTCTGTCTGTCCTCTCTCTCCCTCCCTCTCTGCATGTGTGCCAGTATTTCTGCCTTTTTAGTAAATAATTTTTAAACATACTTTTTGTTAAAATTAGTGCTTGAGTTTGTGCAAACCTCTTCTTTCTGTCTTTACACTGCTTCTGTTTTGTGTGCTTGTCTAATCTAAGACCAGAGATTTCATCAGTCTTTTGATTCCTGGACCACTTAATTGTGATATTTCTTCAGCATGATACATGATTACATAAATACTTTGGAATACAAAATGAAAGCCAGAATAAAGAGGGTGAATATTTTCCACACTTTCTGTCTCCTGGGGTTTCTCAGAGGAGTCCTTCTCAGCCCCAATAACCCCAAGTTGTCACTTCTTGCAGTGAGAATTGAGCTGTACATTAAGATTTTAATTGTTTATTTTGTTCAAAAAAGACACAATAATTCTTTTTTAAAAATTATATTTCAGGTATTCAAATGTCAAACATTTCCTATATACAGATTCAGGAACATACTGATACTTTCCACTCTACTCTCCCTCCAGCCCAGGCTCCTACCCTTCTTCCTTCTCCCTCTTCGATTCCCATTTTTATGTTTTACTTTAGTTAACTGTATACTGTATACTGATAAGTTTAATCCTACACTAAGTAAAGAGTTCAACAAATAGTATGAAAAAAAGCTGTTCATCATAAGTCAAGACAAGGGCAGTAAACATTGAATATTAAAGTGTCAATTTCACTCCTATAGGTTACCTTTTAGGTACTCTATTAGTTACCACATATCAGGGACAACATATGGTATTTTTCTTTTTGGGTCTTGTTTGTTACACTAAGTATAATGGTTTCCAGTGACATGCATTTACTCTAAGGTATAGGTGACTAGGCTCAAACTTTCCTATATCCCACTCTATGGTTGTAGAGGAATTTTCTGTGCAAAAGTATTTTAAATCTACAAATAGATGAGTCAAAATGGATCCCAAAATGGGTATAATGAAAAAAATATGTTGTAGAGATAAGTGCAGAAGATTTACCACCAAGAATTTCTATGAAATAGTCTGGGTTTGTTTAAAATAAATGGGTTAAATGAAAAAGATATGTGAGGATTTTCATGACAAAAGAAACAGCACTGCTTACAGGGGATCTTTTTTTTTATTTCTTTGTTTTTCAGGTATATAACATGCTTCCTGCTTGCTCTTAAGATGAACAAAATTTCCATTTATGTTATCTTTAAAAAATGCGTATTTTTTTCAAGCTGGCATTGGAATCTCAGCCAATGCCTTCCTCCTTCTCTTCTATATCTTCACAATCCACCGGGAACATAGGCCCAAGCCCAATGATGTGACCACCTGCCACTTGGCTCTTGTCCACATAGTGATGTTACTCACTACACTGGAAATTTTATCTCCAAACATGTTCAAATCACTGAATGTTCCCAATGCCTTAATATGTAAGGCTTCATTCTATTTGAGCAGGGTGATGAGGGGTCTGTCCATCTGTACCACCTGCCTCCTGAGCATCATCCAGGTCATCACCATCAGCCCCAGCTCCTTCTGCTTGTCAGGATTTAAACATAAACTCACAAATAATATTAGCCATGCTTTCTTCTGTTTTTGGTCCCTCAACTTGTCTTCCAGTAGCTACCTGATCACCTACACTGTAGCTCATTCCAATATGACCAATCTACTCAATATCAATAAGTACTGCTCACTTTCCTCAATGAACCCCATCATCATGAAAATATTTTTCGCACTTGCATTGTCACAGAATTCCTTCTTTTTAGGAATAATGCTGCTCTCCAGTGCATACATGGTGATTTTATTATCTAGCCATCAGAGGAGGTCTGAGTACCTTCACAGCATGAGGGTTTTCCCAAGAACCTCTCCAGCAAAAAGGGCCACCCAGACTGTCCTGCTGCTGGTGAGTTTCTTCGTGATCATGTACTGTTTGGATATCATCATCTCCTCTTTCTCAACCATACTGTGGAAATATGATCCAGTTGTTCTGGATGTCCAGAGGCTTGTGGGAAATGTCTATGCTACTGTCAGTCCTTTGGTTTTTATTAGTTCTGATAAAAGAATAACTGGCCTTCTGCAAAATATTATTGATATGACATTAATGGAAAATAAAAATTCTAACATCTGTTACATATTTTAAAAGTCCAAGATTTAAAAAGCAAATTTAAATATGTAGAATTTTATTTAATCTGTAGACTTTTTAAACTTGTATCTAAACATTTTTTATACATTGACACTACCAAAGATGATATGCCTCTCTTAGTCCAATGTTCTCCATGTATTGAAGTTTCTTTTTTTTTTACACTTTCCTAAATTAATTGAGGAAAACAATTTCATTTTTTTGGAGCCTAAGAAGCTCCTTTGTTACCTAACTCTGAGATCTTTTTTTTTAAGAATTTAATAAATGATATTCTTACTGAAAGAAGGAATCTAAACTTAACTCTTTTTTTACTGAAGGCATAGTAACTAAGTATCCAATTCTAACTAATGAGAATTTCTCTATGATCTGTTGATATTTATTTCTGTTTTGACACTATATGAATAGTGTGGATTTTGCTCTTCTTTTTGTACAATACCATCCTTCTTTTCTCATTTAAGTAAACCTTTTCTTCATTTTTACAAAGTATTAATATTATTTAAGTATTTTTATTGAACTTTCACTTTTTTATCTTTTACTTAATGAATATAAATTTCCAAAGTGCAGCTTATGGATTACAATGGCTTCCCTCCCATAATTTCCCCTCCACCCGCAACACTCCCTTTTCCCGCTTGCTCTCCCCTTCCATTCACATCAAGATTCATTTTCAATTCTCTTTATATACAGAAAATCAGTTTAGTATATAAAAATTTCAACAGTTTGCCCTCACATAGCAACACAAAGTGAAAAAATACTGTTGGAGTACTAGTTATAGCATTAAATAACAGTGTACATCACATTAATGACAGAGATCCTGCATGATATTTTTAAAAAAAGATTGATTACTTTTCTATGTAATTTCCAAGTTAATACCATGGGTTTTATTTATTTATTTTTTTCATTTTCAATTATCTTTATATACAGAAGAACACTTCAGTATATACTAAGTAAAGATTTCATCAGTTTGCACCCACACATAACCACAAAGTGTAAAAATACTGTTTCAGTACTAGCTATATCATTACTTCACCTTGGACAACCTATTAAGGATAGATCCCACATGGGACGTAAGTACACAGTGACTCCTGATGTTGTTTTAACAATTTAACACTCTTGTTTATGGCGTCAGTAATCTCCCTAGGCTCTAGTCATGGGTTGCCAAGGCTATGGAAGCCTTTAGGGTTCGCCGACTTTGATCTTATTCTGACAGGGTCATAGTCAAAGTGGAAGTTGTCTCCTCCCTTCAGAGAAAGGTATCTCCTACCGTGATGGCCCCATTCTTTCCATTGGGATCACAATCGCTGAGATCCTTCATTTAGGTCTTCTTCTTCCTTCTTCCTTCTTCTTCTTCTTCTTCTTTTTTTCCCAGAGTGTCTTGGCTTTCCATGCCTAAAATACTCTCATAGTCTCTTCAGCCAGATCCAAATGCCTTAAGGGATGATTCTGAGGCCAGAGTGCTGTTTAGGACATCTACCATTCTATGAGCCTGCTGTGTCTCCCCCTTCTCATGTCGGATCCTTCTCTCCCTTTTTGGTTTTATCAGTTAGTATTAGCAGACACTAGTCTTATTTGTGTGATCCCTTTGACTCTTAAATCTATCAGTGTGATCAATTGTGAACTGAAATTGATCACCTGGACTAGTGAGATGGCATTGGTACATGCCACCTTGATGGGATTGTATTGGAATCCCCTGGGACGTTTCTAACTCCATCATTTGGGGCAAGTCCGATTTTGCATGTCCCCAATTGTACATCTCCTCCCTCTCTTTTTCTCATATTTAACAGGGATCACTTTTCAGTTAAAATTTAAACACCTAAGAATAATTGTGTGTTAATTACAGAGTTCAAGCATTAGTACTAGAACAAAAAAAAATACTAAGATGGATAAAGTATTACATTGTACATCAACAGTCAGCACAAGATCTGATCAAGTCACTGTTTCTCATAGTGTCCATTTCACTTCAACAGGTTTCCCCTTTGGTGCTCAGTTAGTTGTTGCCGATCAGGGAAAACAAATGATACTTGTCTCTTTGGGACTGGCTTAATTCACTCAGCATGATGTTTTCCAGATTGCTCCATCTTGTTGCAAATGACTGGGTTTCATTGTTTCTTACTGCTGTATAGTATTCTATGGAGTACATGTCCCATAATTTCTTTATCCAGTCTACTGTTGATGGGTATTTGGGTTGGTTCCAGGTCTTAGCTATTGTGAATTGAGCTGCAATAAACATTAAGGTGCAGACCGCTTTTTTGTTTGTCAATTTAATTTCCTTTGGGTAAATTCCAAGGAGTGGGATGGCTAGGTTGAATGGTAGGGTTATATTCAGGTTTCTGAGGAATCTCCAGACTGACTTCCAAACTGGCTTAACCAGTTTGCATTCCCACCGACATTTATTTATTTATTTGAAAGTCATAGTTACAGAGAGAGAAGGAGAGGCAGAGAGAGAGAGAGAGAGAGAGAGAGAGAGAGAGGTGTCTTCCATCTGCTGGTTCACTCCCCAATTGGCCACAAGGGCCAGATCTATGCCAATCCAAAGCCAGGAGCCAGGAGCTTCTTCTGGGTCTCCAATGCGGGTGCAGAGCCCCAAGGACTGGGGTCATCTTCTACTGCTTTCTCAGACCAAGCAGAGACCTGGATCAGAAATGGAGAAGCTGGGGTAGGAACCAGCTCCCATATGGAATGCTGGCTCTGCAGGCAGTGGCTTTACCTGCTATGCTTCAGCCCCAGCCCCACTTTCAATTTTTTACACAATAAACTTCTGAATTCATGGATTTGTGACTTATGGCACATTTTCAAACTGCCATGATAAAAATAATTAGAATTTTTTTTCTTCTTGTATACTCCAGAGAAACAACTAGATTATTTAATTCCTTTTCATCCTTACTTTTAATATGTAGATTTATTTGTAACTGCTATTGATTTTCTCTGTTTATTGTATTGACTTCACTAATTGTACTCAGTATGCCAGTTCAGTAGCCTTTTCTTCCACTCAGTCTATTCTTATATGAATAAAGCAACTATATTTTCTGTTACTTGATGTTCACAAATATGCCTTTTATGCATATAGTTTCTTGTTATTTTCATTTTCTGTGATTCCTCTATCTCCATTGTATTGACTTATATTTTAAAAACACACTCTTAATCTGAAGCTTATTGGATGTGCAATTTTATTTTTTAAGTTATTTCTTGTGTATAAAATGATAGAAAGATTAATTCTCATATGTGTGCAATATAACCTTGAGATAGTTGCTGTTGGTTTTAATTCCTTTTGTCCTATCCAATATGAACAACACAAATAGATTTGTCATTTTTGTGATATATCTTATATGAATGGAGAAATTCCTTCTTAGTTTGGTTCCTTGCCTAGACCACTTTCTTGGTTGATTTCTGTAGTTTGGGAGTCCTCAAATTTTCTTTCCAATTTTATTAGGCATTTTAATGAATGTAATAGCATTTGTGGATTTTAAATTTCTGCATCATAAATTGTTAGACTATATAACATTTTCCTACAAAAGTCCAATTAACACAGTACACAAAATAACATTTAACATAGACCCCGGTTGGGGTGCTGGATTCTGTCCTGGTTGCTCCTCTTCCAGTCCAGCTCTCTGCTGTTGCTCAGGAAGGCAGTGGAGGATGGCCCAAGTGTTTGGGCCTTGCATCCGCATGGGAGATCAGGAGGAAGTACCTGGCTCCTTGCTTCAGATAGGTGTGGCTGCCAGCCGCAGCAGCCAACTGTAGCAGCCATTTAGGGGGTAAACCAACAGAAGGAAGACCTTTCTCTCTCTCTCTCTCTCTCTCTCTCTCTCTCTCTCTCACTGTGTAACTCTGTCAAAAAATAAAAAGAAAAAGAAAAGTAACTTTTTTACACAACAAGTACTCATTGAATTCCCTCTATTTACATGATACTATGAAAGGTACTGGGAATTACAGCAATGAACAGGAAATATAAGTCCTATGTACTCATTGGATATTGCACCCAGATATTAAATAAGTCATTACAGTAATTTGCAAAAAATATGATTTTTTTATTTATGATTAAAATTCTTTTAAATTTTTATTAATATAAACAGAACTGATTCCATGTATTTCATGGTACAAGTTTAAGTAGATAAATATATTTCCCTTCCTCTCTCACTCCCTGTCTCAATCCAATTTCTTCCTTTATTTAATTTGTGCAAAAAACTCCACATAATTTAGGTCCACTCTATAATCACAGGCTTGATTCACCACTACTCATCCTATTTAAAAAGTAAAAACAGAAATATCTCAATTGCACAAAGGAGTATACACAAGAGCTAAAACTACAATTAAATGGGATTGCCACTGTGCACAGCACAGTGAGTGAAGCTGCCACTCTTAATGATGGCATCCCAAATGGATACCATTTCAATTCTAAGCTTTTCCACTTGTGACTCAGAGCCCTGCCAATGATCCTGTGAAATGAGGGGACCATGGTCCAAGTCCTTGGGCTCCTGACAAGCATATTGGAGACATAGAACTAATGACTTCTGGCTTTGACCTGGTTCTGACCATTGTGATCATTTGGGGAGTGAAATATGGGACAGAAAATGTCTCTTTGTCTCCCCTTCTCTCCTTCTGTAACTCTTTCAAATTATAAATAAGTCTTGAAAACTTTAATTTATCAATTATGAACAAAGCAACTTACAAAATAATCCAAGTGTAGTTGCTAAATTCATGTTTACTTTAATGTTACTACCAAATGAAAAATAATTTACCACTCTCTAAAACAAAACAGAACTATTGGCGGCGCCACGGCTCACTAGGCTAATCCTCCGCCTTGCGGCACCAGCACACCAGGTTCTAGTCCCGGTTGGGGCACCAGATTCTGTCCCGGTTGCCCCTCTTCCAGGCCAGCTCTCTGCTGTGGCCAGGGAGTGCAGTGGAGGATGGCCCAAGTGCTTGGGCCTTGCACCCCATGGGAGACCAGGAGAAGCACCTGGCTCCTGCCATCAGATCAGTGAGGTGCGCCAGCCACAGTGCGCCAGCTGCGGTGGCCATTGAAGGGTGAACCAACGGCAAAGGAAGACCTTTCTCTCTGTCTCTCTCTCTCACTGTCCACTCTGTCAAAAAATAAAAAAAAAATAATAACAGAACTATTAACCATAAAATTTAACTTTGTGGATTTGGCACTGTGGCATGATGGCCAAGCCTCTGCTTGCAGTTCTGGCGTACCATATAGGCACAAGTTTGAGTCAGTGGTGACCCACATAGGCACCGGTTCACATGCTGGCTATTCATTGCCTAGTATACAGTGGCCTCTGTGGTTACACATGCATTCATCCATCCATCTGCCTGTTCACATGTGCTCAATGTTGGGGTGTTCTTGCTACTCTCCTAGATAATAAGCCCACCTAAAACTCCTGGATTTTTTTTTAAATTCATAAGTAAGTGAGAAAGAATACTCCAGATAATCTCTGGCATGTGTAGAAAGAACCTCAGAAAACCGACTACAGATTTCATATAAAAGTAGCACTAAGGGGCCAGTGCTGTGGTGTATCAAGAAAAGCTGCTGTCTGCAGTGCTGGCATCCCACCCATATGGTCACTGATTTGTGTCCTGGCTACTCTATGTACAATCCAGCTCCCTGCTAGTGCCTGGGAAAGAAGCCAAATGTGGTCCATGTTCTTGGGCCTTTGCACCTATGTGGGAGATGAAACTCTTGGCTCTTGGCTTTGGCCTGGCCTGTCCTGGACATTGTGACCAGTTGGGAGTGTACCAGCAGATGGAAGTACTTTCTCTCTCTCTCTCTCTCTCTCTCTCTCTCTCTCTCTCTCTCTCTCTGGAAATCCTGCCTTTCAAATAAGTTTAAAAAATACTTAAAGAAAGTGATCTGAGTGGGAATATCTCAATGATTTTTGTTTAAAAATAAAAATAAACAAAAACTAGTAAGTCTATATGGAAAAAGCAATCTTATGTAAGAGTCTAAGGCTGGTCTAACCACTGCATTAATCTTTCATTGCTGATTTTTTTTGTCAAAGGCACCCTTTGCAATGGAACAGACCAGGGTTTAGATAATGCCCCTCTCTGCCATATGCTGTCTCCTGCCAGCTGTAGTCCTTTCTTTGATTGTGATCTCTGCTAGTTGTCATGTATGCTGAGCTAACTTTAGGGCATCAGGGTTTTAGGGCCCTATAGCTCCTGGAGATAAATGAAGCTTAAAGCAAAAACAGGAAAAGGGGCAAAGCTGCATCCAGAGTCAGCTTCCACACGTGTACATGCAATCTACAATTTGGGAAGCACTATTAACTCCACTCCTGGTTCTTTAGAAGACACTCTTGGACTCTGGCTAGAGGGGCCTGTGCAAAGGTCTGTGAATTCTTGGCTTGTCCTTTGAATCTCAATATCCTGAAAGACCAGGCTTCATGCTCCAAGCATGCCCTAAGTGTGTCCTGCACAACAGGAGGTGTCTTCTCTTTAAGTGATGATGACTTTACCCCAAAGTCCAAGGTGTTGGGCCCCAGGCTGCTTCCCAGCTGTCAGGTGCTGAGGACGTTGGCTTGTGCAGTGTCTTCCAGTCTCCTGGGACAGGCAGAGGTGCTTGATGTCCAACATGCATGCTTGGCCAAGTAGACAAAATATGCCTTGGAGGGATGCAGAGATTCACCAGAGGCACCCATGCCATTGCCTTGAGTTTCAGTATTTGAGAGGGCTGCAGACCTCTTAGTTCCCTCAAAGGTTTCTGCTGGGTGGACTCTGTCAACGTTTTAGAATTTCCGGTTTGCAATTACCACATTCCCCCAGCCGGGTTTCCTTGGAAGAGGACGTGTTGGGGCCTAAGTGTGGCCACAGGACATAGGCCGGGGGCTGTTTCTGCAAAGGTGCTTCATTCACCGTCTACATGCAGCTCCCCAAAGTCTCCAGCCAGCACGCCCTAGTAAAGGATGACACTTTTTGCCAGATCAGGCGTAAAGCTGATCATGCGCTGGTGTACTGAAGAGTCTCGCAGCCTACATTTGGGCTTCCCAGGTAGGCATTGGGTGCCAGGTTCCAGGGTAGGGCGGAGAGGAACAGCCGATGGGGTCTGGCTTCAGTCTTGTGATGCGGTACCCCTCTGGCTTAGGCTCAGCAGTGCAGGCTGCTGGTGGCTCAGTACCCTGTCTTAGCAGTCCTGCTGTGCTTATGTCACAATCGTGGCAGTGACCCAGGCAGACCACTGGGCACAGACTCCCCAAGGCTTCCCCCATCCCCAGTGGCAGCGTCTCTCAGGACGAGTCCTGGACAGGCTCAGGGAACTCAGCACTCTAGGGCCCTGCTGCAACAGTGGCCTGGCTGTGTGCTGGACCTCACACTCCCCATTCCAAGTGCTGAGGGATTGCTGCAGGGGCTCTGGGGCAGCGGAGTAGGAGGTGGTGAGTCGGCCCTGTGAAAGGCTGGAGACTGCTGAGGCACGCACTGCACAGGCTCCCACAGCCCGGCTGTCGCACACAACAGCCTGGGGAAACAAAATCGGGCACCCTCATGGCGACCAGCCCAGGAGCTGCAGGTGTGGATGGGCAGACACAGACTGTAGTACCACATAGGAATCTTTCTTCCCCAAAGTGTCCCCAACCATCACTCAGGACCTAACTGCTTTTGAAAGCGAAGCCATGGCTCAGAGGGGCGGCCCTGTCCTAGTCGCTGATTGGTGGCCAGCGTGTTTCAGTGCGCATGTGCACAAACTTGCCTTCCGGAGGCGCGCGAGTGCGCTTGCGCTTAACGGATTTTCTTGGAGCCTTGGCTGTGAGCTGAGATGGAGGCAACGCTGAGCCTTTCAGTTCGGATGTGGAAGGGAGAGGTTGCTCTGTCCTCAGGGCTTGCCTTAGGTTTCCCATGCTGGAAAAGGCCACCAGAAGTCTTGGCCATGAAGGATTTACCTCCCATTTAATACGGGCGAGTGTCTCTCCATCTCCTTCCTAAGGATCTCGGGAAGCCGCACACAGCTGCCAGCGAGGGTGAGGGAGTCCGATGGCGGCGGCTCCCTCCTGCTGCTCTGTAACAGTGGCGGGAACTATGGCGACCAGAACAAGTAACAGGTGACAGGGTCCGGCCCTCCTGTGACCGGGAAAGCTGCGCTCCCAGTCAGCCCCCCAGGCTCCTCCACACCTGAGAGGGAGACACTGCCCAGGCCACCTTTCAGCGCAGTGGCAACAAAGTGGAAACTGCAGTCAGGTTCCGAGGCTATTGCAGTCCCCCTTACAGAGCACCTACTGACATGAAAGTGGTTTAACTAAACATTCATTCTGTACAGTTATATACATATTTATTTTGTATACTGTATACATTACGGATAATTCATCCAATGAGAAATAATTTATTGTTCAGATGTTAGTGTCCTCAGCTGATGGTCCAGGACTTAAATTTCTGGGAAAAAAAGCCAAAAATTAAAATGATTAAATAAATTTAAAAATGGAAAAATAAAATTTAAATTGGATAAAATAAATAATTTAATTGGTTAAATAAAATACTGTCTCTTTACGTAGAATATTTGCATATGTACTAAAATTTAAATTTTCCTCTAGATAAAGTTTGCAGGTAATTTAAAGTACAAGAATATTAAACAATGGGGATTGAACTAGAAACGGAAAGTGTGACATTAAGGGACAAAGAAAATTATGCCACTCATATTAACACTAAATATAATCACATCTATATCAAGCTTTCTGATTTTCAAAGCAAAAGGAAAACACATGAAGTTATTGGTAATGTTTGCTAGAAATGAGCCAAGTTTAATTTTTTAATTTATCTTTTATTTGAGAGACAGGTGTGGATCATCCACCCACAGGTGCACTCCAGAGTTGAACTAGGCCAAATCCAGAAGCCACAAACTCAATCTGGGTCCACCACATAACTTACAGGGATGCAAGTACGTGGACCACAATCTGTCATTCAGGAAGCTGAAATTGGAAACCCACCCAGGATTTGAACACAAATACTCAAATACGGGATATAATTGTAACAAGTGATGTCTTGGCTACTAAATCAAATGCCTATCCTCAAAGATATTTTCAATAAAAACAAAGTTTTATGGGCACTGAAACCTGTTTGTAAAACATTATTTAAGTTATTCACAGACACTCCCATGAAATTTTGATTTTTTCATAGTTTTTTTTTCAGAATTAGTATACTATGCAATTACTGAATGTGATGCTAAGCAGTAAGATTGTGTTAATTTTAATTCTCACAAAAATTGTGAGTTACATAACATATTATATATATTGTAAAGGATGGCCACTTGAGCTGGCACCATGGCTCAGTTGGCTAATCCTCTGTCTGTGACGCCAGAATCCCATATGGGCTCCGGGTTCTAGTCCCGGTTGCTCCTCTTCCAGTCCAGCTCTCTGCTGTGGCCCGGGAGGGCAGTGGAGGATGGCCCAAGTGCTTGGGCCCCTGCACCTGCATGGGAGACCAGGAAGAAGCACCTGGCTCTTGGCTTTGGATTGGCATAGCTCCGGCCATAGCGGCCATTTGGGGGGTGAACCAACGGAAAAGGAAGACCTTTCTCTCTGTCTCTCCCTCTCACAGTCTGTAACTCTACCTGTCAAATAAATAAATAAAAAATCTTTAAAAAAAAAAAGGATGACCACTTGACTTCCCTAAACCAATATACTATAAAGGCAAAGTGATATATTGCAAGAGTTTAAGTTAGGAGCAAGTGTAACACAATGGATGGAACCTCCACTCGGGACACTCACATCGATGATGGAGTACTGACTTCTGTCCTGGCACCCAATTTCCAGCCCAGCTTCCTGCAAATATATTCTGAGAAGCAGCTAATGATGGCTCAATGGGGGTGCTTCCACCCACATGGGGGACATAGATGGAGTTTCTGGTAAATGGATCCCTGCCCCTGGCTGTGGCTTTGTCCAGCCTTTACAGCTGTGGTAATTTGGGAAGCATACCAGCAAATGGGAGATCTGTCTCTGTATTGCTTTAATCTGTCTTGCTCTACTTTTCATGTAGAAGGAAATAAACAAATAGTCCCTTTTTATGTTTCATTTATTTATTTGAAAGTCATACTTACACAAAGAGAGAAGGAGAGGCAGAGAGAGAAAGGTCTTCCATCTGCTGGTTCACTCCCCAATTGGCCTCAATGGCCAGAGATGTACCGATTCAAAGCCAGGAGCCAGGAGCTTCTTCCATTTCTCTCATTGTGTGCATGGACCCAAGGCCTAGGGCCATCTTCTGATACATTTCCAGGCCATAGCAGATAGCTTGATCAGAAGTGGAGCAGATGGGACTTGAACCGGTGCCCATATGAGTTGCTGGCACTCAGGCAGTGTCTTTACCTGCTATGCCACAGCACTGGCTGAGATTTATTTATTTTTTTTAATGCAAGAACTTAATGCTTATAAACTTTCCTCTTAGGATTGTTTGTGCTGTATCCCATAGGTTTTGATATGTTGTGTTTTCATTGACACTTATTTCATTTTTTTTTTGTTTTCTTTTTAATTCCTTCTGTGACTCTGGCCATTCAATAACATGTTGATTAATTTCCGTATATTTGTAAATATCCTATTGCTATTGTTGTTGATTTATAACTTTATTATTTTGTGATCTGAGAAGCTACATGGAGCTCTTTTATTATTATCAGGTTCAGTGAGATTTCATTTGAGGCCTAACTGAATTGTTAGTATAAAATCCTCCATGTGCTGATGAGAAGCATGTGTATTCTGCAGCTGTGGAAGTGTTCTGTAACTGTCTGTTAGGCCCATTTGCTCAATAGCATGTTTCAACTTTGATGTGCATTTACTGATTTTCTGTTAGTGATCTTTCCACTGATTACAGTGTGTCACCAAAGTCCCCCACTATTATTGTATTGGAGTCCATCTCTTCTTTAGGTCTAGTAATATTTAGATATCTTGGTAATATAGATATCTTGGTAGACATCTGTTGGATGAATACATATTTATGCTTGTAATGCCCTTTTCCTGAATTGATCTTTTTATGCATATATAATGTCCTTTTTATCTCTCTCTATATTGACAGAATATAATATTTTATTTAATGTTACTTTAATTTAATATATTTTATGTAATATGATTATTGCTCCTCTCACTCATTTTCTGTTTCCATTTGCATGGTATATCATTTTCCATCCCTTCACTTTTTTTTTTGACAGGCAGAATGGACAGTGAGAGAGAGAGACAGAGAGAAAGGTCTTCCTTTTGCTGTTGGTTCACCCTCCAATGGCCACCGCAGCCGGTGCGCTGCAGCCGGCGCACCGCAGCTGATCCCCATCACTTCACTTTTAGTCCTTGTGTTTCCTTACTTATGAAGTGAGTTTTTTGTAGGTGGCATAAATTTGGTCTTAAAAAAATCCATTCATCCATTCACTCTATTTGACTAGGGAATTTAATACATTTACATTCAAGGTTAGTATTAATAAATCAAAACTATACCTGCCATTATGGTGATTGGTTGTGGGTACCAACATTGTAAATCTGGTAGTGTTATTTATTTTCATCATGATTACTTCTTTTTTTTATTTGATGGGTAGAGGTATAGACAGTGAAAGAGAGACAGAGAGAAAGATCTTTCTTCTGTTGGTTCACTCCCCCAGTGGCTGCTATGGCCGGCACTGCACCGATCCAAAGCCAACAGCTGGGTACCTCCTCCCAGTCTCCATGCGGGTGCAGGGACCCAAGCACTTGGGCCATCCTCCGCTGCCCTCCTGGGCCACAGCAGAGAGCTGGATTGGAAGAGGAGCAACCAGGACTAGTACCTGGTACCCCAACTGGGACTAGAAGCTGGGGTGCTGGTGCCTCAGGCAGATGATAAGCCAATTGAGCCATGGAGCCAGCCCATAATGATTACTTCTAATATAGGATTCCATTCTGTATTTCTTGTAAGGCTGGCCTGGTGGTATAGAATTCGCCATTTTGGAATGTCTGTGAAATGGTGTAATTCTTATTCATTCTAAAACATAGCTTTCCTGGATACATAATATTCTTGTTTTATTTATTTATTTATTTATTTATTTGGTGCTTCTCCTGGTCTCCCATTCGGGTGCAGGGCCCAAGCATTTGGGCCATCCTCCACTGCACTCCCGGGCCAGAGCAGAGAGCTGGCCTGGAAGAGGGGCAACCAGGATAGAATCTGGCGCCCCAACTGGGACTAGAACCCAGTGTGCTGGCGCCACAAGGCGGAGGATTAGCCTGTTAAGCCACGGCGCCGGCCAATTTTTTTTTAATTTTTAATTTTAATTTTTTTTTGACAGGAAGAGTGGACAGTGAGAGAGAGAGACAGAGAGAAAGGTCTTCCTTTTGCCATTGGTTCACCCTCCAATGGCCGCCGCAGCTGGTGCGCTGTGGCCCGCAAACCGTGCTGATCTGATGGCAGGAGCCAGGTGCTTCTCCTGGTCTCCCATGGGGTGCAGGGCCCAAGCACTTGGGCCATCCTCCACTGCACACCCTGGCCACAGCAGAGAACTGGCCTGGAAGAGGGGCAACCGGGACAGAATCCGGTGCCCCGACCAAGACTAGAACCCGGTGTGCTGGCGCTGCAAGGTGGAGGATTAGCCTGTTGAGCCACAGCGCCGGCCCTTCTTTGTTTGCTTTTAATATTGAATATATTAACTGACTCTTTTCCAGCCGGTATGGGTTCTGTTGAGAAGCTGGCTGTTTTTCTAGTTGGCTTTACTAGATATGAAATGTGACAGTTTTCTCTACTCTAAGATTCTCTCTTTTTCCCTTATTTTTGACAATTTTATTAAAATATGTCTTGGAGAATGTGCTTTGTTAGGAGTCTCTATTGGTTCATTGAGTTTCCTGAATCTAGGTGTATGAAAATGACTTGGGGAGATTTCAAACATTATCACTTAATAGATAGTACTTTATTTTTTTATGTTGCATATTCACAGGAAAATCCTTCCCTACAAGGTCTGTAGTAATTTTAAGTCCTTATTGAATGATAAACATATTTGTACTATAGAATCAGAGATACTTAGGAAAATACATGATCTGTTTTTCCAAAAATTCCTGACACATTATTGAAATTTTATGATGTAATATGTGTAAATGGTACAACTGAAGAGTTACCAGACCCAATGTTTGCATTATTATTTCTTTATAACTGCAGTTTTAGCATCATGATGATACTGTTAGAACTACAAACACATGAAGCAAAGCTATCCATATATTTGCAAATAGGTTCCCAGCTATTAGTGATATAAAATCTACTATCAGTGTTCTGTTTCATTAAAGGCAAATGCTTGGCATTTTCAGTGCTTTTTTTGTGCAGTTGTGTTGCTATTTACAAAAGGCTGGCGTTACCTTGGAAAAGTACTGTCCACAAGACACCTGGATCCTGCTATCCTGATCCATATAGTGGCATTGGAAAAATCTATCAATCACTGCAGGACAGTGCAGCCCTGGATGAAAAGCAGTGCTGTCTGCCCCCATCAGTGTCTGTTAAAATTTCAAATGAATATGTCATGGAATAGGCCAGAGAAACATTAGCGCAAAGCTAACAGTGCTTGCTTGTGGTTATTGTTGTTGATGATCTTGAGGTGTACCTGTCTTAGGTGCAGAAGATATTCTGCCAGTTTGTGATGTGCTCCCACACACGGGTGAACTCCCTGAAGTTCATTCCAGTGTTGGTCAGTCAAACATGGGTATTATCTACCTGACCATCACTGGATTAAATGTAGTTCAAATGTCACTGGGCAACCCCAGATGAAGCTCATTGTCTGCTCTCACCCTGCTGGTGTGTTTATTGACCAGAACTCTGGAAGATGTTCCTCACGAACTTCTGATCTGTCAGCAACATGACAGGGAACAGGGCTTATGGGAGGCAGCCATGGGCTGAGTAGAGGCTGAGCTGAGACATCCAGGGTGATGCCACTTATCATTCTTTAAACATGCATGTATACTAAAGACTTTGGGTGTTTCCAGACTTGAAGTTTTTTTTTTTTCTTTCATAGCACAGATGGCATTACAATATCTCAAATTTTGTCTGAGCCTTCCTGGCCTTGAGATTAGCTGCCCTCCAGATTAGTGTAGGAAAATACCATCAGCCCCTGGCTGGCACTGTGGCATAGCAGGTAAAGCTGCTGCCTGCAGTGCCAGCATCCCATATGGGTTCTGGGTTGAATCCCAGCTGCTCCACTTCTGATCCAGCTCTCTGCTGTGGCCTGAGAAAGCAGTAGAAGATGGCCCAAGTCCTTAGGCCGCTGCACATGTGTGGGAGACATGGAATAAACTTCTGGCTTCTGGCTTCAGATTGGCACAGCTCTGGCCATTGCAGCCATATGTGAGTGAACCAGTGGATGGAGGACACCCCTTTGTCTAACTCTGCCTTTCAAATAAATAAATAAACCTTTCTTGAAAAGTATTTATTTAATGGATGCATTTTTTCATAGATACAACTTTAGGAATATAGTTTGTCTTTCCCCCATACCCTTCCTCCCATTCCAACTCCCATCCCATTTCCCTCTCCCTCTCCTATCTCCTTCTTCATTATGGTTCATTTTCAGTTTTATTTTATATATGTAGGGCCACGTTAAGTGTAGATTTCAACAGTTTGCACCAATGCACACATACAACATATAGAGTACAGTTTAGGAACAAAATTTGCAGTCAATTCTCATAGTACAACTCATTATGGACAAAGGTCCTACATGGGGCGTAAGTGCACAGTGACTTCTGTTGTTCCTTTAACAATTGACACTCTTATTTATGACATCAGTGATCACCCAAGACTCTTGCCATGAGCTAGCTGCCAAGGCTATGGAAGCCTTTTGTGACCATAGACTCCATCAATATTTGGACACAGCCATAAGTAAAGTGGATGTTCCCTCCTCCCTTCAGGGAAGAGTATATCCTTGTGTGATGACCCTTTCTTTCCACTGATCTCACAGAGATCCTCCATGTAGAATATTTTTGCCACAGAGTCTTGGCTTCCCATGCCTGAAATTCTCTCACAGGCCTTTAAGCCAGACTGGGAAACCTTAAGAATTTATTCTGAGGTCAGAGTGTTATTTACAATGAATGTCATTCTAGGAGTCTGCTGTGTGGACTGCTTCCCATACTGGACTTTTTAGTTCTATTATTACCAGGCACTTGCTGTTACTGATATGATCACTTTTACACTTAAACTTACCTATATTTTGACTTTAACATTTAATATGGGAAAATATAGTTTAATAAAAGTGGAATTACTATAGCCTCAGGAAAAGACTCAAGAAAAAATCTGCAGAAGAAACGCTTTCGGATCTAGTGGATGTGACACAGAGGACCTACAGGGAGCCCACCGTGTGGAAGCTCAGCCACGGGAGTCGAGCCACAGAATCTCACCGGCGCTGGAATGGAAGGTAAGACAAAAACCTCAGAAACCCGAGACATTGGCAGGGAAAGGCAGAGGCCTGAGGCCCCACTGGGAAAAGATCCCCAGACTGACTGGAGGAGAGAAAAAAAAAAACACGAATAAATCAGGGGAACCAGCATGGACACTAGCCTCTCTCTCCACTCACCTAACAAAGCCGAGCAAGACAAAGAGCAGGCACCATTTTACATATGTGAAGTGGCAATGAGTACACAAACTCAGTAACCTTGGGACTGTGGCTAAACTTGAGAACACACTGAGGGCTGCATAAACACTTTGTGTGGTCCCAGGGGTAGATCAAACGAATACTCACAGAGGCCAGATTTCAACTACCCTCAATTCCACTCAGCTGTGTGGAATTACTTCCCAACTGAGTCAAGAGAGAGAGAGAGAGAGAGAGAGAGAGAGAGATCCAGCAAGGAGCAAGGGAGAGAACAATCTGGGTGAGTCACTTTTTGCACAGCCTTAAACCTGAAGAATCAATCAAAGCTCTTTGGCCACACATATCACAGCCTCTAAGGATCCATTAAAGCAGACAGCCCACTTAGAGGAATAGTATAACGAGAAAAGAACACCACAGCAAAAAAAAAAAAAACAAAAACATAAATTATCTCCAACATGCCAAACAATAAACGTAGAAACCGAGGTAACAAGAGCAAGGAGGACACTATGATGCCCCCGCAAATGAACAAGACACCCCAATGCAAGATTATGAAGGTGAAGAGATAGAGGAAATGCAAGAAGCGGATCTCAAAAAATGATAAGAACATTAAGAAGTTCTCAAAAACAAATTCTTGAACTACAGAAATCCTTAATGGACAAGATAGAAAATCTCTCCCATGAAAATGAAATATTAAGGAGGAATCAAAATGAAATGAAACAACTAGTAGAACATGAAACTGTGATGGTGACAAGAAACCATAATCAAATGAAGAACTCAATAGATCAAATGACAAACACATTAGAGAGCCTTAAAAACAGAATGGGTGAAGCAGAAGAGAGAATATCGGAATTAGAAGACAGAGAACAGGAAAGGAAACAGTCAAATCAAAGAAAAGAAGAAGAAATCAGAAATCTAAAAAATACTGTCAGGAATCTACAGGATACTATTAAAAAACCCAGCATTCGGGTTCTAGGAGTTCCTGGAGGCATGGAGAGGGAGAAAGGATTAGAAGGCCTTTTTAGTGAGATACTAGCAGAAAATTTCCCAGGTTTGGAGAAGGACAGAGACATCCTAGTACAGAAAGCTCATAGACCCCCTAATAAACATGACCTAAAGAGATCCTCACCACGACACGTCATAATCAAACTCACCACAATGAAACACAAAGAAAAGATCCTAAAATGTGCAAGAGAGAAACGTCAGATTACTCTCACAGGATCTCCAATTAGACTCACAGCTGACTTCTCATCAGAAACCCTACAAGCTAGGAGAGAATGGTGAGATATAGCCCAGGTACTTAGAGAGAAAAACTGCCAGCCCAGAATCATATCCTGCAAAGCTCTCATTTGTGAATGAAGGTGAAATAAAGACCTTTCACAAAAAACAGAAACTGAAAGAATTTGTCGCCACTCGTCCTGCCCTGCAAAAGATGCTTAAAGATGTGTTACACACAGAAACACAGAAACACGGTCACCAATATGAAAGAAGGTAAAGGAAGGAATCCTCACAGCAAAAGATCACAGGAATCTCAAACCATATATTAGAAAAAAATCTTTGGCAAATGACAGGGGAAAGTTACTCCTTCTCAAAAGTCACATTGAATGTTAATGGCCTGAACTGACCAGTTAAAAGACACCGATTGGCTGATTGGGTTAAGGAACAAAACCCATCTTTTTGCTGCTTACAAGAAACTCATCTTTCCAACAATGATGCATACAGACTGAAAGTGAAAGGCTGGAAAAAGATATACCATGCCAACAGAAATGAAAAAAACAGTGGGCGTAGCCATCTTAATATCGGACAACATAAACTTTACCACAAAATCTGTTAGGAGAGACAAAGAGGGGCACTATATAATGATTAAGGGATCCATTCAACAGGAAGATATAACGATTATCAATGTATATGCACCTAATTACAGGGCATCAGTTTATTTAAAAGACTTGTTAAGGGACTTAAAGGGAGACTTAGCCCTCAATACAGCAGTTCTGGGAGACTTCAATACTCCACTCTCAGAGATAGACAGATCAATAGGACAGAAGTTTAACGAGCAGACAGTAGATTTAAATGACACTATAGACCAAATGGATTTAACAGATATCTACAGAACATTTCATCCTACATCTAAAGACTTTACATTCTTCTCAGCAGTACATGGAACCTTCTCTAGGATTGACCACATACTAGGCCATAAAGCAAGTCTCAGCAAATGCAAAAGAATTAGAATCATACCATGCAGTAGAGCGGCAAGATGGCGGAATAGGAAGGGAGCACACCATTAGTCCGGGGGAAAGACAGGTTAATAAAAGTGGAGATACTGCAGGGTCAAGGAAGAGTAGGGGAAGAAACAGCAGAGGAAACTCTTCTGGAACTGCTGATTCACAGTGGACCTGTGTGGAGAGCATGGGAGCCCAAGTTCGGGACACCAGTGGCAGACTCAACACGCTAGCGCTGGAACGCGAGGAGAGTAGAACCTCAATAGCCCAAGACACCAGCGGACAAGCGGAAAGAGGAGACTAGAGGGAACGATGCTTGAAACTCCCTGGGGAAAAGTTCACCAGGCTAACTAGAAGAGAGAGAGGGAAAAAAAAAGTGACCGGTACGGACACAAGTTTCTCTCACTCTGCTCACCCCTCAAAGGCGAGCAAGACAAAGAGCAGGCGCCATTTTGGACATACGTCATAAGCAGGGTGACCTCAGGTCTGCACCACCCTTTACATTCTTCTCAGCAGTACATGGAACCTTCTCTAGGACTGACCACATACTAGGCCATAAAGCATGTCTCAGCAAATTCAAAAGAATTAGAATCATACCATGCAGCTTCTCAGACCACAAAGGAATGAAATTGGAAATTAGCAACTCGGGATTCCCTAGAGCACGTGCAAACACATGGAGATTGAACAACATGCTCCTGAATGAACAATGGGTCATAGAAGAAATTAAAAGAGAAATCAAAAATTTTCTGGAAGTAAATGAGGATAACAGCACAACATACCAAAACCTATGGGATACAACAAAAGCAGTGTTAAGAGGAAAGTTTATATCAATAGGTGCCTAGATCAAGAAATTGGAAAGGCACCAAATAGATGAGCTTTCAAGTCATCTCAAGGATCTAGAAAATCTGCAGCAAACCAAACCCAAACCCAGTAGGAGAAGAGAAATAATTAAAATCAAAGAAGAAATCAACAGGATTGAATCCAAAAAAACATTACAAAAAATCAGCCAAACAAGGAGCTGGTTTTTTGAAAACATAAACAAAATTGACACCCCATTGGCCCACATAACTAAAAAAAGAAAAGACCCAAATCAATAGGATCAGAGATGAAAATGGAAACGTAACAACAGACACCACAGAAATAAAAAGCATCATCAGAAATTACTACAAGGACTTGTATGCCAGCAAACAGGGAAATCTATCAGAAATGGACAGATTCTTGGACACATACAACCTACCTAAATTGAGCCAGGAAGACATAGAAAACCTGAACAGACCCATAACTGACACAGAAATTGAAACAGTAATAAAGGCCCTCCCAACAAAGAAAAGCCCAGGACCAGATGGATTCACTGCTGAGTTCTACCAGACATTTAGAGAAGAACTAACGCCAATTCTTCTCAAACTATTCAAAACAATCGAAAAAGAGGGAATCCTCCCAAATTCTTTCTATGAAGTCAGCATCACTTTAATTGCTAAGTCAGAAAAAGATGCAGCACTGAAAGAGAATTACAGACCAATATACCTGATGAACATAGATGCAAAAATACTCAATAAAATTCTGGCCAATAGAATGCAACAACACATCAGAAAGATCATCCACCCAGACCAAGTGGGATTTATCCCTGGTATGCAGGGATGGATCAACATTCGCAAAACAATCAACGTGTTACACCACATTAACAGACTGCAGAAGAAAAACCATAGGATTCTCTAAATAGATGCAGAGAAAGCATTTGATAAAATACAACACCCTCTCATGATGAAAACTCTAAGCAAACTGGGTATGGAAGGAACATTCCTCAATACAATCAAAGCAATATATGAAAAGCCCACGGCCAACATCCTATTGAATGCGGAAAAGTTGGAAGCATTTCCGCTGAGATCTGGTACCAGTCAGGGATGCCCACTCTCACCACTGCTATTCAATATAGTGCTGGAAGTTTTAGCCAGAGCTATTAGGCAAGAAAAAGAAATTAAAGGGATACAAATTGGGAAGGAAGAACTCAAACTATCCCTCTTTGCAGATGATATGATTCTTTATTTAGGGGACCCAAAGAACTCTACTAAGGGACTACTGGAACTCATTGAAGAGTTTGGCAAAGTAGCAGGATATAAAATCAATCCACAAAAATCAACAGCCTTGTATACACAGGCAATGACATGGCTGAGGAAGAACCTCTAAGATCAATCCCATTCACAATAGCTACAAAAACAATCAAATACCTTGGAATAAACTTAACCAAGGACGTTAAAGATCTCTACGATGAAAACTACAAAACCTTAGAGAAAGAAATAGAAGAGGATACCAAAAAATGGAGAAATCTTCCATGCTCATGGATTGGAAGAATCAATATCATCAAAATGTCTATTCTCCCAAAAGCAATTTATACATTCAATGCAATACCAATCAAGATACCAAAGACCTTCTTCTCAGATCTGGAAAAAATGATGCTGAAATTCACATGGAGACACAGAAGACCTTGAATAGCAAAAGCAATCTTGTACAACAAAAACAAAGCCGGAGGCATCACAATACCAGATTTCAGGACATACTACAGGGCAGTTGTTATCAAAACAGCATGGTACTGGTACAGACACAGATGCAAAGTCCAATGGAACAGAATATAAACACCAAAAAAAAAATAAATCCAAACATCTACAGCCAACTTATATTTGATCAAAGATCCAAAACTAATCCCTGAAATAAGGACAGTCTATTCAATAAATGGTGCTGGGAAAATTGGATTTCCACGTGCAGAAGCTTGAAGCAAGACCCATACCTTTCACCTTACACAAAAATTCACTCAACATGGATTAAAGATTTAAATCTATGACCCGAAACCATCAAATTATTAGAGAGCATTGGAGAAACACTGCAAGATATAGGTACAGGCAAAGACTTCTTGGAAAAGACCCCGGAAGCACAGGCAGTCAAAACCAAAATTAACATTTGGGATTGCATCAAATTGAGAAGTTTCTGTACTTCAAAAGAAACAGTGAGGAAAGTGAAGTGGCAAGCGAAAGAATGGGAAAAAATTATTTGCAAACTATACTACAGATAAAGGGTTGATAACCAGAATCTACAAAGAAATCAAGAAAACGCACAACAAAACAAACAACCCACTTAATAGAAGGGCCAAGGACCTCAATAGACATTTTTTGAAAGAGGAAATCGAAATGGCCAACTGACACATGAAAAAATGTTCAAGATCACTAGCAATCAGAGAAATGCAAATCAAAACCACAATGAGGTTTCACCTCACCCCGGTGACAATGGCTCACATTCAGAAATCTACCAACAACAGATGCTGGAGAGGATGTGGGGTGAAAGGGACACTAACCCACTGTTGGTGGGAATGCAAACTGGTTAAGCCACTCTGGAAGTCAGTCTGGAGATTCCTCAGAAACCTGAACATAACCCTACCATACAAGCCAGCCATCCCACTCCTTGGAATTTACCCAAAGGAAATTAATTTGGCAAATAAAAAAGCCATCTGCACATTAATGTTTATTGCAGCTCAATTCACAATAGCTAAGACCTGGAACCAACCCAAATGCCCATCAACAGTAGACTGGATAAAGAAATTATGGGACATGTACTCCATAGAATACTGTACAGCAGTAAACAAAACAACGAAACCCGGTCATTTGCAACAAGATGGAGCAATCTGGAAAAGATCATGCTGAGTGAATTAAGCCAGTCCCAAAGAGACAAATATCATTTGTTTTCCCTGATCGGGGACAACTGAGCACCAAAGGGGAAACCTGTTGAAGTGAAATGGTCACTATAAGAAACAATGACCTAATCAGCTCTTGTCCTGACTCTAGATGTACAATGTAATACTTTATCCTTTTTAGTATTTTTTGTGGTTGTTGTTGTTGTTGTTCTAGTACTAGTGGTTGAACTCTGTAATTAACACACAATTATTCTTAGGTGTTTAAATTTTAACTGAAAAATGATTCCTGTTAAATATAAAAGTGGAAAAAGAGAGGGAGGAGATGTACAATTTGGGACATGCTCAATCGGACTTGCCCCAAATGGTGGAGTTAGAAATGTGCCAGGGGATGTCAATACAATCGCATCAAGGTGGCATGTACCAATGCCATTTCACTAGTCCAAGTGATCAATTTCAGTTCACAATTGATGGCTCTGATAGGTCTAAGAGTCAAAGGGATCACACAAACAAGACAAGTGTCTGCTAATACTAACTGACAGAATCAAAAAGGGAGAGAAGGATCCAACATGGGAAGTGGGATACACAGCAGACTCATAGAATGGCAGATGTCCTAAACAACACTCTGGCCTCACAATCAGCCCTTAAGGCATTCGGATCTGGCTCAAGAGTCCATGAGAATATTGTAGGCATGGAAAGCCAAGATACCATGGAAAAGAAAAAAAAAGAAGACCTAAATGAAAGATCTGTGTGAGTGAGATCCCATTGGAAAGAACGGGGCCATCAAAGAAGGGGGTACCTTTCTCTGAAGGGAGGAGAGAACTTCCACTTTGACTATGACCCTATCAGAATAAGATCGAAGTTAGCGAACTCTAAAGGCTTCCATATCCCTGGCAACTCATGACTAGAGCCTCAAGAGATTACTGATCCCACGTGGGATGTAAGTACACAGTGACTCCTGTTGCTGACTTAACAATTTGACACTCTTGTTTATGGCGTCAGGTTGGCTCAACTCCGGCCATTGTGGATATTTGGGAGTGAACCAGTGGATGAAAGAACTCTCTCTCTCTCTGTGTGTCTCTACTTCTCAAACGTTGTCTTTCAAATAGATAAAATAAATCTTTATAAAGCACTTAGGTTAATGAAATTTGTCACGTTATCATCATGAGTATGTGGCATTTGTTTACAACTTATTATTGGTGGATAGAAAATGCATTTGTTGATATGGTGATGAAGAAAAGATGATGAAGACAATCATGTCAACTGAATGAACACTGTGTCAATACTCTTCTGGGTTTTTCATATTCATTAATTATTTACACAACCATAGCAGGCTAGGGAAGTAAGCACCATGATTATTTAATTTTTTCTAGATTAAGAAACAGAGTAAAAGAAAGCCTAAGTAATTTTGTCAAAGTCACAGAGCTGGTAAGCATGAACTAGTCATATGGAAAGGTACACAATATAGTGCAGATAATTGAGGTTTTCATATTTTGATATTCTTTAGGTTTTGAATATAATTTCTTCCCAATTTTAGGGTCCTTTATAGGAACTACAAAGCCTCCTTGTGAAACTGGTGTAACCAGTCTAACAATGGGAAATATAAAGGAAGCATGGGGACCCAGTTACATAAGGTTCTACCATTACCATTTGTTTTTCTAGGAAAACCTAATACACCAAAAAATGATAATCCAGTTTGAGAACTGAGTCCTATGGGTTGTACTTAAGCAAAGCATTCTTTCTGACAGAGTATTTAAATCAAATACTTTGAAAGGACTCTGTATATAGTTCTGAGATATATTTGTGCAGACAACATTTTTGCTGTTGAGCACATGATCTGAAGCATACTACATAATATTCCAAACATTATTTACATATTTTCCTGATATTATACATGTACCTTATTAATTGTATTAAATTTTAAGGTAGAAGTAAAATTACTTTTTTGTGGTTAGAATTGTGTTGGCACATATGGTTCACAGAGTAAGATTTAAGACGCCATTCTTTATTTGCTTTGAAGTTTTGATTTTTAGTAAGGAGTCAAAATGTCCAGAAAAAGAGTTATGCCTTAATTCCCACTTCATTTTCTCCACACGTCTTGATTCCACTAAATTCAATCAAAATGGTAGAACTCTGAGCATTTTTTTCTTATTTAAGATTTCTTTATTTATTTGAAAGGCATGGTTACTGAGTGTCAAAAATAGAGTGGGAGAGAGAAAGAGTGTGAGAGAGAATTGGAAGATTCTGCTGGTTTACAACCCAAATGGCTGCAAGGGCATGGGCTGGCCCAAGTGGTAGCCAGGTGTTGAAAATCCATCTGGATCTCCCAAGTGAGTGGCAGGGGCCCAAATATTAGTCCATCTTTTTTTTTTTTTGCTTTCCTAAGCACATTTGCAGTCATCTGGATCAGAAGTGGAGCTGCTGAGACTTAAACCTGCACTCATATGAGATGTTGTCATAATGGATGGCAGCTTACCCTGTTGTACAATAATGCTGGCCCTATCCCTTGGCCCTTGGTTGAGTGACAGTCATTGTGGCTCTGCTAAACAGACATACCACAGTGAGAATTCCATTCTCCTGACTTATACTATCAACATATATTTCCCAAAGTATGTGTAGTGGAGATTAATCTGATGTACAACAAAGCCAATCAACACAGCATTTTTTTCATTTAAAATTATTTATTTTGATAATATATTAACAAGTAATGTCTCTCATCTGTAATCCCATTTAGATTTCTCCTTGAGATTCAAGAATTTTCTATTATCCTGATTGAACTACTGAAATGATCTGTCAGAAAACAATACATTCTTCTATTAGCAATATATCATTTTGACATCTTAATTAGATGTAATCTTAAAACATTGATAATGCAGTGTGAATATGGTTTAACAATACAAATTGTTGATTTGTATTTTTAATCAAATGCTCGACTAAAGATTTTAACATTAAGAGCATGGGGTCCAGCAGTGATGTGTAACATATTTGCCTTTAAAGATTTGTGGCATTGTTGTAACAAAACTTATGATGGATAGGCCATTAATGTCTATGTAACATTAAGCCATATAAATACAATTTTGTTCCATTGCAAATCATGATATTTGGACAGATTAAAATGAACTATGTAGGCCGGCGCCACGGCTTAATAGGCTAATCTTTCGCCTAGTGGTGCCAGCACACCGGGTTCTAGTCCCAGTCGGGGCACCGGATTCTGTCCCGGTTGCCCCTCTTCCAGGCCAGCTCTCTGCTGTGGTCCGGGAGTGCAGTGGAGGATGGCCCAAGTGCTTGGGCCCTGCACCTGCATGGGAGACCAGGAGAAGCACCTGGCTCCTGGCTTCGGATCAGCGCAGTGCACCGGCCACAGCGCACTGGCTGGGGTGGCCATTGGAAGGTGAACCAACGGCAAAAGGAAGACCTTTCTCTCTGTCTCTCTCTCTCACTGTCCACTCTGCCTATGAGAAAAAAAATGAACTATGTAACACTGTATATTTTCTTGCATGTTTGAAACAGCAGTTTAAATAGAGGAGTTTTCCTTATCAGTTGTGACAACTTGTGGGAAGGGTCTTAATTTGCTGCTCCTCAAATGCTACTATTGGCTGAAATTGCTGATTAATATTCCAAGCCCTAAGATCTGATAGTATTATACACTAACACCAGGTATCCTATTACATCTTTCTCCAACTCTTGGACTAAAATGAACAGGTCTCTGGCAACTGACTCCATCAGAATTCAGGACTTGGGCAACCTGAAAATTCTCTGCACTCACCATTCTGTTAACACTCATATTGCTTTGCTAGCCATTACTCTAGAGGATGATACACAGGCAATGGAGAAAATGAGAGATAAGCAAAAATTTCGCCTTACCATTCAAACTCTGATGGATACTGCTGTCTTACAGTCTTCAAACTGATCCAATCTCCTATTTACTCTAGTTTGTAAGGTTTCTAGCATGAAATACAACCAACCATGCTGTATTGATGAGGCTATCTGCCGGGATTCTTTTAAACAAAAGAGTGTTTATAGTATGAGACCACGTATTTGGCCCAAAGGAATACTCCCAAATACAAAGTGAATTCCTGGGTTCCCATCTCCCTTTTATTTCCTCCCCCACCAGGATGGGCAGTGAAGCAAAGTTACTCATTTCAGTCATTTGATCAGATGTCTTTTTCAAGCAATCCAAGCTAGAACCTCCACTGTCCAGCTGGACCCTCGATACTCACAGCCTAAGTCCTCCATGGGGAAGAAAGTCACCCTACAAGCCCTCACAGATGCACTCTGCAAACTCAAGACAACAGCATGTAATTGCTCCGTGACTATGTGACGCTATTCATTAGCCAGCACAATAAGACTTTCTTGAAGAGCATATACATCTAATTTTCTCATTATGTAGGGGACATGTAATGACATTGGAATTTGCCTCACAGATGATAATACTGATGTTAACTAGTTATTTGTAATGACTTAACTCAGTGAATCCCCTATACTCTCACATTAAATACACTGAAGAATTGATTCTTATGCAAAAAGTTGCAGAGGAACTCTTATTTTGATTTACTAAGTTACATGTTCATTCATTTACCAAATAGTAAATGAAGTCTATGATGTGAAAAACCAGATTCTGACGTCTTTGATATGATTATACTAGGACAAGAGAATTTCCTTAAGAAAGGTTTTAGTGAGATTCTCAGAGAAGTTGAAATACAAATTAGTTTTCTGTTCAATTGTTTGATCATTATTAATTGAATGTTCACTACCCAGACATAAATGTCAGTGCCAAGCATGTGGTGATGCAGTATTTGTAATCATTAAGAACTCCAATTTATACTAATTCTACTGATGAAAGTCATAATGACAATTGAATGCAGAACCAAATATTCTAGGCAGGAAGAAAACTATTCATACTGTGTTTTTGTAAATGTTAGTAGTATATAGAAAATGCTTCAAGCATCATTTCAAAAGAGTTCTTCAATAAATTAGATGTCTGTTGTATTTATATTGTGTTTTCTTTACTGTGGTTAGGTGAAAGCTGTATAGAATTAGCTGAATCTTGGATCAGGAAATCAAGCCATTCCTACATTTTGAAATTTTACTTCTGGTGGATATTTCATTTCAAAATTTAGTATTTTAAACAACTATAAATCTACAATACTTGATTACTGACACCATAAACAAGAGTGTCAATTTGTTAAGTCAACAAAAGGAGTCACTGTGCACTTACTCCTCATGTAGGATCTCTGTCCTTAATGTGTTGTTCAATGTGAATTAATGCTATAACTAGTACTCAAGCAGTATTTTACACTTTATACCCTGTGTGGGTGCAAACTGTTGAAATCTTTACTTAATATATACTAAATTTATCTTCTGTATATAAAAATAATTGAAAATGAATCTTGATGTGAATGGAATGGGAGAGGGAGAGGGAGTTGGGAGGGCTGACAGTGGGAGGGAAGTTATGGGGGGGGAAAAGCCATTGTAATCCATAAGCTGTATGTTGGAAATCTATATTTACTAAATAAAAGTTTTAAAAATTCTACAATACTTTCCTGTATAGTTTGGACATTTCTTTTTAAAAATGCCATAATGCCACACTTCCCATTTATATTCTGACGTCAATATTTAGAACTTCATCCAGCACAGAATGCATTTACTCTTCTACCATGTTTGAAACACAAAACAAAGGATGTATAGAATGTTTTCTCCTAAACACCTGTGCTGAATTTTTTTCTAATACCTTGATCTCATTGATGTGAATACTGAACAAGTTGATTTATGCTTATTTCTTTGTTCTCCTGGCTATTAATTGTAACAAAGTGATATCAGATAAATTTTTTGAAAATGTCATCAAATTAATAACTGGCATTGATCTGTTTCTTGGTTAAGTCATGTTCCCATCTCTGATTTCCATCTCCACTGATTTTTTATTTGTTTTTTTTTATTTATTTGTCAGATAGAGTTAGACAGTGAGGAAGAGAAACAGAGAGAAATGTCTTCCTTTCATTGGTACACCCCCAAAATGGCCTCCATGGTGGGAGCTATACTGATCTGATGCCAGGAGCCAGGTGCCTCCTCCTGGTCTCCCATGCAGATGCAGGGGCCCATACACTTAGGCCATCCTCCACTGCCTTCCTGGGCCACAGCAGAGAGCTGGACTGGAAGAGGAGCAACTGGGACTAGAAGCCAAAACCCATATGGGATGCCAGCGCCACAGGCGAAGGATTAACCAAGTGAGCCTCAGCGCTGGACAATCTTCACCGATTTTGATAGCACAGATATATTTTGACAGTTTTTTCTTCAGTATGTTACTGAAAAATGTAGTACCTGAAAATTTACAGAAAAAAAGTGTAGTAAGAAATTTCTATTCTTACTAATCACTCTATAATGCCTTATTTATTTTATTCCACAGAGCTCCAGGATTTCACTGGGGCTCCTGTTTGTCAAGGCCTGAACGATTGGTAGATTCATCTTTCATAATCTTCTAATATACTATGGTTTTCTTAATAAGGTCTGGAGAGTAATATCTTCAAAATCTTCACAATTCACTTGTGGAACACATTTGACTTGTGGTTTCAGTATTCATCTGTGGCTGTTGAAGTCAAATGACTTTTCACACTTCCTTGGCATTACATTTTTTATGAATCAAATGTGATTCATTGATAAATGAAGAAATTATCTGAACTACATTTATTTATTTATCCTTCAGTCTAATAAGATACACAGTTAAGTAAATAAGCAATTACTGCATAGTGGAATAACTAACATCTTAATAGGAGTACATTAGGTCACAGAAGGGACCTACTAAAACCAAACTCAGAAAAAATAAATTGTCTCATGCATAATTTGATATAATTAATATTAAATATTGTTTAATGTGTACACTTATATAGTCTTTTTGTTGGCATCTGCATTCTATCTGAGGGCAAAGCTGCTCTTCAGTCAGTACACACTGGCCTCTATTTTGAGTAGTGATCTTCTGGTTAGAATGTTTTCTTTTATACTAATTATTAAACAAATTTTCATTTGGTATTCATGCCAAACTCCATGTATCCCCAAGTATCCAATATAAAATGTCATAGTTTGGCCTATAATCTAATTACATTCTCCTGCATACTTAAAGAAATTTTAATTTCTGAAATAGAATGCAGTGCTAATTCTTTGTAAATACTTGTCAGACTGTATTATTTATGGCATAATGGCAAGCAATAAAAAACCTGTCCCTACCCAATACAGATGAAACTGTTGTAGGCCTAACAAAATAACTTATGTTATTAATAATAGAACTTGATTTTTTGAATATATGTTCTCTATAATTGTTTGAATTCATGGGTTGACACTATAAACCTATATGTATGTATTAACTGTGGAGTATCTCATATTTTATAACTAAATACCCTCTGTAATTCAGTGTTTCACCTGTTAAATTTTTTTTGCAGCTGTAGATTAAATTTCAATGAATTCAAAATGTTTGAAAGGTCATAACATTGAAAGGTGAATGTTATTTAAATGTAAAATACTAATCTAATGCCACTTTAATACACTTGTTTTTTTGACAGGCAGAGTTAGACAGTGAAAGAGAGAGACAAAGAGAAAGGTCTTCCTTTTCCATTAGTTCACCCCCAAAATGGCCGCTATGGCCAGCACACTGCACCGGATCCAGAGCCTGGAGCCAGATGCTTCCTCTTGGTCTCCCATGCAGGTGCAGGGCCCAAGCACTTGGGCCATCCTCCACTGCCTCTCTGGGTCACAGCAGAGAGCTGGCCTGGAAGAGGGGCAACCGGGACAGAATCCGGTGCCCCAACTGGGACTAGACCCGGGATGCAAATGCCACAGGTGGAGGATTAGCCAAGTGAGCCATGGTGCTGGCCACATTAATACACTTTTAAAATAGGTTCAATATTTGGAAATATTTTGAGCACCAAGGTTAAATTTGAGAGTAGTTTACCTAAGCACTTTCTGTGAGATTATTTATCATATTTCTTTCATGTTTCAGTGAATTAAAAATCCAGGATGCAAATACCATTTGTTAGTTTTCTTCCATGAACACAAAGTTTTTGAAAAACATAAATATGAATTTGAAGCAACTGGTTCCAAGATAATGGTATAATACCTCTGTGTAACATCATCAAAATATTATTTTGATTCTGCTTTAAGTGCCCACAAAATATTTAGTTCCATCTTAAATAATTCTAGGAAAGAGAAGTATAGATAACTTATTATGTAAGTAAAATGTCTTCTGTTATTGACTGGCTTTTAAATTTGGGGCCTCCTAGCAATGATTTCAATTCCAAATTAATTTCAAGAGAAAGAGAAACATCAAGGATTTGTAGAGGACTTTATGGTGGTAAACAGCATGAGGAATATATGTGGAAAAGCATTTAGTTTTAAATTTCTACTTCAATTCTTCTAAGGAAGATCTTAAGAGAAGATTACACTGTTTTAGTTTTATAGTCTTATTTGGGGCTTATCAGATGTAGACATGCAGTTACATTTAGGTCATTAATTACTATAGTTAGAAGTGATAGTTCTAATCATTTTACTTAGACATTTCTTTGATTAATTAACTTAATTCATTTGAATGGCAGAGAGACTGAATGAGAGAAAGAGAGAGAGAAAGTCAGGTCCCACATACTAGTTTACTTCCCAAATAATTGCAAGAGCCAGAAGTGAGTCAGGCAGAAGCAAGGGTCTTGAGTTTCATCTTTATCTCCCTTGGAGGAAGAGGGATTCAATTGCTTGGGCCACCATCTGCTTTGTCCAAGGATGTGCAGTAACTGGAAGCTGAAATTGGAAGTTGAACCAGTACTGAAACTCAGGCACTAAAATATTGGTTGCAGGCATTTCAAGTGATTTATTATCCACTTCATACATGCTTGTTTGTATTTAGATATATTTATGAAGAAACTAAATTTTCATTATGTTTCAAAAAGATAATATTTTGGATTATATATTTTGAGAAATTTCATTAAAATTTTGCCTTTCAATGATCTCCTTTAAAAATATTCTCATAAAATTATATGCAAATACAACAATGTGATGTCAGTAAAATCACTCTAGGTTTCTCATATTGTAATGTGGTCTCTTTTTTAGAAAGGTTTTATTTAATGAATACAAATTTCATAGGTACAGGTAGCTTTATGAATTTAGCAGTTCTTCCCCCCATACCCACACTCCCACCCTAATACCATCCCACCTCCCACTCTCTTTACCACCCTATTCTTCACTAAGATTCATTTTTAATTATCTTTATACACTGAAGACCAACTCTATACTAAGTAAAGACCTCAACAGTTTGCACCCACACTGACACACAAAGTATAAAGTTCTGTTTGAAGAAAAGTTTTACAGTTAATTCTCATAGTACAATTCTTTGAGGACAGAGGTGCTACATGGGGAGTAAGTGTACAATGACTCCTATTATTGATTTAACAACTGACACTCTTATTTATGCTGTCTGTGATCACCTAAGGCTCTTGTCATGAGCTGCCAAGGCTATGGAAGACTTATGAGTCCACAAACAACATCAGTATTTAGATAGGGCCATAGTGAAAGTGGAAGTTCTCTCTTCCTTTCAGAGAAAAGTACATCCTTCTTTGATGGCCCCTTATATCAACTGGGATCGCACTGACAGAGATCCCTCATGTAGATCATTTTTTGCCGCATGGTCTTGGCTTTCCATGCCTGGAATGCTCTCATGGGCTTTTCAGCCAGATCTGAATATCTTAAGATCTGATTCTGAGGTCAGAGAGCTGTTTAGGGTGTTTTTGTCATTCTATGAGTCTGCTGTGTGGCTTTCTTCTCATGTTGGATCATTCTCTCCTTTTTAATTCTATCTATTGTTATTACCAGGCATTTGGTCTTATTTGTGTGATCCCTTTGAAACTCAATGCTATCTATAGGATCAGTTATACACTTAATATGATCACTTTAGCATATAGCATTTTATTAGTACCACCCAGCTTAATGGGATTTGGAGACCCGTGGCAAGTTTTTAACTTTACCTTTAGGGATAAGTCCATGGAAATTTGTGCCAAACTGTACATCTCCTCCCTCTCTTATCCCACTCTTATTTTTAATGGAATTTATTTTCAATTGGATTTAAACACCCATGAATGATTCTGTGTTAAGTATAGAGTTGAACCAAAATTATTAAGTGGAAAAAGAAAACCAAAAAAATAAAATAATAAATTGTTCCTTGACAGTCAAGAAATGGACTATCCAAGTCATTGTTTCTCATAGTGCCAATTTCACTTCTACAGGTTTCCTTTTACGTGCTCTGTTAGTTGTCACAATTAGGGAAAACATGTGATATTTTTAACTTTGGGACTGGCTTATTTCACTAAGTATGATGTTTCCCAGATTCATACATTTTGTTCCGAATGATCAGATTTCATTTTTTACTGCTGTATAGTATTCCGTAGAGTATATATTCCATAATTTCTTTATTTAGTCTTCCGTTGATGGGCATTTAGGTTGATTCCATGTATTAGCTGTTGTGAACTGAGCTGCAATAAACAGGGAGGTGCAGGCCAGCACCAGGGCTCACTAGGCTAATCCTCTGCCTGTGGCGCTGGCACCCCAGGTTCTATTCCTGGTTGTGGCACCAGATTCTGTTCAGGTTGCTCCTCTTCCAGTCCAGCTCTCTGCTGTGGTCTGGGAAGGCAGTAGAGGATGACTCAAGTGCTTGGGCCCTACACCCACATGGGAGACCAGGAAGAAGCACCTGGCTCGTGGCTTCAGATCAGTGCAGCGTGCCGGCTGTAGATGCCATTTGGGGGGTGAAACAACGGAAAGAAGAGCTTTCTCTTTGTCTCTCCCTCACTAACTCTGCCTGTAAAAAAAGAAAAAAAGATTCAAAAGCCTTTCCAACACTGATCTCCTCATTCTGCCCTGCAGTGGACTGCCCTCCTCTCCCTTAGGCAGTTTGAAGGCCCCAGTGTTTAAGCTGCTGACTTCCAGTGCCTGTGGTGCTCGCTTCCTCAGTGGGCAGGGAAAACTCAGGGGTGGCCTTATTATAAAAAAAAAGGAGATACAGATAGCTCTTTTATTTGCCAATTATTTTCTCTTAGGTAAGTTCCAAGGAATGCAATGGCTTGGTCTTATGGTAGGGCTATATTCAGATTTCTGAGATATCTCCAACCTGTCTTCCATTGTGGCTTCACCAATTTGCATTCCCAACAGCAGTGGATTGTTGTGCCTTTTCCCCCACATCCTCACCAGCATTTGTTTTAGTTGATTTCTCTATGAAAGCCATTCTAATAGTGGTGAGGTGAAACCTCATTGTGGCTTTGATTTGTATTTCACTGATGGCTGGTATTTTTTCATGTGTCTGTTGGCCATTTGGATTTCTCTTTTGAAAATATCTGTTTAAGTCCTTGGCCCATCTCTTAACTGGGTTGTTTGTTTTGTTGTTGTGAGGTTTTTTTTCATCTCTTTGTAGACTATGGTTATTAATCCTATCAGTTGTATAGTTTGCAAATAATTTCTCGCATTCTGTCAGTTGCTTCTTCATTTTCTTGACTTTTTCTTTTGCCATACAGAATCTTCTCAATTACAATTAATGCCACTTGTTAATTTTGGTAGCCCCAGTTTCCTGGGAAAAGTCATCCACAAATATCAAGGGGATATGTATTTAATAATGAGTTTAAGGAACAAACATAATAGCCAGAAGCTCAACTGCTCAAAACAGAAGCCAGTTAGTGTGCACTGATTTAATATAATCATTGGTGTCAAATAAACACTGATGTATGTTTGTTGGGTAAATGCCACATACACCTACAGAAGCACAACATTAAGAGACAGAGCTCAATTCCAGACCTTTGGGGGAGGAATCTGTAGTGAGAGGAATGTCGGAGAGATGCAAGGAAGAAAATTACTTACAAAGAGCCTCACTGAACTCACAGTGTCTGCTGCAGAGGGAACAGCATAGAGGGCAGCAGCATGTGAGGCGAAGTCCTTTGACAAGGCTTTGAGAGTGTACAGGACTGGCCTGACATATTGGAGTATCAGGAAGGCCCAGTTACACTCCATGAATGTGAAAACAGAGATGAGGCTACAAGATGACTAGTTCCAGGCCTTACTGAAAGATCTGAGGTGGAGCACAGAACAATAAACACATATTCTGTCAGTAGAATACTCACATCTTGTCTCCCCCTGCCCTCTATGATGTTGTAGATGGGCTCCACCCCCACATTTCATATGCCCTTCCTTGGAGCTGGCCAGTCTCCACAGGTTCCAAGGACAAGGGACCAGAAGCACCCCCAGCATGATTGGCAGCCAGACAGTGTAGGCAGAATGTGTCCCTCCAGCCCAATATGGTTGTGGTGTGTCTGTCCCAGCATTTCAAGCCTCACAAAGGACTGGTGGCTTGGATGATGGCTCAACCACAGAGATCCCTTCTCGCTGCTGCTGCTGCTGTGGCTCACTAAATTCAGCCACCTGCTATGACAAATGACCATGGCCCAGATCCCTCATAGCCTGTCAAGAATAAGGAAACCACAGCCAGGCAGAACAGTGGCAGCTGGAGCTGTTCTGAAGGCAGCACTGCAGCCTGAGGCCCAGCAACCTGCAAAATCCTGCTTTAACGTTATAGACTTAATTCACTGTTTGCTATGTAAATTAACAGAAAACTCAGTAAGTGAAAATTATATAATAAAGTTACTTCCAGATTCTACAAAATATTTAGAGAAGAACTAACTCAAATACCTTTACAAATATTCAATAAATACTGAATATGACTGCTAAACTCTTTATAGATCACTGACAAAGACACAATACAGAAACAATACTACGGAACAACATCCTTGAAGAACATAGATGAAAATACTCACGAATATGAGCAACCAAAATCCAACACTTCAAAAACATCATTCATCATGATCAAGTGTGATTTACCCAAGATGCAAGGGTGATTCAATCTTTAAAATTCACATATTGCCATAAATCATACTAACAGAACAAAAAATAAAAATAATATGAGCATCTCAATATATGTAGAGAAAGCATTTGAAAAGTCTCAAGAAGACTTCATGTTAAAAGCCCTCTACAGCCGGTGCCATGGCTCACTAGGCTAATCCTCCACCTTGCGGTGCTGGCACACCAGGTTCTAGTCCTGGTCGGGGCGCTGTATTCTGTCCCGGTTGTCCCTCTTTCAGGCCAGTTCTCTGCTGTGGCCCAGGAGTGCAGTGGAGGATGGCCCAAGTGCTTGGGCCCTGCACCCCATGGGAGACCAGGAGAAGCACTTGGCTCCTGCCATCGGATCAGCGTGGTGCACCGGCCACAGTGCGCCGGCCGCGGCTGCCATTGGAGGGTGAACCAACAGCAAAGGAAGACCTTTCTCTCTCGCTCTCTCACTGTCCACTCTGCCTGTCAAAAAAAAAGCCCTCTACAAATTTGGTATAAGAGCAGACTTCAATATTCTAAATGCTACTTTTTTTGGCACTAACCAATATCATATTAAATGGGGGAACATCTGAAAGTGTGTCCCATCATATCTAGAGCAAGAGAACATTAGGCAATTTTACCACTGTTATTCATCATGCTATTGGAAATATTAACAAGAGAATACAAGGAGAAAGAAATAAATGACATCAAAATTTGAATATAGGAAGTCAAAATATCCATGTTTCAAGATGATATGTTATTGTGCATGTAAAAACCTATTCACGGCATAAATTATTTTAAAATTTATTAAACCAGTTCAGTAGAAGCACATGTCACAAAGTTTCCTTTGGCTATAGTCGGGTCTTGGGAGGATACCACAGTACCATGTCTTGGTATCAGCAGCGTGTCTGGGTGTCTCTGGATTTGGTTTTTGTATGTCTGCATCAGGATTGCATGTATGCTTGTAGGCCTCTGTGTGAAGTGTGCAGTGTGAGTTTCATTTGGACAAAAAAAATCAAATCTTAAAACCTTCAGTGTTCTGTCCTAAATTTGGTACAAATGAAGACTGGGTAAGGCAGGTTCTAGTTCTGTGTATGCATGATAGAATCCCATTTTCTTCAGAGAGAGATTATTCTCTTTTCTGCATGAAAAATGCAAGTCCCATTCTCTTAATTCTTACTCCCATATTTCCTCTAATAGAGGAGAAAAATACTCCAGGGTTAAATCCTGGGATCCTAAATCATAACTGCCCCCTACTTATACAGCTTAAAATTTGGCCTAAAATGAACAACAGATAAGGGCAGAGAAGCTAGGGGAGGAAGAGCCTAAATAATGTGGGCAGGCTGAACCAACAGCACCTCCAGATTTATGTCCAAAATTGAAAATAAATAAATGCAAAAACAAAAGCACTGGTTCTTAAAAGTCAACTTTGTAACTACTTAAAGCTGGCTGGATAAAATGATTAATAGAAGCTTAAAGTCTTTGTGAGAAGAAAGGAGGAGAAAGAATCACAAAAGGCAAAAAATTGATATCCACATTAGAAAAAGTAATGGACAAAGTGTTTTAAAAAAAAAAAGGGCCGGAGAGCAGCAAGATGGCGGAATAGGAAGGGAGCACATTGATAGTTCGTCAAGACACACGTTAATAAAAGTGGAGATACTGCAGGGTCAAGGAAGAGTAGGGGAAGAAACAGCAGAGGAAACTCTTCCGGAACTAGTGATTCACAGTGGACCTGCATGGAGAGCGTGGGAGCCCAAGTTCAGGACACCAGCAGCAGACTCAACGCACCAGCGCTGGAACGCGAGGTGAGCCGAACCTCAATAGCCCGAGACACCAGCGGGCAAGCAGAAAGAGGAGACTAGAGCAAACGAGGCTTGAAACTCCGTGGGGAAAAGTTTACCAGGCTAACTAGAAGAGAGAGAGGAAAAAAAAAAAGTGACCGATACGGACACGAGTTTCTCTCTCTCCGCTCACCTCTCAAAGGCGAGCAAGACAAAGATCAGGCGCCATTTTGGAGATACGTCATAAGTAGGGCGACGTCAGGTCTGCACCGGCCCTGAGCCTAGCAGAAAAACCTGACTCTGGGGGGAGGGGTGAAATAACAGGAGATTAGCATCTAACTTGGCAACCCAGTGGGAGACTTCAGGAGAATTGGAGCCCACACTGAGGGCAGCACATATTCCCTGTGTGGTCCTTGGGAAAGAGCTTCTGATCTCTGGCTCCTGTGGGTATATCATTTGCCTGCTAACTACCTCCAATTATGTTCAGCTGTGCGGAATTACTTCCCTTTTGAATCAAAAAAAGAAAGAAAGAAAGAGAGATTTACCACACCTACCCTGGGAGTGTCATCTTTGACACACCCTCAGCCCTGAGGAACCAAACAGAGCTCTCAGTCCACACTCATCTCAAGCCTCTAAGGCTCCACCAAAAGCAGACAGTCCACTTAATATAGAGCCATAGTGTAACAAGAAAAAACACCACAGTGAAGAAACCAAATATCTCCAACATGCCAAACAACAAATGCAAAAATCGAGGTAACAAGAACAAGGAAGACACTACGACACCCCCAAATGAAAAAGACACCCCAATGCAAGATTATGAAGATGATAAGATCGAAGAAATGCAAGAAGCAGACCTCAAAAAATTGATAAGAACATTAAGAAGTTCTCAAAAACAAATTCTTGAACTACAGAAATCCTTAATGGACAAGATAGAAAATCTCTCCCATGAAAATGAAATATTAAGGAGGAATCAAAATGAAATGAAACAACTAGTGGAACAAGAAACTGAGATAGTGACGAGAAATCGTAATGAAATGAAGAATTCAATAGATCAAATGACAAACACATTAGAGAGCCTTAAAAACAGAATGGGCGAAGCAGAAGAGAGAATATCGGACTTAGAAGACAGAGAACAGGAAAGGAAACAGGCAAACCAAAGAAAAGAAGAAGAAATTAGAAATCTAAAAAATATTGTCGGGAATCTGCAGGATATTATTAAAAAACCCAACATTCGGGTTCTAGGAGTTCCTGAAGGCATGGAGAGGGAGAAAGGATTAGAAGGCATTTTCAGTGAGATACTAGCAGAAAATTTCCCAGGTTTGGAGAAGGACAGAGGCATCTTAGTACAGGAAGCTTATAGAACCCCTAATAAACATGACCAAAAGAGACCCTCACCACGACATGTTGTAATCAAACTCACCACAGTGAAACACAAAGAAAAGATCCTAAAATGTGCAAGAGAGAAACGTCAGATTACTCTTAGAGGATCTCCAATTAGACTCACAGCAGACTTCTCATCAGAAACCCTACAAGCTAGAAGGGAATGGCGAGACATAGCCCAGGTACTAAGAGAGAAAAACTGCCAGCCCAGAATATTATATCCTGCAAAGCTCTCATTTGTGAATGAAGGTGAAATTAAGACTTTTCATAGCAAACAGAAACTGAAAGAATTTGTCGCCACTCGTGCAGCCCTGCAAAAGATGCTTAAAGATGTGTTACACACAGAAACACAGAAACATGGTCACCAATATGAAAGAAGGTAAAGGAAGGAAACCTCACAGCAAAAGATCACAGGAAGCTCAATTTCTCTTTGCCATAGAATTAAACTCTGATGTTCTGTTAAAGCAATGTGTTAAAGTAATCTATTATGTTCTCTTAATGTCTGTTAAATTCTAATTGTTCAAAAGCAGCTGAATTTTTATTAAGAGCTAAAGGTTATGTAAATATGTGCTTATTTTCAAAGATTTGAATAATCACATTGTAACAATGATCAAATTTGGTCTATGTTATGTCATGATTTTAAGGAATCTTATTTCAACCAGATATTTTGGATTTTGAGCCTTCTTGGCATTCTTGACAGGCATTCAAAAAATCAAAGTTTCAAACAATCTGGTCTCTAAAATTTCCAGTAAATCCTGGACTTTGGTTTCTCCAGTTTGGGCCCAACTGAAAAAATCGAAGGACCTATGTCTCTCATCTTATAGGACACCAACTAATCAGGCTATTTGGATCATATTAGAAGGACTGTCAAGATGTGATGTGGTACCAAACTTTAGTTTCTATAATGGAAAATGCTATCAATACAAATGTTTGAGAATTAAAAAGTCTAATGATCTTGTGTTACTAGACATGATAGTTATCTTAATGAGAAAGCCCCAGAGGCCTAAAGGGTTAAATACTTGTAAAATCCTACAGGTGCTTTCAAAAATACTGTGAAGTAAGCAAGTGCCTCTTGTTGGTTGATGAGTTTATAATTTTAAACATGGCGACTTAAAGTCTTTTGTCATCCACAGTTATATATGATGTGCTGCTCATAAAACTAAAGCGTTGTTGGTTCTGTGTTTAGCTGTCCTCCTATAGGTTCCTATGGATTTTTCCAGCCACTTTTATTGTATTCAGTACTTTGGGATGGCTCTGTAAACAGATGAAGCCAATAATGTATTAACAGTACCAACTGAGAGAAAGTATGGTTAACTGAGGTTACTAAAAACAAAAAGCAATTCAAATCTATTGTCAATTTACAAAAAGAGTGAGATTTTAAAAGCTATTATTAAAATTGCTATATTGGTCTATTATGCTATGTTTTATGTGTGTACATATTGTATGTCCACATGGGGAAATTTTATTAAGAGTTTTATTTTAAATGGCTTATAGATAAGATTGTCCATTAATTGAAGCTGCTAAAATCAATCAAAGATACATTTTAATTTGTGTGACCTAAATCTGTGTATCATATGTTTTAAACTTGTGGGTAGAAAGAAACTAAAATCATTTTATATGGTTGTGCTTAAGTTTACTGGTTAAACAAACTACACCATGTTAGATATTTAAGAGGTGTTTTCAAATACATGATTCTTAAAATTTATAGAAGGCATTGGACCTTCTGGTAAATGTTTTCTTAAGTTGTTATCTAATGGTTGAAACTGTTTGCTAAGTATTCATGTGATATTGCTATTGTCAGCAAGCGATCTAGGACTTGCTCCCTCATTTCTCTATTCTAAGCCCAACTTGTTCTTTCATTTCTCTATTCTCTTCAAGGTAGGAAACTAATTCTATTATGAAGGAATCTGTAGGAAGCACAATTTAATCTTTAGACCTTATAAAAGAGATGGCTAACATTTTTCTGTAATAGCATAGCCAAAATAAGAACTTAAATAATAATCTCATAGCTAGATTCACTTAGCCATCAGCCAAGTATACAGTAAGTAGAAAAAACCTCCCTTTCAGACCAAAGGGAAAGAAAGTTTTAAAGTGAGAATATAATTTTCCTCATGGGCATTGTCTACCTTAGAAAAACTACTACAGAACATGCCTGTGACTATAGACTTGTAGTTCAGGCCACCGAAGATTAGAGATGGGACATGGGCACTCCCTTGACTTGCATCCTCTGGTCTGCTTTAACACAAACCAGGAGGAAAAGAAAGCTAGGCATCAGAAGCAATGGGTGGCAGGCCTATTAATGGCTGATCTGTACAGTGATCTGCCCTCAAGGAGACACAACAGGCCAGTCCACTGCAGTGGCTTTCAAAGTGATAAGCCTGGGCTTCAGCAGAAGTCAGCTTGTGAAGAGCCCTGGCAGCTCTGCCAAGAGTTGGATCACTGGAAATAGACCTGCCCTGGAGTCGAAGGATGCCCAGGTCAGAGCCACAGATCTTATTGGCTCTAAGCTGAAAAGCCCTTCACTCAGCCCAACTTCCAAAGTGACCACTGCAGCTGAGGGTATGGTCAAGTAGGGTCAGCAACATTGCAGGCAGAACTGTAAATTTCTTGTTAGAGATGCCCCCTGCCTTTACCTGGCCAGCTCTCCTGCCAGGCCAGCCAAGTAATGAAAGTCAACAGAGTGCCTTCCCCTAGGAGGTTCACACCTCCCTTAGGATATACCCCATGTGAAGAGATAGATAGGTCTGGGCCTCTTAACTTACAAGGCCTAAAGCCCAACAGATTATTATCAAGCCCCTTCTCTCAGGTTCTATTTGCCTCTCAATCAGAAAACTTAATTGTAGCTTAGACAGCACCTTTCTTAGCTCCTCTAATAATGATTCTGTCCTTTGTTCTAGACCCTGTCTAGCACCCTTGGGCCTCATTCCTTTGTAATCATAACCTCTACTCTACCACCAATGGCTCTACTCCCAACCTGTGTGTACTGATGGTCCTCTTCCCCACTTAATGCTGTATAATTGTTCAAACCTGGTAAGTGCTACTCTTAGGATCATTGGTTACTATCCTCACCCTGTCTTTTATGACCTTGTCTAAATATGAGCAGAGTCGGCAAACTTGGAAGGCTTCCATAGCCTTGGAAACTCATGACGACAGCCTAGGGTGGTTACTGGTGCCATAAACTAGAGTGTCAATTTGTTGGTTCAACAACAGGAGTCACTGTGCACTTGCTCCTCATGTGGGATCTCTGTCGTTAATGTGCTGTACATTTTGATTTGATGCTATAACTAGTACTCAAACAGTATGTTTCACTTTGTGTGTCTATGTGGGTGCAAACTCTTGAAACCTTTATACTAAATTGATCTTCTGTATATAAAGAGAATTGAAAATGAATCTTGATGCAAATGGAAGGGGAGAGGGAGCGGGAGAGGGGAGGGTTGCGGGTGGGAGGGAAGTTATGGGAGGGGGAAGCCATTGTAATCCATAAGCTGTACACTGGAAATTTATATTCATTAAATAAAAGTTAAAAAAAAAAGAAAAAAAAAGGGGGCCCTTCGCGGCTCAATAGGCTAATCCTCCGCCTTGCAGCGCCGGCACACCAAGTTGTAGTCCCAGTCGGGGTGCCGGATTCTGTCCCAGTTGCCCCTCTTCCAGGCCAGCTCTCTGCTGTGGCCCCTGAGTGCAGTGGAGGATGGCCCAAGTCTTTGAGCCCTGCACCCCATGGGAGACCAGGAGAAGCACCTGGCTCCTGCCTTCAGATTAGCGCAGTGCACCGGCCATTAGAGGGTGAAGCAATGGCAAAGGAAGACCTTTCTATCTGTCTCTCTCTCTCACTGTCCACGCTGCCTGTCAAAAAAAAGAGGGCCCAGTTATAGGGAAATAGGAGCTCACTGGGGCCAGCAAACCATGAGGAGGGGAGTAGTATCACAAAGACTTGTTAATGTACTCCTAGAGCTACTGAATGTTACCATTGTGGAAAGCCAGGATGTTTCAAAACATTGAATTGAGTTAGAAAAACAAAGAGGTTATTATTCACCGCATGACCTTCAATAAGGACTTGGGGGATTGTCAGGTATTCCTTTTCAATAGGTCCTTCCTAGAACATTTTATAATCCTACAGGTAGAATCCAAATCGGAAGATTTAATATCCCTGGTGGATTTCAGGTCAGCCCAGTTTTCCCTCACTTGCCAAACAAAGCATAAAATTATTCACAGTAATATTGACAAAATCTTGGGTAAAAAGAAAGGATTTCAGGCCCTAATACTTTCTTTGGACTTTTAAATTTTTTATAAGTTGATTGGTACCAGCATAGCGGGTAAAGCCACCATCTGCAGTGCTAGAATCCCATATGCACACCGGTTCGTGACCTGGCTGTTCCACTTCTTTTTTTTTTTTTTTTGACAGGCAAAGTTAGAGAGAGAGAGAGAGAGAAAGTTCTTCCTTTTCCATTGGTTCACCCACCAAATGGCGGCTGTGGCTGGCACACTACCCTGATCTGAAGCCAGGAACCAGAGAGCTGGACTGAAAGAGGAGAAACCAGGACAGAATCCGGTGCTCCAACCAGGACTAGAACCCGAGGTGCCAGCCCTGCAGGCAGCACTCTGCTATGGCCTGGTAAAGTAGTGGAAGGTGGCTCAAGTCCTTGGCTTCCTGCACCCAAATGGGAGACTCAGAGAAAGCTCCCTGATTCCTGGCTTTGCATCGGCATAGCTCTGACTATTGCAGCCAACTGGGGAGTGAACCAGCAGATGGAAGACCTCTCTCTCTCTCTCTTCTGTTTTTCCTTCTCTCTGTGTTACTCTGACTTTTGAATAAATAAATAACTCTTAAAATATTTTTATATAAATTGAACAAATTTCATGTATTTCATATATACAGATTAGAAACCTAGCGATACTTCCCACCATAACCTACCTCTCACCCATGTTCCCACCATTCTTTCTACTTATTTTCTTATTCTTTCTTTTAATTTTTATAATAGCATATTTCAGTTTATTTTATAATCATAAGCTTACCCCTCCACTAAGTAAATAATTCAACTAATATTTGGATGTGCTAAATGGATATGCTACATAGGCCGGTGCCTCGGCTCACTAGGCTAATCCTCCGCCTGCGGTGCCGGCACCCCGGGGTCTTGTCCCAGTGTGGGTGCTGGTTCTGTCCAGCTCTTCTTCCAGTCCAGCTCTCTGCTGTGGCCGGGGAAGGCAGTGGAGGATGGCCCAAGTGCTTGGGCTCTGCACCCGCATGGGAGACCAGGAGGAAGCACCTGGCTCCTGGCTTCAGATTGGCGCAGTGCACCGGCTGCAATAAGCTGGCCCTAGCGGTCACTTGGGGGGTGAACCAACAGAAAAAGGAAAACCTTTCTCTCTGTCTTTCTCTCACTGTCTAACTCTGCCTATCAAAAAAAAGTATATATACATACATATATATATATATACATACATACATATATATATATATAAAAGGATATGCTAGATGGAAATAACAAATATCCCCAGACATGTAATTGAACAACACAATGAAACTCTATTTCCTGTTATGTCATGGTGCTGGGTAGGTACTCACATTAGGGAGCAGATCTTCTATAAAAAGAAACTAAGACCCCTGAAATCTGACATAGTCCCATCTACTGCATCACTCCTGAAATGCCTATATCAAATCAATAATCAAAAATGCAATCCATGTTTCCCTGTGGGTGGCAGAATCCAACTCCATGAGCCACTGCTTGCTGCCTGCTAGGATGTGCCTTAGCAGAATGATGGAATCAGAAGACAAAGCTGGGTTTTGAACCCAGGCACTCTGATATGGGATGACAGTATTATAACTTGAATCTTTATCACCAATTAAATGCCAACACACAAACTAATATGTTTTGGGAGGGAGGGGGAGTGAATAAGGCAGGAAGGGAGGGAGAAATAGAAATAGAGACAGAAATAGAGACAGGTATAGATAGAGGGAGAGGGAGAGGGAGAAGGAGAGAGAGAGACAGAGACAGAGAGACAGAGAGACAGAGAGAGAGAGAGAGAGAGAGAAAGATTGAATATGAATAAGAACCTTCCATCCACTGGTTCACTCCTCAAATACCTGCAACAAATTGTACTGTGACAGATGAAAGTCAGGAGCCAGGAAATCCTTCTGGATCTCCCATACAGGTTGTTGAAACACAAGTATTTGGTAACACTTGCTACTTCCTGGGGTGTGCATTAGTAGTAAGCTGGATCAGAAGCAGGGACAAGACCCAAACCTAGGCACTCTTATATAAAATGTGGGCATCCCAAGTGGTGGCTTCACCCTCTATGCCAAAAAGCCAGATCCTAACTTTACATTAGAATTCCATTTTCAAAAAAAATTTTTAAAAATGTACACTGATATATAATCATCACAGGCTACTTTCAGGTGACATTATAACATTTTTTATAGTACTGATACAGGCTCCTTCTGACATTACTGTTCTATGAATATTTACCATATAATCTTCCTATACATATGTTCAAAACTATGGATACTTTCTGTTTTTCTATAAGTTAGTTATGCTTCACAAACATTTAAATAATATGAAATAATCTCATATATTTACTTTCAGTTCTCATGAATCTTTTTAGAAGTCACATGTTTCTATCTGGTATAATTTTCCCTCTTCCTGGAGGGCCATATCTGAACATTTCATGGAGTGTAGCTCTGCAGAGATAAATTGTTTCAGATTTGTATTATGTCAAACTGCCTCTCTTTTGCATTTTTCTTGAAAAAATGAATTTAATAATTTTTCTGAAATGCAGAGCTCCATAGAGAGAGGGAAGGTCATTGCAGGGAGGAAGTCTTCTTGTGTATGTGTGTGTGTATGTATGCATGTGTATATATATATATATATATATATAATGTAATAGTCATAACAAGAATGAAATCCTGTGTTTTGCATCAATATGGATACAATTGGAAACCATTATACTTAATTAAATAAGCCAGTCCCCAAAAGACAAATACCAAATATTTTAACTGATCTATGGTAACTAATAAAGTACCAAAAATGTATTATATTGAATTGACATTTTGACATTTGATGATTGCTTACAGCCCTGGCATCTACTGTTGAGAAACAGTGCTTTTTTGTCGTATAACTGTTGCATACTTAATGTAGGGCATTTATCTTATGAGTATAAAATAAACTGAAAGTAAATCACTGTAAAAATTAAAACAAAAGGAGTGAGGGTGGGTGGGAACATGTGTGAGGAAGTGTAGGGTGGGAAGTATCATTATCATCCTAAATCTATATATATGAAATTTGATCATCATAAAAAATAAAAACAAAAAAGTTTCTCAAAAGTTAAAAATAATTTTAAAAATACCTGATTCATTTTAACTCAGCGCTGGTCATATTCCCCACCATCTTTTATTCTGTTGCTATGCTAGGCCTTCTATGTGGTGTCACAGTACTCTCTAAATGTTCTTTCTTCCTTCTGATATCTAAAGAAAGTAATTATTCTCCACTTCAGACATTTTTGTTTATTCCAGAGCAGAGTTAAATTTACTTAACCTGGCCGGTGCCGCGGCTCAATAGGCTAATCTTCCACCTGCGGCGCTGGCACACTGGGTTCTAGTCCTGGTCGGGGTGCCACATTTTATCCCTTGTTGCTCCTCTTCCGAGCCAGCTCTCTGCTATGGCCCAGGAGTGCAGTGGAGGATGGCCCAGGTCCTTGGGCCCTGCACCCGCATGGGAGACTAGGAGAAGCACCTGGCTCCTGGCTTCAGATCAGCGCATTGCGCTGGCCGCAGCGCACCAGCCACGGCGGCCGTTGGAGGGTGAACCAATGTCAAAAGGAAGACCTTTCTCTCTGTCTCTCTCTCTCTCACTGTCCACTCTGCGTGTCAAAAAAAAAAATTTACTTAACCTGACATGAGGTTTTTTTTTTTTGTTGTTGTTGTTGTTTTTTTCTGTTTCTCTATTACTTCATTGCTACTTCAGGAATCATGAAGAGAGTGCATATGAACTTTTTTCTAATTTATGCTTCCAAGGAATTTATATTAGCTCTAATATATAATTTACTCATTTTTCTTGAGCTTTGTAGGTATCTTATCCACTGTTATGTGGAGAGAGCAACAGCCCTGGTATCTTTTTAAGCAATAAAGACATACTAAAGGACAGAGTATTCAATATTCATATAGGCAATAATTTCACTTGTTGAACTGAGCTTCATGACCTCCCTTGGTCTTTGCTCTACAACTGTCTACACCCATTAATCCTTGAATTTCCCAAATCCAGGAAATGGATGATTCCATGGCTATCTTCCTGTATTGGCAGAGACTCAGGTACATAAGAAGAAAAGTGGAAGAGTTCAGTAAGCTAAAGCATGCTACATAGGTAAATGATTCTGACAGTGTTTCTAACAAAGCAGATCATTTTTTATAGAAAGTGACTGAGATTTTAAGTAAATCAGAATCTTTTGCTTAGAATATCAGATTACATACTACTATAAACTATATGATATGTTTTAGATACACTTATTTTCTATATGTCTGTGTGCATGTCCAAATAAACTCTGACAGGCTACTCAATATTAATATATTTTACATAGTTACTACACCAGCTTCTATTAGTTTTAAAACATCTCTTTTTCAGTTTTATGGAAGAGGGAGTAACTACTATATTATTTAAAGGAAAAGGAAATTCAACATATAAGCTTAAAAATATTCAGAAATTGTTTGGTGGAATATTGTCAATGTTATGTACATTAGATGGCACTGATAGACCTTCTATATTTTCTTTTTCCAAAGTTTTCTGCATGCTTGAACTTATTGTTTCCTTATAACTCCAAATTCTTTGAGTGTAATTTATTAGAAAATAAATTCTTTTTTTTTGACAGGCAGAGTGGACAGTGAGAGAGAGAGACAGAGAGAAAGGTCTTCCTTTGCCGTTGGTTCACCCTCCAATGGCCGTCTTGGTTGGTGCGCTGTGGCCGGCGCACCGCGCTGATCCGATGGCAGGAGCCAGGTGCTTCTCCTGGTCTCCCATGGGGTGCAGGGCCCAAGCACTTAGGCCATCCTCCACTGCACTCAGGGGCCACAGCAGAGAGCTGGCCTGGAAGAGGGGCAGCCGGGACAGAACCGGCGCCCTGACCAGGACTAGAACACGGTGTGCCGGCGCCACAAGGCGGAGGATTAGCCTAGTGAGCCGCGGTGCCGGCCAGAAAATAAATTCTTGGAGTGCCATGTTCTTGGCTGTAGTCTGGCTGAGACCAAGCCAATGCACACATTGGGCAGTGTAGCATTGCATGGAAGATATCTTTCTCTTTCCTTCTTAACAAATCCACCTTTCAAATAAATTGAATCTTTTTATAAAGCATCTCCATTATTTTATGAAAAATACTTTTAAATGCAAATTTATACCATGGGATATTAGACAATTATATTTTAAAATGACTCTGATATTTTGGTATCAAACTGTTAAAACCAATTTCATTATTAATATTAATTTAGTAATCCTGTACACAGCAGTTTCATTACTCTACTGCCAAATTAAAAATATTCAGTTTGTTTGAGAAGAAACAACTGAAGATTAAAGGAAGAACCAATCCTTTCTAAAACATATTTGAAATTATGTCACAATTCCATTCCTTTACTCTGAGGTTTTGACAAGTTTGTCAACTGAGTCATTTGGATAGCAACGTCTCTCAGGATATCTACTCTTAGTTTTAAATAAACAAAGAGCCTGTACTTGTATTAAAACAAGAATTTGTATAAACCTGGTCATTCTGGCCATTCAATTTTTAATGAGGTGTATATTCGCTAGAGGTATAAATTACTGGATCTATTAAGAAAAGAGAGCTGAAACAAAGTCAAATTAGCATCAGAAGTTAATGCCATAATGATCCAAAAATTTGAAAATTTGGTTTAGAACACATTTGAATGTGCAGGTTATTTTGTATTAGTTGTAGAAACAGTTTAAAATACCTGTGTTTGAAGAATGTAAGCTCTGATATAAAGTCTCACTATTACGTTAAAGTGCTTCTATAGATCCCAAGAGATCATTTAAGTCTCTCTTGAGTACAAATGATCTTATGAAACCTCATAGGCACATGAAGATGCTCAGGTCCAGTGAAGTGAATCAAGATCATGCAGGTATTCTGTAGCACTGATGATTCTATATAGAATTAGGTATCCCAATACATGGGTCATTGTTCTGTCAGTTCAGTACTTTTTCTAGAGTTAATGAGCATAATTTGTGACAAATTAGGGTTGGGAATTTAGTACTTGCTGTTTTATGGTGAAAAATTTCTTTGTATTAATATTTATGATTTGATTGAATTTTATTCAAGATATTTTTATAATGTTTGATATTGAATTGCAATATATAACAAATAACTACATCTATTTCCCAAAAGGATTTTTGAAGCTATATATGCATATGTATTTATGTATATCTATGCACATATATATGTATATGAAGCATATTTACATATGCTGAAAATTGTTCAGTTACTTACTTGGCAGTATAAAATAACTCTACCTATTTGAAAACCTTGAGTGGAAGTAAGTCACTTGAGTTTCAAGAGAGAAGGCTATATTTTAGTTCTCTTAACGTTTTGAGCGCTGATTTTTAAGGGCAATTTTTATCCAAGTTGATAAGTGTTTTGTTTTCTCAGTGGCCCCAGTATTACCAGTTAAAACAGTTTAGTAAACAAGAATTCACAAGAGGATAATTTCATAGTGAATTCCAATATAATAGCAAATTATGTAGTGTGAAAAATAGGGTTTCTTAGGCCAGCGACGCAGTCACTTGGCTAATCCTCTGCCTGTGGCGCCGACACCCTGGGTTCTAGTCCTGGTTGAGGTGCCGGATTCTGTCCCAGTTGCTTCTCTTCCAGTCCAGCTCTCTGCTGTGGCCTGGGAGGGCAGTGGAGGATGGCACAAGTGTTTGGGCCCTGAGCCCATATGGGAGACCAGGAGGAGGCACCTGGCTCCTGGCTTCGGATCAGCGCAGCACACTGGCCATAGCAGCCATTTAGTGGGTGAACCAATAGAAAAGGAAGACCTTTCTCTCTGTCTCTCTCTCTCTCACTGTCTAACTCTGCCTGTCAAAAAAAAAATAGAGTTTCTTTCAACTGTCATAAATAAGATTGATAATCAAAATTGAAGGTATCTACAGAGTTTCATCACTTTGTTTTAAATACTTGTCAAATTGATTAGTATTTTATTCTAATTTTTAATTAGTTTTAACAAATTATGGCAGATACAATTCTAAGAACAAATTATATTTCCACCCTCCCTCCCACACTCTTCCATTGTCTTTTAGTTTTCGCGATACCATTTCAAACTTACCTTAGAGTAAAAAAGCTTAATATTTAACCAAATAAGTTTAAATTAAAAAGCAAAGAGCTACTACTTTAGAGGGAATATAGACAACAGCTATAAACAATATTTGAATGGAAAACCATGAAGACATTAAACGATAAAATCAGTATCTGATTTAATTCCCACTAAAAGTCTCAGAGAAAGTCTTTCATTATTTACCAAACGTCAATACAAAAACACGGAATTACATGATCCCCAAAATGGATAACTTGTGTGTGATAATGTGGAACTTTTCTCGTTCTGACAGTCTCAGAGAAAAAATTTTGATAAATTTAAATAGCTTCCCCTCCTTGCACTGTTTCTACTGAACATTGCCACACATTAAAGCCACCAGGATCTCTCCTAGAAAGAGCTGTGCAGAAAGGCCGGGAACGGAGACCCTGCTTCCCACATGGGAAGAAGGAGGAACCCAGGACCTCATATGACAGCGTCTGCCCTGCTGAACCCACACATGGCCTGGCTTCTCCCAGGCCCCAGTGCAGCCTCTGTGAACAGGGAAGGACAGGGCACCTGCGGTCCAGGCTACCACTCCAGGCTCACCTAGAGGCCAGAGCAGACCCAGGTAGGCGATGTGCCACTCTGAGATGGGACACAGGTTCCAGAGATGACTCTGGGAGCCCCGTGTCCCCAGTGCGTTCCCCCAGCCCCGCCCGCCCTCACTCTGGTCGCCCAGCCCCACACACTCACTGTTGCCAGGGATCCTGCGATGACAGAAGGGAAGAGCAGAGCAGGCGCTGGGCTGCCTCAGGACTCTCCCAGCCTCCCGCTTGGACCTCTCTCCTTCCTGGACCTGGAAGACGACTGTGGCGTCCAGATCTCGCGTGATTCCCTAGCGTTTACGCCACCGCGCCTGACTGGTCAGCTTGCATAGCGGTCAGCACTCAGGACACAGAAGACTCGGGAATCAGCGTCCTCACAGCGGGGACGCCTACTGTCAGGCCGCTGCAGATGGGAGAGTGAGGCTGGGCCTGGGTTCTGGTCTGAAATGTCCTCCTGCAGGGCTGCACCCTCGGCAGCAGGGGGCCTTTCCCCTCCCAGATCCTGGCTCCTGTTGGATCCCTTGTGCCTCCCCGTGTCCTCCTGTGAGAATCCTACCTGGAGTGTGTGACCTGCTCAAGGGGACTCAGTAGTTAATGGCTGTGTGTGGGTTGCAGGCCTCTTTCTTTCCTGCATGTTTTTGACTCACTTCTGTGGGGTCTCTGTGGGTATTTTTATGTTGATTTGAACAGTGTTCACAAGTAATACAGAATGTAATCCTTTTTACTTTCACCTCTCTTGTAGATGTTTACTTTCTAATCTGCCCCTTCTTTAATATTTTTTTCTGTTTACTGATGATATTAGTAATTAGTGGATATTATGTATTAGTCTTTCCAGTAATCTCATTAAATTTATAACATTTGTATTTGTTTTTAGATTTTTATGAATTATTTCTGCATATAAGAATTATCCTATTTATATGTCAACAAAATTTTTCTTAGAAATTAACTTACATCTTTGATTTTCTTTTGGCCCTTTTATTTTCCTGACTACCTTTGAGTAGGAAGTTGGAGAGAAAGAGTGGCCTCCTCGTCTAGACTTACTCCCAGGAAAAAGCTTTCATGATCCTGTGTTAGTTGTGTTGTTTGTTGTTGGTTCCTTTTGATCTTGGCCAGACTGAGGAAGTCACATTTTTTGTTCATTGTGGCTGATTTTTTTTAATAGATGCTGAGTTTTATTAAATTAGTTTCAACACGTAATCTAAATGATCGTGCACTTTTCTTTTTGTATTTTTCACCTACTTAGATTCCTTTTTGGGAATCTTAATAATTCTTGTAACTTGTATCATCTCTCACGTATTCATCTATTTTATGTTCATACATGCTTTCAGTTATTACAATAATACTTTGCTTGGGATATTTATATCTCTATTTATGAAAGAATACAATAGAATTATTTTAAGCCCTGATCCACTTATATAATCATCAATGTAATGTTGGTTTTCAAAAATAAATTTAAAACATTCTCTGCTTATTTCCACTTTGTGTAGGTCTGGAAAACATAGGTTTGTTTTTGCTTGGAGAATGCCTCTAAGTGTGGACCTGAAGTTTTGATTGTATAACTTTTTTCTCAGTTGGCTGGAGTTTTTAAAATGTGATTCAACTCACTTGGTTTATATGGCAGTTTTCCTATTTTAGTTTATATTTGTGTTTTGGGAATTTGATTTTCAAAATATAGTGGTTTTTGGACTCTGTAGTCAGAATTTTACTCCTATCAATTTCACACATTTCTCTTAGCATCTTGGTAAAGGCTATAGTGTCTTACAAAAATAATGATTTGATTTAAATTTCCTTTGGTTTTCTTAATTGATTTTACTAATATTTATTAACTTTAATAATTTTAAATCATTGTATCCTTATATATTTTTAGTATATTTTACACCATTTTGTAATGTCTGGTGTTATTTTTGTCTTGGTTTAATTCAATATTATTTCATTTTTTTTCTTTAATTCTTGACAAGGGAGCTGTAATGATTGCTTTTCAGTGTTTTATTCTAACATAATCATTGATGGGTACACATTATCTTTAAGCAATAATATATGTTTCCAACCACAGTATGTAGAGTTCACCCCCATTGTGTAGTGACCATAGTTGCAAAACGGTACCATCATAGAGCATATTTCAAGAACATGTTACAAACAATATCTTTTTAAGTAAAATAATTTACATTTTTTAAATGCACTAAGGAAAACAAAATCACTATCATTCAAGAGATCCTAGGACAGGGGTAATGGTTGCTTTAGCTAGAATAGTTTGAAAGCCTTCACTGTTGGTAATATTTGAGGTTAAAACATAATAATGGTGTGTAACATTCAATAAGGAATTGAGGAGGACAGCATTTAAGCTGAGGAATCAAGGCATTTATAAAACTTAGTGATGGGAACAAAAGTGTGGGTGTGTAATCAAAGGATAAAAGTTGATATTTTTTGCTTGTTGGATACTAAGGTTAGTGGTGCATTAATCCTGTAATGATAGAGTGGGCTGCAATTTTGTGTTTTGCCAAATTAAAAAAAAATTGGTGGAAAGTGGGGGATTGAGGGAGGGAGAGAAAAAGAGAGGATAATATGCTTCGCCTCTTAGAAATGTACGCTAATAAGCATGAAATCTGTTTGCCTTACATTAATAAAAATTAATCTTTTAAAAAGTAGGTTGACTTGGAAGATGAAGGAAACAGTGAAACATGGTGAGTGTAAGTGATAACAATGCACTGTATTCTCCAAAATTGTTGAGGAAATAGCTTTTTTAATGATTTATTTATTTATTTATTTGCAAGTCATATTTACACAGAGAAAAGAGAGGCAGAGAGAGAGAAGAGAGAGGGAGGGAGAGAGAGAGAGAGATGTCTTTTATCTGATGGTTCACTCCCCAGCTGGCAGCAATGGCTGGAGCTACCCGGATCCGAAGCCAAGGGGACTTGGGCCATCTTCTACTGCTTTCCTAGGCCATAGCAGAGAGCTGGATTGGAAGTGGAGCAGCCAGATCTCGAACTGGCACCCATATGGGATGCCAGCGCTCCAGGCAGGGCATTAACCCACTGTGTCACAGCGCCGGCCCGAGAAAATAGATTTAAGAACTTCTGACTCAACACATATTCAAGTTGATATGTATCTTTATTCACATTGTTTAGCCATGCCACAATGCATACATATTTCAATATAGTATGCACAATGACTTCAAAATTTCTTGTATAATGATACTAAACATTACTCTTATTCAGAAAAAAAAAACTTGAAGTCCATATATAGAGTTTCATATTAGAAATTTTCAATAAGTTTCCAAAGACTCTTTTTATGCATGGATTTCAAATTTGCTTACCCCAAAGTAAACTGACTTTTAAATTCCATTTTTCTAAAATTGTTTAAAATGCCATTTTGCATAATAAATATCTTTATAATATTTTCATTTTATTTTTTTAACTAATACTTTCTTATTTTTTCAAATGCTTTAAACCAGAAACTGTTGGTAGGTTTTCAGCATGGAGATCTTTTTGTCTCTGGTGTTTTACAGACATCACTGGATAGTAGTGGGATAAGAATAAATGAATTAGTCTCCATTTAGGAGGCTAATCTTGTTGGATGCACCATCATTGACTTACCTAGTCCTTTTCTGATGCTGTTTTGAATGTTGCTTCCAATTGTTTCCTACTTGCTGATTGATTGCTATTACAAGCAACACTGTGAGGAATATCCTGTGCAGATGTCTTTGTGGTCTCTTCCTTTTATATCCTTAAAATAAACATTCTATTCTATTTTTTCCTTTTTAAAAATGTAATTAAGTTATACAAGTTTCATGTATTTCATTTATACAGATTTAGAAACAGTGATACTTCCCTTCCTAAGCTCCCTTACACCCATGCACCAACCGTTCTTGCTCCTCCTTCTCCCTTTCCCACTCTTTAATTTTGACAAAGTTCTACATTCATCAGAGGCAGCTGAAGGGGAGGGGTCCTTCAGCTTACACTAAAGAGGACTCCAGTTTTAGAAATTTTGGTATTTTGATACTCCTGGGGCCCTAAAATTGAATTTTATTTCACAAATATAGATATGGAAGGAATAGGACCTAGTACTTACAGTCCCGTAGGTTCATCAGAGGAGACTCACTCAATTAGATCCCTTAATTGTTCATGTCACTCCCATTTTCAAGATTAAGGTCTCTCAAAAGTTTCCCAAACAATTATAGCCTCTGTTCAAAAGCTCAGTCTCTTCTGTTCCTTTGGACAAGTAATTGAAAATAAAAGTTTTTAAAAAGATAAGCTTGTTTTTATGCAAAATAAATTGAAGTCCATTGACTATTTATTATATGCACTTTCCATAAACTTTTTGATATTCACTGTATCCAATTTTTGGGCATTTTTAAAATGAAAATTATGTCTACTGCTCAGTAATGTCATTTTATTTTATAAATTAAATAGTCCTAGCTATATGAATGAAAATTAGTAATGTAAGATAATTGCTTAAATCAATGCTATTAAATTTTAAAGCATACACTATGAAATGAGTGAAGTATATCATGTAGTATTTGTCACCATGTCTTTCTTGCTTTGGCATATCTCTCATATGAGAAGGAGCCTCATATTCATCCATACTGTTGTGAATGATAAACGTATCCTCCATTTTCATTGAATAATTGTCCATTGTGTGTATGTACTACATTTTCTTTTTCCATTCTTCCTTTGGGAGACAATTGGTTTTTATTTCCACTTCTTGAATGTAATGAAAGTCTGCCAATTTAATTTTCTTTAGATATATATACTCAGGAGTGGGCACTGCTAGACCATATGATCTTTCTCCTGCAGGGGTATTTTGGGATATAAAAGAGAAAAAAGAAATTATAAGTTGTAAAGCATCTAAGTCATAAAATGTGAATATACCAGCTGATGTTTATATGGAGAGGTAATCCATAAAAATCTCAAAATAAATATAACAGATAAAACACTTTATTAGAAAGATCAATTATATATATATGTATATATAATTCATATTATATTAATCACTAATTACCAACACAAATAGAATATAATATTAACAATAGACAGACTAGGAAAAATGTGCAAGAGAATGGAAAATTGTGGGATATCTTTAATCATTCTTTAAATTAATATTTAAAAAACACAGACAACTCAACATAAAAAGTATACATATATGATGATTAATAAAGGCTCTGAATCCAATAAACAACCATTGCATTGTAAGGCACCTAAAGGAGGTTTCTACACTTCCAAGTAGGATCCTCTCGGGAGGATGGAATGAGAGACGGGAGGAAGCCCAGCAGTTCGCAGGACCAAGAAGGAGAAAATCCCTCCCATTGCTGGGATGCTGGAGCCAGGGAAGACACAGTTTGGGAAATGAACCCAAGACTCTCTCTTATTTTTCCCATCCTGCACGACCCAAATTCATCACGCGTCAATGCTATGAAGGATGCTGATTGGCTTCGCCCTCAATGCAAGCTGTCCAATGAGATGCAGAGGCGTCAACACTACGTAATCAAGAGGGATCTTGACGCCATTAGTAGTCTTCCAGTTCTGCAGTGGATTGGGGTTCTAGGAGTGGGCTCCACCTCTGGGAAACTCCAAAGGTAGCCAGCGTATACTGTTCTCTGCTGTTCTCTGACCTTTTTCCATTGATGGACACACTCACTTTGGACACTGAGAAATGGTGAATGTGTGGGGCTGGGCTTGAGGAGAAAGGAAGGTGAAGATTATGGAAATTGTTGCAAAAGGCTGGCAGGATGCCGGCTTCACAGAGGTCATCTCTGTAGTCCATAGGCCCCATCTCGCTGCTGGCATGAAAATTCTCTAGGCTCCCATGTTCTGCAATGTGGGAACTCCAGGTGTGCTGTGCCTTCCCTGATCACAGTCCAGGGGTATCTCTGGGCAGCTGCTGGCGGCAGCCCCTTGCCCTCCCAATTTATGCTGTGAGGATGTGATGGTCAATTTGTAGAATATGGGCTGTGTGGAGGGTTCGGGCAGCGAGGAGGCGAGGAGCTGTCATTTAAGGGGTCTTCATTTCCTCTTTTTCCCCAGGTGTGACTTGAATCCCCATATTTTCTGAATATGTCAAAACCAGGGTCTTAGTTCACAGACCCTGAACTCTCCGCATAGCTCTTTCTTGGGTTCTGACTCATTTTCTGAGGTAATAACAGTGTCATTGACCAGGTGGGTTAAAAACAAAGCAGTTTTATTTCTCTCAGGGTTTTGTTCCTGGTTTTAGGGGGGCAGGAAAACACTGTAATTTGGTACTTGGATGTCATCTTAGCCCTTACACGGTCCCTCGACAGGCTGCCATCTGTCTCTGAAAGTTCAAAATAGAAATTTTAGCTATTTATGGGTATTTTAGAAACTGTTTCTGTTCCATGATAACCTTCCCAAACCCAAAGATACAAGCCTAGATTTTAAGTTATATTTAATTTAAATTTTAAATTTAATTTAAATTTTGATATAGGGTGATTTTTCAAGGTTATTGGGATATAATCAACAGATCTGCAGCCTGATGATTTGATATATGGACTTCTAAAAGTTTATCTAAAATTCACTTTAGCTTTTAATCCAGTTTTTCAAAAAGTTTTGGAGTCCCCTTGTATATATATATATATATATATATATATATATGTACATATATATATGTATACACACACACACATATATATATTATGAAATTAGGTCAAAGTAACATATCCATCATTTTACACAGTTTTTAAAAAAATACTTAATTCTTAAAAATGTGTGACTATTGAATAGTATATTCATATCATTTTTATTCTGTATATTAGGTCTCAAGGAGTTGATTTATCTTCTAACTACAAATGTGCATTAGTCAACTAATATCTTCCCATTTACTTCACTATCTTCCCCTAGAATCCACCATTCTGTTCTGTGACTAAGTTTTCCTTTCTTCAATTATATAAAAAAGGGAGATTGTGTGGTCTTTATCATTCTCTGCCATATTTCAAACAGCCTAATGTCCACATACATACTTTTGGATCCATGTTGTGATAAAATGCTAGAATCTCTCTTTTAATGTTGAATGTGATTCCATTTTGTGTGTGTGTATGTGTGTGTGTAGGGGGGTTAATGTTTTTCTTTATCTGCTGATCATGTTATTTCCATATTTTGTGAATAATGCTCACTTAACATGGATTTGCACGTGTGTCTTTGAGACATGATTTATTTCCTTTAGATCTAGTAGTGGGATTGCTTTGTCATGTGTTCCATTTTTAATTTTGTTTGGTGCTCCTCCATTTTATTTTTCATAGTAGATATACCAATTTACCTTCCCTCAATTTATGTGTGAAAGTCAGCACCATTATTCTTTTTCCAGACAATAATCACAACTAATTATTGAAGCACCTGTTTTTGCTAAGTATTTTTGGAAAAACAATGATGGTAGACATGTTTAGTGCTTCTATTAAATAAAATGCTTGAAGTTAAGTTTGTACTGTTTATATTTTAATGTAATGTTTTAATGTATTTTTATGTACTGTTATATTTTAAGGTTGTAACTGGTAAATACTTTTAAAATGATCACTGATATTGAGGTTCTTGCTCATTGCAAGAATGCTGTTGTGAGAGCCTTGTCTAAGAAAAATTATATTGGGCAATTGGGTGCAAATCGCCACGGTGGCCCATTATCTGTCTCTCACTCACAAATAAGCGCTGGTTAGTGAAAGAAACAATGAGAGAAGCATCAAGAGATTCTCTCCAAAATCACTGTATTGGATTTCAAGAATTTGGTGTATTTTTTTCTAGATAGGATGTATTATAATACAAATTTGGATTATATCACAAATGTATTCTTCTATTTAGCCAGTGAACACAAGTTGGGAGTAGTAATGATAGAAGGAAAGCTGCAAGCAAACACTATTTTTTAAGACTTATGAATTTCTTTGAAAGGCAAGTTAGAGAAAAGGGGGGACAAAGACACAGAGCAGTGGGGAGGGAGAAGGGTAGAGGAGAGGGGGTGATGAGAGAGTGGAGAAGGAAGGGGGAGAGGGGAGAGGGAAGGGGGACAGAGAAAGGGGAGGGAGGCAGGGGAAGAGGGAAAGTATAGGGAAGGGGGCAGCAGGTGGGGGGAAGAGAGTAGGGGAAATGAGAAAGGGGAGACAGGAGGGGGAGAAGAATGGAGGAAGGGGAGAGGAGAGAGGGAAAATATCTTCCATTCACTGCTTCGCTTACCCAAATGGCTGAACCAACCATGGCTGGTCCATGCTGAAGTCAGGAGTCTGGAGCTCATCAAGGTCTCCACGTGGGTGCAGGGGTCTAATCACTTGAGCTGTCATCTGCTGCTTTCCCAGGCATATTAGCAAGGAGCTGGATCAGAAGTGAAGCGGCTGGAAACAAACCAGTGCCCATATGGGATGATGGCGTTATAGGTGGCAGCTTAACCCACATTTTTAAAGGTTGAATTGTATTCCAGTATGAACATATACCAAACAATTTGGGTCATTCATCTTTTGATGAACTCTTGTTGTGATTCTGTATCATGGCTGTTGTTGATAATGTGGAAATGAACACAGCAGGGAAGATGTTTCTTCAGAATACTGATTCAATTCTTTGAATACATACCCAAGAGTGAGACTGGTGGGTCAAATTATAATAATCATTCTGTTTCTGTTTTGAAGCCTTTGCAAAATAACCACTGCTAATGGCAAATCACATGTTTCCTTTCTCTTCAAAAACACTAAGTTCATTCACTCAATTAGATTGGCTATTACCAGAAAAAGAGATAACAAGCAATGGTGAGTATGTGCCTAAAAGAGAACCCTGCGCACAGTTGGTGGGAATATAAGTAAGTACAGCACGTTGGAAGAGTATGGTGGTTCCATAAAATTAAGCATAAAATATTTTATATGCCAGTAGTATCTTTAATAAAGTGACTTGAAAAAGAAAGTATTATGCTAAGTGAAGGAGTTGAGTTGAATAAATGTGAAATATTCAGTCAGAAAATTCATAGAGACACATGAAGCTTAGTGGTTATTACTGGAATTGAGACTTAGGAGTGATACATGAAGTGCCTGGAGGTTCTTATTAAGGTGCTGAACCTAGATTAACAGGTTAGCTTTTAACCTAGATTAGTGATGGTTGGACAAATATATAAATATACTCAAATTACAGAATACTAGAGTTTATTTGAATTAGATTTTAATAATTTATTGAATTTAGAAAGTTTGTGCAATGAATTATATAGTACAATATTATGTCAGAGAAAAATGGATATAAACACATACTATACAATTCTTCAGATAACATGTTAGATATTCTTTTTCTTTTAAAGATTTTATTTATTTATTTGAGAGGCAGAGATATAGACAGAAGGAGAGACTGATAGAAAGGTCTTCAATTGGCTGGTTCACTCCCAAAATGGCCACAAGGGCCAGAGCTGGGCCAATCTGAAGCCAAGGGCTGGAACTTCTTCCATGTCTCCCATGCAGATGCAGGGGCCCAAGCACTTGGACCATCATTTATTGCTTTTCCAGGCCATGAGCAGAGATCTGGATCAGAAAAACAAGCATTGAGGACCTGACAAGTCCCTATATAGGATGCCAGCATTGCAGGCAGAGGCTTATCCTACTACTCCACAGCACCACCCCTCTAGATATTCTAAGATACAAGCAAATACAAATAAAAAAGAATAAAGATACACTATCACATAGCAACCATAAGTGACGCGGAGTAGGTATGTTCCTATCAGATAAAATGACTTTATAAGTGCCAGGTAGATATCTGGCCTACCAGTTAAGATGGTGTTTATGACATCCCATATTGGAAAGTCTAGGTTTGATATCCTGCTCTGGCCCCTGACTCCAGCTTCCTGTTAATGCAGACCCTGATAGGCAGCAGACATGGCTTATGTAATGGGATCCTGCTTGGTTTCAGCCTGGATTGTGTTCCTGGCTTCAGTTTTTCATATATTGGGGAGTGAACCAGGAAGTAGAATTGCTTGCTCTCTCAGAAATACACACGTATACATAAATATACACATATTTTAACCAAATAACCCAGTATGTCACAGTGTTGGACCCTCACATGTGGTTTGAAATTTTAACAATCCTATTTGCAGAGGATACCAGACACATAATACTTCTCCCAACTTACACATACTGCCTGAGTGAGCTGAAGCAACTACAGTGATCTCTACATCCAAGATACACTGCTTCCAATCTAGTTCTTTGCTTATGTGCTGGGTAAAGCAGTCAGAGATTGGCCAAGTATCTGTGCCCTTGCCACCCACATTAGAGACCTGGATGGATTTCCAGGCTCCCATCTTCAGCCTGACTTGGCCTAGTCATTTAAAACCATTTGAGGAGTGAATGAGACAATAAGAAAAGACTTTGTCTTTCCCTCTTTCTCTGTCACCCTGACTTTCAAATCAATTAAATCTTAAAAGAATAAAGGTCAAAACAAATCAAAACCATGGATATTTTTGTGTGCTTATGTGCAGAACTGTGTGGATGAAGTTCACTCCAGACTTTTTAGATTGCTTTTCATGTTCTGTGGGGCAGTGCAAGAAAAATCTGTAGGTAGTGCCCTTCTATTTTGGAGGTATCTGTCCTTCAACAGCCTGGGTGATGCTTGCACGAGCTCCTCTAGGCCTTAGTGTATAAGTTGTTTTGTGCTTCTTTCCTTGTGTTTTTTTCTCCATTGTGTTTTTCCCCTTATGTAGATTATTTCCAACTTCTTCATCCCACGTAATTGGTAAGTTTTAATGTACCTAAGAGTTTTCAAATATTTAAATGAAACATTTTAACTGGCCAGAAGTTTCCTAATTTTTATGCTTTTATTCATAAAATAGAAAAAATATCATTGTTTATGTAAGTCTTGGAGTGAGAAACAAACTTCATTTTGAAATTGTTTTTAGAACTCTAATATAAATAATTATAAATAATCAAGGGAACCAATAATTTATTCTTAGACAAATAAATGACTAACCAAATAAACTTCATATTTTCAGCTTTTCATGATAAATATTTGAAAACTTATGTTTTCATTGGAGTGAAAGGTTAATTATCTTAATGTAAATTTAGAAGGAAAAATATTATCAATAGCAAATTTATTTTAATTTGAATTTTTGTGTTAAGAACAGCAAGCTTAATTATTTTAAGACAAAATAAAAGTTTCCAACGTTTATGTATCTTTATATTATTCATTAATTAAACTTTGCTTCAACTCTACTCTCAGAAACATACTAGTCTTAAAAATTTAGGCATTATTGGCCAGCGCCCTGGCTCAACAGACTAATCCTCTGCCTAGTGGCGCCAGCACACAGGGTTCTAGTCTGGTCGGGGTGCCGGATTATGTCCCGGTTGCCCCTCTTCCAGGCCAGCTCTCTGCTATGGCCTGGGAGTGCAGTGGAGGATGGCCCAAGTGCTTGGGCCCTGCACCCCATGGGAGACCAGGATAAGCACCTGGCTCCTGCCTTCGGAACAGCGTGGTGCGCCGGCTGCAGCACACTGGCCGCGGTGGTTATTGGAGGGTGAACCAATGGCAAAGGAAGACCTTTCTCTCTCTCTCTCTCTCACTGTCCACTCCTCCTGTCAAAAATAAAAATTTAAAAAAAATAGACATTATTTGAATTTTATGCATTAACTTATAATTTTAATCATTTTATTACAAAATTATTTTAACATTTCGTTACTTTAATGTGCCAATTAATTATAAATAGATTTTTAAAAATCCAGCTTTGTCATCCGTGAATTAAAAACAGTTACTATATGAGGTAGTTCACTCATCTCATAGTGTATGCTTTAAAACTTAATGGCATTTATTAAAGCAATTATTTTAATTACTAATTTCTATTCATATCACTAAAAACAGTTAATTGGTATACTAGAATGACATATCACTGAACATTTTAAAAATGCCCAACATTTGGATACAATGAACATATAAAAGTTTATGGAAAGTGCATATAATTAATAAACTGTCAATGGACTTCAAATTTATTTTGCATAAAATTAAACTTATCTTTTTATAGAGTTTTATTTTAAAATACTTGTCCAAAGGAACTGAAATGACTGAGCCTTTGAACAGATGCTATAATTCTTTGGGAAACTTTTGAGCGACTGCATTGATTTTGAAAATGGGGGAGACTTGAACAATTAGGGGGTCAAGCTGAAAGAATCTTCTGGGATGAACCTACAGGACTGTAGGTCCTAGACCTTATTCCTCTCCATAACTATATTTGTGAAATAAAAATCATTTTTAGTGTTCCAGGAGTAGCAAAGTAACACATTTCTAACACTAGAGTCCTCATTATTGTAAGGTGAAGGATGCCTTCCTGCAGCTGCCTCTGCTGAAGGTAGATCTTCGTTAAAATTAAGATTGGGAATGGGAGAGGGAGGAGAAAGAATGGTTGGTGCATGGGTGTGAGGGAGTTTAGGAAGGGAAGTAACACTATCTTCTTAAATCTGTATATATAAAATACATGAACTTGTATAACTTAATTACACTTTTAAAAAGGAAAAAGAAAAATGTTTATTTTAAGGAAATTAAAGGACGAGACCACATGATATCCCTCACAGTATTGGTTGTAACAGCAATCAATCAGCAAGTAGGAAAAAAATTGGAGGGCAACATTCAGAACACCATCAGAAAAGGATTAAGAAAGACAGTAATGGTGCATCCAAGAAGATCAGTCTCCTAAATGGATGTTACCATTTATTCTTATCCCTCTACTATCCAGTCTCAACAAGAAAAGTGATCTCTCTAAAACACCAGAGACAAAAGATCTCCATGCTTAAAACCTACCAACAGTTTCTCATTTTATTTTTAATTCATTTGAAAATATAAGAAAGCATTAGTTAAAAATTAAAATGCAAATAGTCAAAAATAATTTATTATGCAAAATGGATATTTTTAAAAAATTTGAGAAGAATAGAATTCAAAGGTCAGTTCACTTTGAATGCAAGTAAATTTGAAATTCATGCATAAAAGCAGTCTTTGGAAACTTACTGAAAATTTCTAATAGAAAGCTCTATATATGGACTTCAAGATTTTTCTGAATATAAGTAATGTTTAGTGATATTATAAAAGAAATTTTGAACTGTCATTGTACATACTGTTTTGAAATATGTATGCATTATGGAATGGCTAAACAATGTGGATTAGGAGTCGGTGTTGTGGCGCCAGTGAGTTAATACCCTAGCCTGAAGTGCTGGCATCCCTTATGGGCGCCAGTTCTTGTCCCGGCTTCTCCTCTTCCTATCCAGCTCTCTGCTATGGCCTGGGAAAGCAGTAGAAGATGGCCCAAGTCTTTGGCCCCTGCATTCACCTTGGGGACCTGGAAGAGGCTCCTGGCTCCTGGCTTCAGATCGGCTCAGCTCTGGCCATTGTGGCCATCTGGGGAGTGAACCAGCAGATGGAAGATCTCTCTCTCTGGCGGCGGAGCCAAGATGGCGGAAGAGTGAGGACGCACACAACAGTTTGGGAAAAGAAACTTTAACAAGGGTGGAGTTACAGTACCCTTAAGAAGAGACTCAGAGGAAAAAACTGCAGAGGAAACTCTTCCGGATCTAGTGGATGTGACACGGAGGACCGACGAGGAGCGTAAGGTGGCCCACTGCCACGCCGCGCCGCGTCACGCCGAGCCCTGCCAAGCCCTGCCGAGCCCTGCTGAGCCGCCCTGAGCCGCACCTAGCAGCGCCCAGCTGCGCTGTGCCGACCCGACCCGACCCGCACTGAGCCGCGCCACGGACACGGGGGCCACTAGAGTTGGGAAAACAGCGAACCCAGCTACAGAAGCCCACCCACAGAATTTGAGCCCCGGCGCTGGAAGCACAGGTAACCCGAGACATTGGCCGCGAAGGTTAGACCGTGGTCCGAGCTCACGCGGTGGGGAGGGGGAACTACACCAGGCTGACAGGAAGAAAAAAAACAAGGGGGGAACAAGCTGGGACACTAGCCTCTCTGCACTCTCTTACAAACCCCAGAAAGACAAAGAGCAGGGACCACTTTACATAAGAAAAACAAACTCTTTAGCCTAGGCAACACTGAAGAACCAAACAGCTCTTTGGCCACACCTCCAAGATGCCAAACAAATGTAGAAACCAAAGTAACAAGAGCAAGGAAGTCACTCTCATGCCCCCAAATGAAAAAGGCACCCCAATCCAAGATTATGAAGATGATGAGATAGAAGAAATGCAAGAAGCAGATTATATATAATTGAACTGTATTCTCCAAAATTGTTGGGAAAATAGATTTAAGGACTTCTGAATCAAAAAATGCAAGATGATAAGTATCTTAATCTACAGTTTTTCTCAAGATTTATTATTTTATTTATTTGAAAAGCAGAGTTACAGAGAGATGTAGAGACACAGAGAGAGAGAGATCTTTTTTTTTAACTTTTATTTAATGAATATAAATTTCCAAAGTACAGCTTATGGGTTACAATGGCTTCCCCTCTCCCATAACTTCCCTCCTACCCGCAACCCTCACCCCTCCCGCTCCCTTTCCCCTTCCATTCACATCATGATTCATTTTCAATTCTATTTATATACAGAAGATCAGTTTAGTACATATTAGGTAAAGATTTCAACAGTTTGCCCATATAGCAACACATAGTGAAAAAACTACCATTGGAGTACTAATTATAGCATTAAATAACAATGTGCAGCACATTAAAGACAGAGATACTACATAATATTTTTTTAAAAAATTAATTAATTTTCTATGCCATTTCCAATTTAACACCAGGTTGTTTTTTTCATTTCCAATTCTCTTTATATACAGAAATCAATTCAGTATATAATTAGTGAAGACCTCATCAGTTTGTACCCACACAGAAACACAAAGTATAAAAATACTGTTTCAGTACTAGTTATAGCATCACTTCACATTAGACAACACATTAAGGACAGATCCCACATGGTGTGTAAGTACGCAGTGAATCCTGTTGCTGACTTAACAATTTGACACTCCTGTTCATGGCGTCAGTAATCTCCCTAGGCTCTAGTCATGAGTTGCCAGGGCTATGGAAGCCTTTAGAGTTCGCTGACTTTGATCTTATTCCAATAGGGTCATAGTCAAAGTGGAAGTTCTCTCCTCCCTTCAGAGAAAGGTACCTCCTTCTTTGATGGCCCCGTTCTTTCCACTGGGATCTCACTCACAGAGATCTTTCATTTAGGTCTTTTATTTTCCATGATATCTTGGCTTTCCATGCCTACTATACTATCATGGGCTCTTCAGCCAGGTCCGAATGCCTTGAGAGTTGATTCTGAGGCCAGAGTGTTGCTTAGGACATCTGCCATTCTACAAGTCTGCTGTGTATCCCACTTCCCGTGTTGGATCTTTCTCTCCCTTTTTGATTCTATCAGTTAGTGTTAGCAGACACTTGTCTTGTTTGTGTGATCCCTTTGGCTCTTAGACCTATCAGAGCCATCAATTGTGAACTGAAATTGATCACTTGGACTAGTGAGATGGCATTGGTACATGCCACCTTGATGGGATTGTGTTAGAATCCCCTGGCACATTTCTAACTCCACCATTTGTGGCAAGTCCGAATGAGCATGTTCCAAATTGTTCATCTCCTCCCTCTCTTTTTCCACTCTTAAATTTAACAGGGATCAATTTTCAGTTAAAGTTTAAACACCTAAGAATACTTGTGTGTTAATTACAGAGTTCAACCACTAGTACTAGAATAACAACAACAAAAACAAATACTAAAAAGTATTACATTGTACATCTAAAGTCAGGACACGAGCTGATCAGTTCATTGTTTCTTATAGTGTCCATTTCACTTCAACAGGTTTCCCCTTTGGTACTCAGTTGTCGCCGATCAGGGAAAACAAATATTTGTCTCTTTGGGACTGGCTTAATTCACTCAGCATGATGTTTTCCAGATTGCTCCATCTTGTTGCAAATGACCGGGTTTCGTTGTTTCTTACTGCTGTATAGTACTCTATGGAGTACATGTCCCATAATTTCTTTATCCAGTCTACTGTTGATGGGCATTTGGGTTGGTTCCAGGTCTTAGCTATTGTGAATTGAGCTGCAATAAACATTATTGTGCAGATGGCTTTTTTATTAGCCAAATTAATTTCCTTTGGGTAAATTCCAAGGAGTGGGATGGCTGGCTTGTATGGTAGGGTTATGTTCAGGTTTCTGAGGAATCTCCAGACTGACTTCCAGAGTGGCTTAACCAGTTTGCATTCCCACCAACAGTGGGTTAATGCCCCCTTTTCCCCACATCCTCTCCAGCATCTGTTGTTGGTAGATTTCTGAATGTGAGCCATTCTCACCGGGGTGAGATGGAACCTCATTGTGGTTTTGATTTGCATTTCTCTGATTGCTAGTGATCTTGAACATTTTTTCATGTGTCTGTTGGCCATTTGGATTTCCTCTTTTGAAAAATGTCTATTGAGGTCCTTGGCCCATCTCTTCACTGGGTTGTTTGTTTTGTTGTTGTGCATTTTCTTGATTTCTTTGTGGATTCTGGTTATCAATCCTTTATCTGTAGTATAGTTTGAAATATTTTTTCCCATTCTGTCGGTTGCCTCTTCACTTTCCTGACTGTTTCTTTTGAAGTACAGAAAGTTCTCAATTTGATGCAATCCCAAATGTTAATTTTGGTTTTGACTGCCTGTGCTCCTGGGGTCTTTTCCAAGAAGTCTTTGCCGGTACCTATATCTTGCAGGGTTTCTCCAATGCTCTCTAATAATTTGATGGTTTCGGGTCATAGATTTAAGTCTTTAATCCATGTTGAGTGAATTTTTGTGTAAGGTGATAGGTATGGGTCTTGCTTCAAGCTTTTGCACGTGGAAATCCAATTTTCCCAGCACCATTTATTGAATAGACTGTCCTTATTCCAGGGATTAGATTTGGATCTTTGGTAAAATATAAGTTGGCTGTAGATGTTTGGATTGATTTCTGGTGTTTCTATTCTGTTCCATTGGTCTATCCATCTTTTTCTGTACCAGTACCATGCTGTTTTGATAACAACTGCCCTGTAGTATGTCCTGAAATCTGGTATTGTGATGCCTCCGGCTTTGTTTTTGTTGTACAGGATTGCTTTGGCTATTCGAGGTCTTCTGTGTCTCCATATGAATTTCAGCATAATTTTTTCCAGATCTGAGAAGAATGTCTTTGGTATATTGATTGGTATTGCATTGAATGTATAAATTGCTTTTGGGAGAATAGACATTTTGATGATATTGATTCTTTCAATCCATGAGCATGGAAGATTTCTCCATTTTTTGATATCCTCTTCTATTTCTTTCTGTAAGGTTTTGTAGTTTTCATCGTAGAGATCTTTAACGTCTTTGGTTAAGTTTATTCCAAGGTATTTGAGTGTTTTTGTAGCTATTGTGAATGGGATTGATTTTAGAAGTTCTTCCTCAGCCGTGGCATTGCCTGTGTATACAAAGGCTGTTGATTTTTGTGCGTTGATTTTATATCCTGCTACTTTGCCAAACTCTTCGATGAGTTCCAGCAGTCTCTTAGTAGAGTTCTTTGGGTCCCCTAAATAAAGAATCATATCATCTGCAAAGAGGGATAGTTTGAGTTCGTCCTTCCCGATTTGTATTCCTTTAATTTCTTTTTCTTGCCTAATACCTCTGGCCAAAACTTCCAGAACTATATTGAATAGCAGTGGTGAGAGTGGGCATCCCTGTCTGGTACCAGATCTCAGCGGAAATGCTTCCAACTTTTCCCCATTCAATAGGATGTTGGCCGTGGGTTTTTCATATATTGCTTTGATTGTATTGAGGAATGTTCCTTCCATACCCAGTTTGCTTAGAGTTTTCATCATGAAAGGGTGTTGTATTTTATCAAATGCTTTCTCTGCGTCTATTGAGAGAATCATATGGTTTTTCTTCTGCAGTCTGTTAATGTAGTGTATTACGTTGATTGTTTTGCGAATGTTGATCCATCCCTGCATACCGGGGATAAATCCCACTTGGTCTGGGTGGATGATCTTTCTGATGTGTTGTTGCATTCTATTGGCCAGAATTTTATTGAGGATTTTTGCATCTATGTTCATCAGGGATATTGGTCTGTAATTCTCTTTCAATGTTGCATCTCTTTCTGGCTTAGGAATTAAGGTGATGGTGGCTTCATAGAAAGAATTTGGGAGGATTCCCTCTTTTTCGATTGCTCTGAATAGTTTGAGAAGAATTGGAGTTAGTTCTTCTCTAAATGTCTGGTAGAACTCAGCAGTGAATCCATCTGGCCCTGGGCTTTTCTTTGTTGGGATGGCCTTTATTACTCTTTCAATTTCTGTGTCAGTTATGGGTCTGTTTAGGTTTTCTATGTCTTCCTGGCTCAATTTAGGTAGGTTGTATGTGTCCAAGAATCTGTCCATTTCTGATAGATTTCCCTGTTTGCTGGCATACAAGTCCTTGTAGTAATTTCTGATGATGCTTTTTATTTCTGTGGTGTCTGTTGTTACGTTTGCATTTTCATCTCTGATCCTAATGATTTGGGTCTTTTCTCTTCTTTTTTTAGTATAATATATATATATATATATATATTATATATATAAAACAATTATTTCTTAATTATTTTGAAATTTCAGAAGTAGTTTTAGTGTAAACCTTCAGAAAGTTAACTTTTATTTTTTATTTATTTGAGAGTTAGGTTTACAGAGAGAGGGAGAGACAGACTAAGTTCTTCCATCCACTGGTTCACTCCCCAAATGGCAAATGGCTGCAATGGGCAGAGCTGGCCTGATCCATCACCAGGAGCCAGGACATTCATCTGGTTCTTGCATGTGTATGCAGGGGCCGAAGCACTTGGATCATCTTTCACAGCTTTCCCAGGCCATAAGGAGAGAGCTGGACCTGAAGAGAGGCCATGACTCAAATCTGTGCCCATCTGCGATATTGTAGACATAAGGGTGCTGTAGACAGAGGCTTAACTCCCTACTCCTTTGTGCTGATCCCACAAGTTAAATTTTATGCTTAATCGTTTGTTCCATTTTAGACAGTGGTAAATTATTTTCATTTGATAGTAACATTAAAGTCAAATTGAATTTTACCAGCTAAATTTGGATTATTTATGTTTTCTTTGTTCATTATTGATAAATTAATGTTTCCAAGATTTATTTATATATTGGAAATTGTTACAGAAGGAGACAAGGAGAAACAGTGAAAGAGAAAAAGAGAGATCATCAGTCCACTACTTCACTCCCAAAATGACCACAATGACTAGGCAGGGCCAGAACAAGGTCAGGGAAAGAAGTTTTTTATGGGTTTCCAATGTAGTTTTCACAGGCCCAAAGACTTGGACCATCTTCCCCTCATTTCCCAGGAGCATTTGCAGGGCTCTGGATTTCAAGTGTAAAAGTTGAGAATTGAACTCTTATCCATATGGAATGCCAGCACTGAAGGTGGTGACATCACTCACTGTGATCACTGCCAGTCCCATTTAATTGTAGTTTTAGCTATTGTTTATACCCCTGAGGAATTGAAGTATTTCTATTTTTACTTTTTAAATATTATGGTTAGAGGTACTTTAAGCCTGTGTTTATAGATTGCACTGAAATTATAGTATTTTTGCACAAATTAAAAAAAAAGAAAGAAAAAATGAGTTGGACTGAGGGAGTGAGGCATGGAGAGAAATATGGATATGTTCTTAGAATTGTGAATATGGTTATTTTCAATTAACTCCTATGTAATTTGTTCTCTATATATTAATAAAAGTTTTAAAATTGTATTTTATCAGAGCTGGCTCATTGGCGCAGTATGTTATTCTCCGCCTGCAGCACCAGCATCCCATATGTTTGCCGGTTCTAGTCCCGACTGCTCCTCTTCTGATCCAGCCCTCTGCTTTGGCCTGGGAAAGCAAAAGAAGATGGTCCAAGACCTTGGGCCCCTGCTCCCTTGTGGGAGACTGGGAAGAAGCTCCTGGTTCCTGGTTCCTGGCTCCAGATCAGTGCAGCTCTGACCATTGCAGCTATTTGGGGAGTGGCCAATAGAAGGAAGACCTCTCTCTCTGTGTTTCTTCCTCTCACCCTCTGTAACTCTACCTGACAAATAATAAATAAATAATAAATCATTTGTTAGAGTGGATTTACTCATTAAGCCGCAATGCTGCCCCTGCACTCTGCTTTTAATTAGATAAATATCTGTAACATACTATAGATTTCCTAAATGATCCTGAGTGAAGTATTTCATTTCCTGGGGCCTTATTTTCATATTATGTGGAATGAAATAGAAATAAACATATGAAATGTTGGGGTAGAATCTGCACAACACTGGTATTTAAGACAATCTACATATGTCACAGTCTGAGCCAGAGAGTATAAAACAGATATTTTGGTCACCACACACAACAAGTAAACTTGTAAAATACTTAGGCTCACTGTAGGAATGGATAACTATAGCCTCCCGAAAATCTCTGATAAGCAAACAAATTCAATTTCCAAAATATTATTCAACTATAATAAAGAAACTGTCAAGTCCTGAGCAAAAATTTTTAAAATGCTCTAAAATAATTATTCATTTATTTGTTTTATTTTTGAAAGTCATAGTTACAGAGAGAGGGAGAAATGGAGAGGGAGACATGGAGACAGGGAGAGAGGAACAGAGGATTAGGGATCTTCCAAACACTGGTTCACTCCACAAATTATCACAATGGCCAGGGGTAGTGAACTGAAGCTGAGCCAAGAGCTTCACATGGGTCTCCCACATCCGTGCAGGGATCCAAGGACTTGAGCCATGTTCTGCTGCATTTGCATGTGCATTAGCAGGGAGCTGGATGGGAGCAGAGCAGCTTAGTCTCAAACTGATGCCCAAATGAGATGGTGGCACCACATTACACCATAATACAGGTGCTTAAAATGATTTTTAAAAATAAATTGTGGTTCAGCCAAAAAAGACAAGACGTCTTTAAGGAAGTCAATAAATTGTGGCCAGTGTTGTGACGTAGTGGGTAATGCTGGCATCCCATATGGGTGCTTGTTTGAGTCCCAGCTGCTCCACTTATGATCTAGCTCACTGTTAGTGCTCTTAGGAAAGCAGCTGAGGATGGTGCAAGTGCTTGGGCCCTTGCCCCATTATGGGAGACAAGGAAGAAGCTGCTGTCTCCTGGCTTTGTCCTGGCCAAGCCCTAGCTTTTGTGGCCACTTAGGGAGTGAAACAGCAGATGGAAGACCTCTCTCTCTGTCTCTCATGCTCTGTAACTCTGCCTTTCAAATAAGTAAAATAAACATTTAAAAGCCAATAAGTTATAATTACATTTCAAAAAATTAGTTAAATGTCCTACAAATGCCCAGTGGGTTAAAGCAAAATGTGGACAAATGATTAAAGAAACAGGAGAGGAGGGCGGAGCCAAGATGGCGGATAGTGAGGACGTGCGCCATTAGTCTGCGAAAATAAAGTTTCATAAAAGTGGAATTACTGTGGCCTTGGGAAAAGACTCAAGAAAAAAACTGCAGAGGAAACGCTTCCGGATCTAGTGAATGTGACACAGAGAGCTCACTGCGTGGAAACCCAGCCGCGGGAGCCGAGCCGCAGAGTCTCACCAGCGCGGGAACGAGAGGTAAGACAAAAGCCTCAGAAACTCTCCTCCTCCCGCCTCCGCCTGCAGCTCTGCTGCGGCAGCGCTGGCGGCAGCAGTGGTGGAGTCCCGAGTGCCTCTTTCCCCGGTCCCAATCCCGGGGAGCGCGTGCGGACACTACAGCGGCAGCGGCGGCGGCGGCGGCGGCATCCCGAGCGCCTCTCACCGCGATCCCATTCCCGGGAAGCGCGCGCAGTCCCTACAGCGGCGGCGGCGGCGGTGTGCTGAGCGCCTCTCACCGAGATCCCAGTCCCGGGGAGCGCGCGCAGGTACTACAACGGCAGCGGCGGCGGCATCCCGAGCGCCTCTCTCCACGGTCCCAGTCCCAGGGAGAGAGCGCAGGCACCACAGCAGCGGCGGCGGCGGCGGTGATCGTGTGGCCCGGCTTGCCCTAGGCGACAGCGCCTAGAGAGGACACAGAGGACCTACAAAGAGCCCACCGCGTGGAAAACCAACTTCGGGAGACGAGCCGCAAAATCTACCCGGCGCAGAAACCAACGGGAGCCATTCAGAACTACTTCCCAACTGAGTCAAAAAAAAAAAAAAGAGAGAGAGAGAGAGAGAGAGATCCAGCAAGGAGAGTCACTTTTTGCAAAGCCTCAAACCTGAAGAATCAAACAGAACTCACTGGCCACACCCACCACAGCCCCTAAGGATCCATCAAAACAGACAGCCCACCTAGAGGCATAGTATAACGAGAAAAAAACACCACAGGAAAAAAAAATCATAAATTATCTCCAACATGCCAAACAACAAACGTAGAAGCAGAGTTAACAAGAGCAAGGAAGACACTATGATGCCTCCAAATGAACAAGACACGCCAATGCAAGATTATGAAGATGAAGAGACAGAGGAAATGCAAGAAGCAGATCTCAAAAAACTGATAAGAACATTAAGAAGTTCTCAAAAACAAATTCTTGAACTACAGAAATCCTTAATGGACAAGATAGAAAATCTCTCACGTGAAAATGAAATATTAAGGAGGAATCAAAATGAAATGAAACAACTAGTAGAACAGGAAACTAAGATAGTGACAAAAAACCACAATGAAATGAAGAACTCAATAGATCAAATGGCAAACACATTAGAGAGCCTTAAAAACAGAATGGGTGAAGCAGAAGAGAGAATATCAGAATTAGAAGACAGAGAACAGGAAAGGAAACAATGAAATCAAAGAAAAGAAGAAGAAATCAGAAATCTAAAAAATACTGTCAGGAATCTAAAGGATACTCTCAAAAAACCCAACATTCGGGTTCTAGGAGTACTGAAGGCATGGAGAGAGAGAAAGGATTAGAAGGCCTTTTTAGTGAGATACTAGCAGAAAATTTCCCAGGTTTGGAGAAAGACAGAAACAGGAGGCTCATAGAAACCCTAATAAACATGACCAAAAGAGATCCTCACCACGACACGTCGTAATCAAACTCACCACAGTGAAACACAAAGAAAAGATCCTAAAATGTGCAAGAGAGAAACGCCAGATTACTCTCAGAGGATCTCCAATTAGACTCACAGCTGACTTCTCTTCAGAAACCCTACAAGCTAGGAGAGAATGGCGAGACATAGCCCAGGTGCTAAGAGAGAAAAACTGCCAGCCCAGAATACTATATCCTGCAAAGCTCTCATTTATGAATGAAGGTGAAATAAAGCCCTTTCACAGCAAACAGAAATTGAAATAATTTGTTGCCACTCGTCCAGCCCTGCAAAAGATGCTTAAAGATGTCTTACATACAGAAACACGGTAACTAATATGAAAGAAGGTAAAGGTAGGAAACCTCACACCAAAAGATCACAGGAATCTCAAGCCACATATTAGAAAGTATCTTTGGCTAATGGCAGGGCAAAGTTACTCCTTCTCAATAGTCTCATTGAATGTTAATGGCTTGAACTGTCCAGTTAAAAGACACCAATTGGCTGTCTGGGTTAAGGAACAAAACCCATCCTTTTGCTGCTTACAAGAAACCCATCTATCCAACAATGATCCATACAGGCTGAGAGTGAAAGGCTGGAAAAAGATATACCATGCCAATAGAAATGAAAAGAGAGCGGGCGTAGCCATCTTAATATCGGACAACATAAACTTTACCACAAAAACTGTTAGGAGAGACAAAGAGGGGCACTATATAATGATTAAGGGATCCATTCAACAGAAAGATATAATGATTATCAATGTATATGCACCTAATTACAGGGCAGCAGCTTATTTAAAAGACTTGTTAAGGGACTTAAAAAAGGGAGACTTAGACCCCAACACAGTAGTACTGGGGGACTTCAATACTCCACTCTCAGAGATAGACAGATCAACAGAACAGAAGATCAACAAGGATACAGTAGATGTAAATGACACTATAGCCCAAATGTACCTAACAGATATCTACAGAACATTTCATCCTACAACTAAGGACTTTACATTCTTCTCAGCAGTACATGGAACCTTCTCTAGGATTGACCACATACTAGGCCATAAAGCAAGTCTCAGCAAATTCAAAAGAATTAGAATCATACCATGCAGCTTCTCAGACCACAAAGGAATGAAATTGGAAATTAACAACTCGGGAATCCCTAGAGCACGTGCAAACACATGGAGATTGAACAACATGCTCCTCAATGAACAATGGGTCATAGAAGAAATTAAAAGAGAAATCAAAAATTTTCTGGAAGTAAATGAGGATCACAGCACAACATACCAAAACCTATGGGATACAACAAAAGCAGTGTTAAGAGGAAAATTTATATCAATAGGTGCCTACATCAAGAAATTGGAAAGGCACCAAATAGATGAGTTTTCAAGTCATCTCAAGGATCTAGAAAATCTGCAGCAAACCAAACCCAAACCCAGTAGGAGAAGAGAAATAATTAAAATCAGAGAAGAAATCAACAGGATTGAATCCAAAAAAACATTACAAAAAATCAGCCAAACGAGGAGCTGGTTTTTTGAAAAAATAAACAAAATTGACACCCCATTGGCCCAACTAACTAAAAAAAGAAGAGAAAAGACCCAAATCAATAGGATCAGAGATGAAATGGGAAACGTAACAACAGACGCCGCAGAAATAAAAGGAATCATCAGAAATTACTACAAGAATTGGTATGCCAGCAAACAGGGAAATCTATCAGAAATGGACAGATTCTTGGACACATACAACCTACCTAAATTGAGCCAGGAAGACATAGAAAACCTAAACAGACCCATAACTGACACAGAAATTGAAACAGTAATAAAGGCCCTTCCAACAAAGAAAAGCCCAGGGCCAGATGGATTCACTGCTGAGTTCTACCAGACGTTTAGAGAAGAACTAACTCCAATTCTTCTCAAACTGTTCAGAGCAATCGAAAAAGAGGGAGTCCTCCCAAATTCCTTCTATGAAGCCACCATCACCTTAATTCCTAAGCCAGAAAGAGATGCAACATTGAAAGAGAATTACAGACCAATGTCCCTGATGAACATAGATGCAAAAATCCTCAATAAAATTCTGGCCAATAGAATGCAACAACACATCAGAAAGATCATCCACCCAGACCAAGTGGGATTTATCCCCGGTATGCAGGGATGGATCAACATTCGCAAAACAATCAACGTAATACACTACATTAACAGACTGCAGAAGAAAAACCATATGATTCTCTCAATAGACGCAGAGAAAGCATTTGATAAAATACAACACCCTTTCATGATGAAAACTCTAAGCAAACTAGGTATGGTAGGAACATTCCTCAATACAATCAAAGCAATATATGAAATACCCACGGCCAACATCCTATTGAATGGGGAAAAGTTGGAAGCATTTCCACTGAAATCTGGTACCAGACAGGGATGCCCACTCTCACCACTGCTATTTAATATAGTTCTGGAAGTTTTGGCCAGAGGTTTTAGGCAAGAAATAGAAATTAAAGGGATACAAATCGGGAAGGACGAACTCAAACTATCCCTCTTTGCAGATGATATGATTCTTTATTTAGGGGACCCAAAGAACTCTACTAAGAGACTGCTGGAACTCATCGAAGACCAATGGAACAGAATAGAAACACCAGAAATCAATCCAAACATCTACAGCCAACTTATATTTGACCAAAGATCCAAATCTAATCCCTGGAATAAGGACAGTCTATTCAATAAATGGTGCTGGGAAAATTGGATTTCCACGTGCAGAAGCTTGAAGCAAGACCCATACCTATCACCTTACACAAAAATTCACTCAACATGGATTAAAGATTTAAATCTACGACCCAAAACCATCAAATTATTAGAGAGCATTGGAGAAACCCTGCAAGATATAGGCACAGGTAAAGATTTCCTGGAAAAGAATCAACCCTCAAGGCATTCAGACCTGGCTGAAGAGCCCATGAGAGTATAGTTGGCATGGAAAGCCAAGATGTCATGGAAAAAAAAAGACCTAAATGAAAGATCTCTGTGAGTGAGATCCCAGTGGAAAGAACGGGGCCATCAAAGAAGGAGGTACCTTTCTCTGAAGGGAGGAGAGAACTTCCACTTTGACTATGACCCTATCAGAATAAGATCAAAGTCAGTGAACTCTAAAGGCTTCCATAGCCATGGCAACTCATGACTAGAGCCTAGGGAGATTACTGATGCCATGAACAGGAGTGTCAAATTGTTAAGTCAGCAACAGGATTCACTGCGTACTTACACACCATGTGGGATCTGTCCTTAATGTGTTGTCTAATGTGAAGTGATGCTATAACTAGTACTGAAACAGTATTTTTATACTTTGTGTTTCTGTGTGGGTACAAACTGATGAGGTCTTCACTAATTATATACTGAATTGGGGAGAGAGGCGGAGCCAAGATGGCGGATAGTGAGGACGTGCGCCTTAGCTTGGGAAAATAAAATTTCATAAAAGTGGAATTACTGTAGCCTCAGGAAAAGACTCAAGGAAAAAACTGCGGAGGAAACGCTTCCGGATCTAGTGGAAGTGAAACAGAGGACTTACAGGGAGCCCACCGCGTGGAAAACCAACCGAGACGAGCCGAGCAGCGGGAGAGGAGCCAGAGCCACAGAATCTCGCCAGCGCGGGAACCCGAGGAGGGTAAGACAAAGACCTCAGAAACCCAAGACATTTGTGGGGGGGGGGAACAGAGGCCTCTCCCTTCACTCACCAAGCAAAACAAAGAGCACTGTGATTTTACATATGTAAAGCGCAGCCAAACTCAGTAACTTTAGCGAAACTGGAGAACACATTGAGGGCTGCATAAACTCTTTGTGTGGTCCCAGGGGTAGATCAAACAAATACTCACAGAGACCAGATTTCAACTACCTTCAACTCCACTCCCAAATGAGTCAAAAAAAAAAAGAGAGAGAGAGAGAGAGAGAGAGCCAGAAAGGAGCAAGTGAGTGAGCAATCTGGGAGAGTCACTCTTTACACAGCCTAAAACCTGAAAAATCAAGCATAGCTCTCTGGCCACACCCATCACAGCCCCTAAGGATTCAACAAAGCAGACAGCTCACTTAGAGGCATAGTATAATGAGAAAAAAAACACCACAGCAAAAAAAAAAAAAAAAAACAAAAACACCATAAATTATCTCCAACATGCCAAACAACAAACATAGAAGCTGAGGTAACAAGAGCAAGGAAGACACTATGACGCCCCCAAGTGACCAAGACACGCCAATGCAAGATTATGAAGATGAAGAGACAGAGGAAATGCAAGAAGCAGATCTCAAAAAACTGATAAGAACATTAAGAAGTTCTCAAAAACAAATTCTTGAACTACAGAAATCCTTAATGGACAAGATAGAAAATCTCTCACGTGAAAATGAAATATTAAGGAGGAATCAAAATGAAATGAAACAACTAGTAGAACAGGAAACTAAGATAGTGACAAAAAACCACAATGAAATGAAGAACTCAATAGATCAAATGGCAAACACATTAGAGAGCCTTAAAAACAGAATGGGTGAAGCAGAAGAGAGAATATCAGAATTAGAAGACAGAGAACAGGAAAGGAAACAATGAAATCAAAGAAAAGAAGAAGAAATCAGAAATCTAAAAAATACTGTCAGGAATCTAAAGGATACTCTCAAAAAACCCAACATTCGGGTTCTAGGAGTACTGAAGGCATGGAGAGAGAGAAAGGATTAGAAGGCCTTTTTAGTGAGATACTAGCAGAAAATTTCCCAGGTTTGGAGAAAGACAGAAACAGGAGGCTCATAGAAACCCTAATAAACATGACCAAAAGAGATCCTCACCACGACACGTCGTAATCAAACTCACCACAGTGAAACACAAAGAAAAGATCCTAAAATGTGCAAGAGAGAAACGCCAGATTACTCTCAGAGGATCTCCAATTAGACTCACAGCTGACTTCTCTTCAGAAACCCTACAAGCTAGGAGAGAATGGCGAGACATAGCCCAGGTGCTAAGAGAGAAAAACTGCCAGCCCAGAATACTATATCCTGCAAAGCTCTCATTTATGAATGAAGGTGAAATAAAGCCCTTTCACAGCAAACAGAAATTGAAATAATTTGTTGCCACTCGTCCAGCCCTGCAAAAGATGCTTAAAGATGTCTTACATACAGAAACACGGTAACTAATATGAAAGAAGGTAAAGGTAGGAAACCTCACACCAAAAGATCACAGGAATCTCAAGCCACATATTAGAAAGTATCTTTGGCTAATGGCAGGGCAAAGTTACTCCTTCTCAATAGTCTCATTGAATGTTAATGGCTTGAACTGTCCAGTTAAAAGACACCAATTGGCTGTCTGGGTTAAGGAACAAAACCCATCCTTTTGCTGCTTACAAGAAACCCATCTATCCAACAATGATCCATACAGGCTGAGAGTGAAAGGCTGGAAAAGATATACCATGCCAATAGAAATGAAAAGAGAGCGGGCGTAGCCATCTTAATATCAGACAACATAAACTTTACCACAAAAACTGTTAGGAGAGACAAAGAGGGGCACTATATAATGATTAAGGGATCCATTCAACAGAAAGATATAATGATTATCAATGTATATGCACCTAATTACAGGGCAGCAGCTTATTTAAAAGACTTGTTAAGGGACTTAAAAAAGGGAGACTTAGACCCCAACACAGTAGTACTGGGGGACTTCAATACTCCACTCTCAGAGATAGACAGATCAACAGAACAGAAGATCAACAAGGATACAGTAGATGTAAATGACACTATAGCCCAAATGTACCTAACAGATATCTACAGAACATTTCATCCTACAACTAAGGACTTTACATTCTTCTCAGCAGTACATGGAACCTTCTCTAGGATTGACCACATACTAGGCCATAAAGCAAGTCTCAGCAAATTCAAAAGAATTAGAATCATACCATGCAGCTTCTCAGACCACAAAGGAATGAAATTGGAAATTAACAACTCGGGAATCCCTAGAGCACGTGCAAACACATGGAGATTGAACAACATGCTCCTCAATGAACAATGGGTCATAGAAGAAATTAAAAGAGAAATCAAAAATTTTCTGGAAGTAAATGAGGATCACAGCACAACATACCAAAACCTATGGGATACAACAAAAGCAGTGTTAAGAGGAAAATTTATATCAATAGGTGCCTACATCAAGAAATTGGAAAGGCACCAAATAGATGAGTTTTCAAGTCATCTCAAGGATCTAGAAAATCTGCAGCAAACCAAACCCAAACCCAGTAGGAGAAGAGAAATAATTAAAATCAGAGAAGAAATCAACAGGATTGAATCCAAAAAAACATTACAAAAAATCAGCCAAACGAGGAGCTGGTTTTTTGAAAAAATAAACAAAATTGACACCCCATTGGCCCAACTAACTAAAAAAAGAAGAGAAAAGACCCAAATCAATAGGATCAGAGATGAAATGGGAAACGTAACAACAGACGCCGCAGAAATAAAAGGAATCATCAGAAATTACTACAAGAATTGGTATGCCAGCAAACAGGGAAATCTATCAGAAATGGACAGATTCTTGGACACATACAACCTACCTAAATTGAGCCAGGAAGACATAGAAAACCTAAACAGACCCATAACTGACACAGAAATTGAAACAGTAATAAAGGCCCTTCCAACAAAGAAAAGCCCAGGGCCAGATGGATTCACTGCTGAGTTCTACCAGACGTTTAGAGAAGAACTAACTCCAATTCTTCTCAAACTGTTCAGAGCAATCGAAAAAGAGGGAGTCCTCCCAAATTCCTTCTATGAAGCCACCATCACCTTAATTCCTAAGCCAGAAAGAGATGCAACATTGAAAGAGAATTACAGACCAATGTCCCTGATGAACATAGATGCAAAAATCCTCAATAAAATTCTGGCCAATAGAATGCAACAACACATCAGAAAGATCATCCACCCAGACCAAGTGGGATTTATCCCCGGTATGCAGGGATGGATCAACATTCGCAAAACAATCAACGTAATACACTACATTAACAGACTGCAGAAGAAAAACCATATGATTCTCTCAATAGACGCAGAGAAAGCATTTGATAAAATACAACACCCTTTCATGATGAAAACTCTAAGCAAACTAGGTATGGTAGGAACATTCCTCAATACAATCAAAGCAATATATGAAAAACCCACGGCCAACATCCTATTGAATGGGGAAAAGTTGGAAGCATTTCCACTGAAATCTGGTACCAGACAGGGATGCCCACTCTCACCACTGCTATTTAATATAGTTCTGGAAGTTTTGGCCAGAGGTTTTAGGCAAGAAATAGAAATTAAAGGGATACAAATCGGGAAGGACGAACTCAAACTATCCCTCTTTGCAGATGATATGATTCTTTATTTAGGGGACCCAAAGAACTCTACTAAGAGACTGCTGGAACTCATCGAAGACCAATGGAACAGAATAGAAACACCAGAAATCAATCCAAACATCTACAGCCAACTTATATTTGACCAAAGATCCAAATCTAATCCCTGGAATAAGGACAGTCTATTCAATAAATGGTGCTGGGAAAATTGGATTTCCACGTGCAGAAGCTTGAAGCAAGACCCATACCTATCACCTTACACAAAAATTCACTCAACATGGATTAAAGATTTAAATCTACGACCCAAAACCATCAAATTATTAGAGAGCATTGGAGAAACCCTGCAAGATATAGGCACAGGTAAAGATTTCCTGGAAAAGAATCAACCCTCAAGGCATTCAGACCTGGCTGAAGAGCCCATGAGAGTATAGTTGGCATGGAAAGCCAAGATGTCATGGAAAAAAAAAGACCTAAATGAAAGATCTCTGTGAGTGAGATCCCAGTGGAAAGAACGGGGCCATCAAAGAAGGAGGTACCTTTCTCTGAAGGGAGGAGAGAACTTCCACTTTGACTATGACCCTATCAGAATAAGATCAAAGTCAGTGAACTCTAAAGGCTTCCATAGCCATGGCAACTCATGACTAGAGCCTAGGGAGATTACTGATGCCATGAACAGGAGTGTCAAATTGTTAAGTCAGCAACAGGATTCACTGCGTACTTACACACCATGTGGGATCTGTCCTTAATGTGTTGTCTAATGTGAAGTGATGCTATAACTAGTACTGAAACAGTATTTTTATACTTTGTGTTTCTGTGTGGGTACAAACTGATGAGGTCTTCACTAATTATATACTGAATTGGGGAGAGAGGCGGAGCCAAGATGGCAGATAGTGAGGACGTGCGCCTTAGCTTGGGAAAATAAAATTTCATAAAAGTGGAATTACTGTAGCCTCAGGAAAAGACTCAAGGAAAAAACTGCGGAGGAAACGCTTCCGGATCTAGTGGAAGTGAAACAGAGGACTTACAGGGAGCCCACCGCGTGGAAAACCAACCGAGACGAGCCGAGCAGCGGGAGAGGAGCCAGAGCCACAGAATCTCGCCAGCGCGGGAACCCGAGGAGGGTAAGACAAAGACCTCAGAAACCCAAGACATTTGTGGGGGGGGGGGAACAGAGGCCTCTCCCTTCACTCACCAAGCAAAACAAAGAGCACTGTGATTTTACATATGTAAAGCGCAGCCAAACTCAGTAACTTTAGCGAAACTGGAGAACACATTGAGGGCTGCATAAACTCTTTGTGTGGTCCCAGGGGTAGATCAAACAAATACTCACAGAGACCAGATTTCAACTACCTTCAACTCCACTCCCAAATGAGTCAAAAAAAAAAAAGAGAGAGAGAGAGAGAGAGAGCCAGAAAGGAGCAAGTGAGTGAGCAATCTGGGAGAGTCACTCTTTACACAGCCTAAAACCTGAAAAATCAAGCATAGCTCTCTGGCCACACCCATCACAGCCCCTAAGGATTCAACAAAGCAGACAGCTCACTTAGAGGCATAGTATAATGAGAAAAAAAACACCACAGCAAAAAAAAAAACAAAAACAAAAACACCATAAATTATCTCCAACATGCCAAACAACAAACATAGAAGCTGAGGTAACAAGAGCAAGGAAGACACTATGACGCCCCCAAGTGACCAAGACACGCCAATGCAAGATTATGAAGATGAAGAGACAGAGGAAATGCAAGAAGCAGATCTCAAAAAAATGATAAGAACATTAAGAAGTTCTCAAAAACAAATTCTTGAACTACAGAAATCCTTAATGGACAAGATAGAAAATCTCTCCCATGAAAATGAAATATTAAGGAGGAATCAAAATGAAATGAAACAACTAGTAGAACAGGAAACTGAGATAGTGACCAAAAACCACAATGAAATGAAGAACTCAATAGATCAAATGGCAAGCACATTAGATAGCCTTAAAAACAGAATGGGTGAAGCAGAAGAGAGAATATCGGAATTAGAAGACAGAGAACAGGAAGGGAAACAGTCAAATCAAAGAAAAGAAGAAGAAATCAGAAATCTAAAAAATACTATCAGGAATCTACAGGATACTATTAAAAAACCCAACATTCGGGTTCTAGGAGTTCCTGAAGGAATGGAAAGGGAGGAAGGATTAGAAGGCCTTTTTAGTGAGATACTAGCAGAAAATTTCCCAGGTTTGGAGAAGGACAGAGACATCCCAGTACAGGAAGCTCATAGAACCCCTAATAAACATGATCAAAAGAGATCCTCACCACGACACGTCGTAATCAAACTCACCACAGTGAAACACAAAGAAAAGATCCTAAAATGTGCAAGAGAGAAACGCCAGATTACTCTCAGAGGATCTCCAATTAGACTCACAGCTGACTTCTCATCAGAAACCCTACAAGCCAGGAGAGAATGGCGAGATATAGCCCAGGTACTAAGAGAGAAAAACTGCCAGCCCAGAATATTATATCCTGCAAAGCTCTCATTTGTGAATGAAGGTGAAATAAAGCCCTTTCACAGCAAACAGAAATTGAAAGAATTTGTCGCCACTCGTCCTGCCCTGCAAAAGATGCTTAAAGATGTCTTACATACAGAAACACAGAAACACGGTCACCAATATGAAAGAAGGTAAAGGAAGGAAACCTCACACCAAAAGACCACAAGAATCTCAAACCAGATATTAGAAAATATCTTTGGCAAATGGCAGGGCAAAGTTACTCCTTCACAATAGCCACATTGAATGTTAATGTCTTGAACTGTCCAGTTAAAAGACACCGATTGGCTGATTGGGTTAAGGAACAAAACCCATCTTTTTGCTGCTTACAAGAAACTCATCTTTCCAACAATGATCCATACAGGCTGAAAGTGAAAGGCTGGAAAAAGATATACCATGCCAACAGAAATGAAAAAAGAGCGGGCGTAGCCATCTTAATATCGGACAACATAAACTTTACCACAAAAACTGTTAGGAGAGACAAAGAGGGGCACCATATAATGATTAAGGGATCCATTCAACAGGAAGATATAACAATTATCAATGTATATGCACCTAATTACAGGGCAGCAGCTTATTTAAAAGACTTGTTAAGGGACTTAAAGGGAGACTTAGACCCCAATACAATAGTACTGGGGGACTTCAATACTCCACTCTCAGAGATAGACAGATCAACAGGACAGAAGATCAACAAGGATACAGTAGATTTAAATGACACTATAGCCCAAATGGATCTAACAGATATCTACAGAACATTTCATCCTACATCTAAGGACTTTACATTCTTCTCAGCAGTACATGGAACCTTCTCTAGGATTGACCACATACTAGGCCATAAAGCAAGTCTCAGCAAATTCAAGAGAATTAGAATCATACCATGCAGCTTCTCAGACCACAAAGGAATGAAATTGGAAATTAACAACTCGGGAATCCCTAGAGCACGTGCAAACACATGGAGATTGAACAACATGCTCCTCAATGAACAATGGGTCATAGAAGAAATTAAAAGAGAAATCAAAAATTTTCTGGAAGTAAATGAGGATAACAGCACAACATACCAAAACCTATGGGATACAACAAAAGCAGTGTTAAGAGGAAAATTTATATCAATAGGTGCCTACATCAAGAAATTGGAGAGGCACCAAATAGATGAGCTTTCAAGTCATCTCAAGGATCTAGAAAATCTGCAGCAAACCAAACCCAAACCCAGTAGAAGAAGGGAAATAATTAAAATCAAAGAAGAAATCAACAGGATTGAATCCAAAAAAACATTACAAAAAATCAGCCAAACGAGGAGCTGGTTTTTTGACAAAATAAACAAAATTGACACCCCATTGGCCCAACTCACTAAAAAAAGAAGAGAAAAGACCCAAATCAATAGGATCAGAGATGAAGAGGGAAACATAACAACAGACGCCACAGAAATAAAAAGAATCATCAGAGATTACTACAAGGACTTGTATGCCAGCAAACAGGGAAATCTATCAGAAATGGACAGATTCTTGGACACATACAACCTACCTAAATTGAGCCAGGAAGACACAGAAAACCTAAACAGACCCATAACTGACACAGAAATTGAAACAGTAATAAAGGCCCTCCCAACAAAGAAAAGCCCAGGACCAGATGGATTCACTGCTGAGTTCTACCAGACATTTAGAGAAGAACTAACTCCAATTCTTCTCAAACTATTCAGAGCAATCGAAAAAGAGGGAATCCTCCCAAATTCTTTCTATGAAGCCAGCATCACCTTAATTCCTAAGCCGGAGAAAGATGCAGCATTGTAAGAGAATTACAGACCAATGTCCCTGATGAACATAGATGCAAAAATCCTCAATAAAATTCTGGCCAATAGAATGCAACAACACATCAGAAAGATCATCCACCCAGACCAAGTGGGATTTATCCCCGGTATGCAGGGATGGTTCAACGTCCACAAAACAGTCAACGTAATACACTACATTAACAGGCTGCAGAAGAAAAACCATATGATTCTCTCAATAGACGCAGAGAAAGCATTTGATAAAATACAACACCCTTTCATGATGAAAACTCTAAGCAAACTGGGTATGGTAGGAACATTCTTCAATACAATCAAAGCAATATATGAAAAACCCACGGCCAACATCCTACTGAATGGGGAAAAGTTGGAAGCATTTACGCTGAGATCTGGTACCAGACAGGGATGCCCACTCTCACCACTGCTATTCAATATAGTTCTGGAAGTTTTAGCCAGAGCTATTAGACAAGAAAAAGAAATTAAAGGGATACAAATCGGGAAGGAAGAAGTCAAACTATCCCTCTTTGTAGATGATATGATTCTTTATTTAGGGGACCCAAAGAACTCTACTAAGAGACTACTGGTACTCATCGAAGAGTTTGGCAAGGTAGCAGGATATAAAATCAATGCACAAAAATCAACAGCCTTTGTATACACAGGCAATGCCACGGCTGAGGAAGAACTTCTAAGATCAATCCCATTCACAATAGCTACAAAAACACTCAAATACCTTGGAATAAACTTAACCAAGGACGTTAAAGATCTCTACGATGAAAACTACAAAACCTTAAAGAAAGAAATAGAAGAGGATACCAAAAAATGGAGAAATCTTCCATGCTCATGGATTGGAAGAATCAATATCATCAAAATGTCTATTCTCCCAAAAGCAATTTATACATTCAATGCAATACCAATAAAGATACCGAAGACATTCTTCTCAGATCTGGAAAAAATAATGCTGAAATTCATATGGAGACACAGAAGACCTCGAGTAGCCAAAGCAATCTTGTACAACAAAAACAAAGCCGGAGGCATCACAATACCAGATTTCAGGACATACTACAGGGCAGTTGTTATCAAAACAGCATGGTACTGGTACAGAAAAAGATGGATAGACCAATGGAACAGAATAGAAACACCAGAAATCAATCCAAACATCTACAGCCAACTTATATTTGATAAAAAATCCAAAACTAATCCCTGGAATAAGGACAGCCTATTCAATAAATGGTGCTGGGAAAATTGGATTTCCACGTGCAGAAGCTTGAAGCAAGACCCATACCTTTCACCTTACACAAAAATTCACTCAACGTGGATTAAAGACTTAAATCTACGACCCGAAACCATCAAATTATTAGAGAGCATTGGAGAAACCCTGCAAGATATAGGTACCGGCAAAGACTTCTTGGAAAAGACCCCAGGAGCACAGGCAGTCAAAACCAAAATTAACATTTGGGATTGCATCAAATTGAGAACTTTCTGTACTTCAAAAGAAACAGTCAGGAAAGTGAAGAGGCAACCGACAGAATGGGAAAAAATATTTGCAAACTATACTACAGATAAAGGGTTGATAACCAGAATCTACAAAGAAATCAAGAAAATCCACAACAACAGAACAAACAACCCACTGAAGAGATGGGCCAAGGAACTCAATAGACATTTTTCGAAAGAGGAAATCCAAATGGCCAACAGACACATGAAAAAATGTTCAAGATCACTAGCAATCAGAGAAATGCAAATCAAAACCACAGTGAGGTTTCACCTCACCCCTGTGAGAATGGCTCACATCCAGATATCTACCAACAATAGATGCTGGAGAGGATGTGGGGAAAAAGGGACACTAACTCACTGTTGGTGGGAATGCAAACTGGTTAAGCCACTATGGAAGTCAGTCTGGAGATTCCTCAGAAACCTGAACATAACCCTACCATACAACCCAGCCATCCCACTCCTTGGAATTTACCCAAAGGAACTTAACTTGGCTAATAAAAATGCCATCTGCACATTAATGTTTATTGCAGCTCAATTCACAATAGCTAAGACCTGGAACCAACCCAAATGCCCACCAACAGTAGACTGGATAAAGAAATTATGGGACATGTACTCCATAGAATACTATACAGCAGTAAGAAACAACGAAACCCAGTCATTTGCAATAAGATGGAGCAATCTGGAAAACATCATGCTGAGTGAATTAAGCCAGTCCCAAAGAGACAAATATCATTTGTTTTCCCTGATCGGTGACAACTGAGCACCAAAGGGGAAACCTGTTAAGTGAAATGGACACTATAAGCAACAATGAACTGATCAGCTCCTGTCCTGACTTTAGATGTACAATGTAATACTTTATCCTTTTTAGTATTTGTTGTTGTTCTTGTTGTTCTAGTACTAGTGGTTGAACTCTGTAATTAACACACAATTATTCTTAGGTGTTTAAATTTTAACTGAAAAGTGATCCCCCTTAAATCTAAGAGTGGAAAAAGAGAGGGAGGAGATGAACAATTTGGTACATGCTCAATCAGACTGGCCGCAAAAGGTGGAGTTAGAAATGTGCCAGGGGATTCCAACACAATCCCACCAAGATGGCATGTACCAATGCCATCTCACTAGTCCAAGTGATCAATTTCAGCTCACAATTGATAGCTCTGATAGGTCTAAGAGTCAAAGGGATCACACAAACAAGACAAGTATCTGCTAATACCAACTGATAGAATCAAAAAGGGAGAGAAAGATCCAACATGGGAAGTGGGATACACAGCAGACTCATAGAATGGCAGATGTCCTAAACAACACTCTGGCCTCAGAATCAGCCCTCAAGGCATTCGGATCTGGCAGAAGAGCCCATGAGAGTGTAGCAGGCATGGAAAGCCAAGATATCATGGAAAAAAAAAGACCTAAATGAATGATCTCTGGGAGTGAGATCCCAGTGGAAAATACGGGGCCATCAAAGAAGGAGGTACCTTTCTCTGAAGGGAGGAGAGAACTTCCACTTTGACTATGACCCTATCGGAATAAGATCAAAGTCAGCGAACCCTAAAGGCTTCCATAGCCCTGGCAACTCATGACTAGAGCCTAGGGAGATTACTGACGCCATGAACAGGAGTGTCAAATTGTTAAGTCAGCAACAGGAGTCGCTGTGTACCTACATCCCATGTGGGATCTGTCCCTAATGTGTTGTCTAATGTGCAGTGATGCTATAACTAGTACTGAAACAGTATTTTTACACTTTGTGTTTCTGCGTGGGTACAAACTGATGAGATCTTTACTAATTATATACTGAATCGATCTTCTGTATATAAAGGGAATTGGAAATGAAAAAAAAAAAACCACCCGGTATTAAATTGGAAACGGCATAGAAAATTAATTAATTTTTTAAAAAATAATATGTAGGATCTCTGCCTTTAATGTGCTGCACACTCTTATTTAATGCTATAACTAGTACTCCAACAGTATTTTTTTTTCATTTTGTGTTGCTATATGGGGGCAAACTGTTGAAATCGTTACCTAATATATACTAAACTGATCTCTTGTATATAAAGAGAATTGAAAATGAATCATGATGTGATTGGAAGGGGAGAGGAAGCGGGAAAGGGGAGGGTTGTGGGTGGGAGGGAAGTTTTCGGAGGGGGAAGCCATTGTAACCCATAAGCTGTACTTTGGAAATTTATATTCATCAAATAAAAGTTTAATAAAAAATTATATACTGAATTGATCTTCTGTATATAAAGAGAATTGGAAATGAAAAAGACAACCTGGTGTTAAATTGGAAATGGCATAGAATTTAATTAATTTTTTTAAAAAAACTATTATGTAGTATCTCTGTCTTTAATGTGCTGTACATTGTTATTTAATGCTATAATTAGTACTCCAATGGTAGTTTTTTCACTTTGTGTTTCTATATGGGCAAACTGTTGAAATCTTTACCTAATATATACTAAACTGATCTTCTGTATATAAAGAGAATTGAAAATGAATCTTTATGTGAATGGAAGGGGAAAGGGAGCGGGAGGGGTAGGGTTGCGGGTGGGAGGGAAGTTATGGGAGGGGGGAAGCCATTGTAACCCATAAGCTGTACTTTGGAAATTTATATTCATTAAATAAAAGTTTAAAAAAAAAGAAGAAAAAGAAAAATTCAAAATAAAAAAAAAGAGTGGATAAAGAGAGGGAGGAGATGTACAATTTGGAACATGCTCATTCGGACTTGCCGCAAATGGTGGAGTTAGAAATGTGCCAGGGGGGTTCCAACACAATCCCATCAAGGTGGCATGTACCAATGCCATCGCACTAGACCAAGTGATCAATTTCAGCTCACAATTGATGGCTCTGATAGGTCTAAGAGTCAAAGGGATCACACAAACAAGACAAGTGTCTGCTAACACTAACTGATAGAATCAAAAAGGGAGAGAAAGATCCAACACGGGAAGCGGGATACACAGCAGACTCATAGAATGGCAGATGTCCTAAACAACACTCTGGCCTCAGAATCAGCCCTTAAGGCATTCGGATCTGGCTCAAGAGCCCATGAGAGTATAGTAGGCATGGAAAGCCAAGATATCATGGAAATAAAAAGACCTAAATGAAAGATCTCTGTGAGTGAGATCCCAGTGGAAAGAACGGGGCCATCAAAGAAGGAGGTACCTTTCTCTGAAGGGAGGAGAGAACTTCCACTTTGACTATGACCCTATCAGAATAAGATCAAAGCAGCGAACTCTAAAGGCTTCCATAGCCCTGGCAACTCATGACTAGAGCCTAGGGAGATTACTGACGCCATGAACAGGAGTGTCAAATTGTAAAGTCAGCAACAGGAGTCACTGTGTACTTACACCCCATGTGGGATCTGTCCCTAATGTGTTGTCTAATGTGAAGTGATGCTATAACTAGTACTGAAACAGTATTTTTACACTTTGTGTTTCTGTGTGGGTACAAACTGATGAGGTCTTCACTAATTATATACTGAATTTATCTTCTGTATATAAAGAGAATTGGAAATGAAAAAAAAAAAACCACCCGGTATTAAATTGGAAATGGCATAGAAAATTAATTAATTTTTTTTAAAAAAAACTATTATGTCGGATCTCTGTCTTTAATGTGCTGCACATTGTTATTTAATGCTATAATTAGTACTCCAATGGTAGTTTTTTCACTATGTGTTGCTATATGGGCAAACTGTTGAAATCTTTACCTAATATGTACTAAACTGATCTTCTGTATATAAAGAGAATTGAAAATGAATCTTTATGTGAATGGAGGGGAAAGGGAGCGGGAGGGGGGAGGGTTGCGGGTGGGAGGGAAGTTATTGGAGGGGGGAAGCCATTGTAACCCATAAGCTGCACTTTGGAAATATATATTCATTAAATAAAAGTTTAAAAAAAATAAAAAAAGAAAATATTATACATTTTCAATTATTTGGCAAGAGAAGAATCAACACAAAATTCAGTCATTTTCATTGATAGTTTCAATTCAATAAATATGTAAATAACAATGAAGGAAATATATGAACATAAATAATGCCAAGTAATTCATTTAAGTTTAATTAATTATACAAATAAATGAACAATAATTTAATCAAGAATCAAAGGATAAATTTCAAATTCCTTAAAGAGAGAAAATAAATAGAAGTTAGAACATAAATCCACTTATACAAAGGTTAGAATTTGAAGGAATCAAATAATCTAGTTTTTCTCTAGAGTATACAAAGAAACAAAGGACAATATTGCAGTTTTTTTTACTATTTCAGTTTTCAAAACTTCCCACAAGACACAAATTTATGAATTCAGAAGTTTATTGTCTCAGAAGCTAAAAGTTTAAGAAAATACTTCAATAATATCTACACTTTGTAACATCAAAGAGGAAGAAAAGACTTACATAAATAAGAAAAGAAGGAAGATAATATACAAAGAGAAGAGCAAAATTCCCAGTTTATATAGTGTCAAAACAGAGATCAACATTAATAGATCATAGAGAAAATATCATTACAGTTTGAATGGGATACTTTGTTAATATGCCTAAAATAACAAGGTAAATTTAGATTCCTTTCTGCAGTAAGAATATCATTTGTTGAACATTTAGAAAAAAAGAATATTTCAGGATTTGGTACCAAATGGAGTTTCATTAGTTTTACACTCAAAAATAAAGAAAAAAATCATTTCCTACATTAAGTCAGGAAACGGTAATAGATACATATTTAGACCTTTGACTAAGAGACTCATCTTTTTGGCAGTGTCAGAGCAAAAACATTTAGATACAAGTTAAAAATAAAAGTACAATTTTGCATATTTAAATTAGATTTAAATCATGGATTTTTGAAATGTTTAACAGTGTTATAAATTATGTTTTCAAGTTTGATTCACCGACTTTTCAAAATTGGTGTCATATAAATCATGTTTTGCAGAATGGCAGCTATCCTTTTATCAGAACTGATAAACACCAAAGGACTGACAGTAGCATAGACATTGCATACAAGTCTCTGGACATCCAGAACAACTGGATCGTATTTCTCCAAAATGGCTGATGAAGAGGAGATGATAATATCCAAACAGTACATGATCACAAAGAAACTCACCAGCAGCAGAACAGTCTGAGTGGCTCTTGTTGTTGGGGAAGTTCTTGGTAAAACCTTCATGCTGTGAAGGTACCGAGACCTCTTTTGATGGCTAGATAAGAAAATCACCATGTATACACTGGAGATCAGCATGCCTGCTACAAAGAAGACATTCTGGGACACTGCAAGTGTGAAAAATATACTCATGATGATGGGCTTCATTGAAGGAAGTGAACAGTACTTATTGATATTGAGTAGATTGGTTATGTTGGAATGAGCTACAGTGTAGATGATCATGTTACTATTGGAAGATAAGTTGAGGGACCAAACACAGAAGAAAGCACGGATAATATACTTCGTGAGTTGATTTTTAAATCTTGATAAGTAGAAGGTGCTGGGGCTGATGGTGATGACCTGGATGATGCTCAGGAGGCAGGTGGTACAGATGGAGAGACCCCTCATCACCCTGCTCAAGTAGAACAAAGCCTTACATGTTAAGTCATTGGGAGCATTCAGTGACTTGAATATATCTGCAGATAAAATATCCAGTGTAGTGAGTAGCATCACTATGTGGACAAAAGCCAAGTGGCAGGTGGTCACATCACTGGGTTTAGTCCTATGATTCTGATTGATTGTGTAGATGTGGAAGAGAAGGAGGAAGGCGTTGGCTAAGATTCCAATGCCAGCTTGGAAATAATACACATTTTTTAATGATAACATAAGTGGAAACTTTGTTCACCGTAAGAGCAAGGAGGAAGCATTTTATATTCCTGAAGAAGAACTAAAAAAAAAAAAAACAGAGCAACTGTCACCAATGCTCTTTCTTTTTGTCATGAATTTCATAAAACATCATTTTTATTTTACCCACTTTTTTAACAAATACAGAATTTTTATAAAAATTCTTGATTGTAAGGCTTCTGTACTACTCTACAACAAGTAAAACTGTGTATTTAAAATCAGTAACTTTACTCCCTGTGCATCACTGGGATAGCCTCAGGAACCCTGTCAAATGTCAAATTTAGAAAGCAATGACAAATGTGTCCTGGTCACCAAGTTCACCGATCAGGCTCATGTGGACCCAGAGTACCTGAATCTCATCCTACCTAATGCAAAGTTTTAAAATGTAGACCTGAAGACCTAACAGTCTTTTTTATTTGAATACATAAGTGAAAGTTTTCTGTTCATCCGATTTATTAAAAGGCTAATGGCCACATGGTCACAAATGAACAACCCTGTCATTTTTACACTTTATTCACAACAATATCATAATTATGCCTCTCTTTCTCGTATGTTAAATATTCAGTGGTACTAGAGAATAGTATTCTGATTCAAGTTAGACAACACAAATTGGAAAGTTGTGATAATTCAGCAACTAAATTGAATCTGAAGAGGTACTTTTTATACTTAAATTTTTAAGAAATGTAGCATGAAGTTTTTGAAGAAAATCAGAAAGAGTGATTTTGGAGATTATTTTTCTATAATGTACACTATTTCCTTTATATATTACAAAATATCTTCTCCGATTTCTGTAAAAATTTCAATTTTCCTATCAATGTTAAATGTTTCAGCACATTTTAAAAACCTATGTACTAAAACTAAAATTATTTTAAGAAAGTATTTGAACTTATGATGCTTATTTTTATGTACTGTTCACCTAAATTAATAACTTCTAAAAGCATTTCATAACCCTAACCCTAACTCTGAAATGTATGGTATTTCTAGGTAAATATATCATAAGTACAATATGCTATCAGCAATCAGTATAGTGGAAAAAGATTTTTGTGGCCACCTGTTAAACTCATTGTTTAAACTTAAGAACATTGCTTTGCCTTATGGGGCAATGAGGTGAAGAGTCCTAAAATTTTCTGGAGTACCTTAAAAAATTTCCAAAATTGACAAAAATCACTAAGGCATACTGATTAGATCAGGTTTCTTGTGTCTTGCTGGAACAAATTTATTTGAAAAAATTATGTCAAATTGAGAAACATACTAGAATAGGGGAAACCAGATACAAAACCAATGCAAGTACATCAAAAAACACAGGCATACTTTTGCAAATCAGTTCATATATACAATTCTATAATTCATGAAGTATATAATTTCTTGTCTAGAAACATCAGTTGTGTTAATGGTTGAGTAATATCTAAAACTGATAGCACGAGCAGAAATTTCTCCTAACATTTACTGAGAACAATCCTGCTTCACCTCAGGATCCATGCGCGCTTGGCGCTCACTCTGCACATAAAACAGAAAGACACTCACTCAGCTAAGCCTTTGATGTAAATCCATTATGAGGTGAAAACCCAAGATGTGGTTATAGCGATGGGATGGCATCACCTCCTCTCCCTGAAGGCCTATAACTGTCATTTCAACTTTAGATGCAGGACTTGGCATCATTAGAAAAAGGAGCCACCAAAGGGAACAGTGAACTTTTCTGGTTTCTGGAAGACAGCAGAGGAGAGCAGCTGGGTCCCACTCTTCTCAACTGTGGACTCATTTCTCCAAGGAAGACATGCCTAGGCATGTTGCCTGCTCTCAGTCCTTGACAGCAGATACAAGGAAAACAGTAACCATAGCTTCAGAGTAAGTACAAACATATCTGATATTTCAAGCTATTCCCATTGCACCAGGAGACTCCCAGTGGCAACCCCTGTTCTTGTCCTGTTTCTGGTCTCAGTCAAACAATGCAGTACCTGTAGTTCAGGAAAACTGCCCCTTCCACATATTCCTGTGCCAGGGCTCCTACATTGGTAGCAAAATACAGGCTGCATTTCCTCTACTTCCCTCTGCTCCAAGGTAAGTGCATTTCAGCAGCACAATGGTCCCAGGTCTTCAGTGTCTTTCTCAACACAATTTATTTAAACGTGGACTTCAGTATCCTGTATTGATATGCTGTGCCACCTTTCCTTCAATCTCTTCTACTAATTTCACTAACAGTGGTTTTATTCCATTCATATAGAAGTAGAGGAACTACATCTTATAAATGACAAGTTTCCTGCTATACTAATGCCCACCAGCCATATTAAAAAAAAAACTTTTATTTAATGAATATAAATTTCCAATGTACAGCTTACGGATTACAATGGCTTCCCCCTCCCATAACTTCCCTCCCACCCGCAACCCTCCCCTTTTCTGTTCCCTCTCCAATTCCATTCACATCAAGATTCATTTTCAATTCTCTTTATATACAGAAGATCAGTTTAGCATATATTAAGTAAAGATTTCAACAGTTTGCACCCACATAGAAACACAAAGTGAAAAATACTGTTTGAGTACTAGTTATAGCATTAAATCACAATGTACAGCACATTAAGGACAGAGATCCTACATGAGGAGTAAGTGCACAGTGACTCCTGTTGCTGACTTAACAAATTGACACTTTTGTTTACAGCGTCAGTAATCACCCTAGGCTCTCGTCATGAGTTGCCAAGGCTATGGAAGCCTTTTGAGTTCACCAACTCTGATCATATTTAAACAAGGTCATAGTCAAAGTGGAAGTTCTCTCCTCCCTTCAGAGAAAGGTACCTCCTTCTTTGATGGCCACAATTTTCTTATGACTGCGTAACCTGAATGTTTAACCTAATTGGAGCTGCTAAATCTGGGGTCTCCTTGATGAGTCACACACTCTCTAATGTTAAAGTGGTGACATATGTCTTCTCAACATTCAGATCCCCATCTGGACGAAAACATTCATACTCTGTCCATTTTGGTTGACTTCTCATATATCCTCCCTATTCCACTCTGGACCAGTTAGCCATAGGATCTGTGTTAGGCCCACCCTTCCCAGATGTATCTGAATCAGGAAATATGCCTTTGTTTATCAGGGATGGAGACTTCTTCATAATCAGCCCAGCTAGTTCTTCACAATTAGGTTCAATAAGTACAGCTGCTGGCTCTCCTCCTTCATGTGCATCTGTTTTTTCTATTCCATGTGTAATTGTCCCTCAGCACAGAAAACCTAAGACTGATATAATGAGAAACATGCAGAAACCCTTAACTTGAATGTAATCCAGCTGATTAATCTCTCCTTTATAGTTACTATTTTTTACATATGCTGAAGTACACTTTCCCTCTCCAATGTCATGAAATTAACATACGTTCTAAAAGACCATGGACTTAATGCAGTTATTCTGCATGGTGGGAAGGAACAAAGTATCTGATCCATCAGCTGCTATATTTATTTCAGCTGCTATGGTTTATATTAGTGGCAATGAGAAATACAAGACTCTAATCCCATAACTTTGAGAAGGGATGCAGGTGTGCCAACCAGGATCTTGCCACTAGGTCAAAGGCCCACCCTAAAAATATATTTTTATAGCAAGTTGAAAATGCACAATATATTATTAACTGTCATCACAGGCAGCACAATTATTTACTAACTTTTTTTCTTAGTGGAATTTTTTGTCCTTCAACCAATATTTTCTTTTTCCCAATTCATACCCCATGCCTGCTGAGAACTTCTGATAATTAACTTTATATTCTCTTTTATTATTATTTCCTCTGTGGAATGGGCATAATACACCCATTTCAGGCTGTCTGTGTGAGTCTTCACAGTTTTTTTTTTCATTTCATAGAATCATTGCAGGCAAGAACTTTACTGCATGAAACTTTCTCCAGTAGCACTGGATGCCGAAATAGACCTGCTCCAAAAGATATTATCTCAGAGATCACAGAAGGTAATAAAATTACAGAAGGGATTAAAATCATCTCAGGTGATTTAACTGTGAATATATTGTTAAACACATTGGAATGAGGTACAGGAAGGGACAGAAGTTTTGAGAATTGATAAGATGAAAGAACACTGCTAATTCAGCAATGACTCATTTGTATTTACTAAGTATAGGCATTGATATTTTCAATGGTACATATTATCAAGCATGCTGTGTTTCGTGTCTATTTCATAAATAATTTGTTTTCTTCTCCAAAAACTAAACTGAGAGTCCAATGAAAGCATACACTTGTGTCTGTTTTCCTTATTGCTCTGACCAAAGCTCCTAGAATAGAATCTGGCAAATAGCAAGAAAGTGGTAATATGTGCCAATGAATGAAAGTACTTTGGTAGTCAGCCATGACAACAATCATTTACTGTGAATCAGTGTACACTATTCCCTCCTGCAGGATTTGTATGTATTCTAGTTTCTGCTGAAGCAATTTGCATATTTTTTTAATTTCTGGATTTTCATAGAATAGCATCACCAAGTTATACCCTTATTATGGCTCCCCTTGCTGTATTATAACCTGGCAGAAAAATGGAAAGGGGAGTGATGACGTGCCAAAGAGTCCAATCATGTGGGGTCACCTCACTTTATAATGGTATGCTCTTGTAAGAACTCACTGTAAAAGCTGGGTAATAATTTTTTTCCAAAGGAGGTGCTACCCAAAAGCCAAATCACCCAACACTACGATCTACTTTCAGAAGATTTCACTACAGCACCATCAGCCCCTACAGCAAAGAATCCACTATATGAACTGTCAGATGTATTCTCAAACAATAGGGCCACATGATCAATCAATCCTGTCTCTAGGTATATATTTAAATATCCTAGGATATTGAAATCAGTATATTTATAGTAATTGTAGCATTATGCACAGTATCCAAAAGGTAGACTGAACATCAAATTCAATAGCACAATGCCACAAAGGAGGTAACCTTAGAAACGACTTGAAGGCCAGTTTCTCTTGCTACAATTATAATCCATGAAAATTTGCTGTGACTCCAACATCCATGTGTCAATTTATTTCAGAAAGCTGTTGATGATTTTTGGTAATTTATTTCAAAAATGCTTTTGCTGCTGATTTTTAGAAACATTAGATATAGTGTCATGTTGTTACATCAGATTATTCACTGGAATTGCTTCTTGGCCTTTTGGCTAAGATCAAGAATAAATTACACATTGGCTCATGTAACACAAAATAAATATAATTGTCATACGGGACTAATATTATCTTTAGAAAAAAGTTTTATTCTGAGTCACAATCTCAAAGACTGAAGTGTTTTTTTTCCAGCTCAATCTTGTATCTGGAGAAAAGTTTCATCAAGTCTCATGCTCTTTGAGTCAGTGTGCACATCTGACATATTCAATTTTCAAAGGCTGACCGATTTTAGATCCTTTCTAGCCTCCAAAATAGCATGCATTGAGAAATGATATTTAAATAAAATTTAAACAAATTATAAAATATATGGAACTTGTCATCAGTTTCAGCTACACTAATCATCTTTAAAGGTTTATTTATTTTACTTGAAAGTCACGGTTACACAGAGAGAGGGAGAGGGAGAAGGAGGGGAGGAAGAGAAGAGGGAGGAGGAGGGGAGGGGGAGAGGGACAGGGACAGGGACAGGGAGAGGTCTTCCACCCACTGGTTCACTCCCCAGTTGACTACAAGGGCCAGAGCTGCGTTGATCCAAAGCCAGGAGCCAGGAGCTTCTTCCAGGTCTCCTATGTGGGAGCAGGGGTGAAGGACTTGGGCCATCTTTTGCTGCTTTCCCAGGCCATAGCAGAAAGCTGGATCAGAAGTACAGCAGCTGGGTCTTGAACTGGTGTCCATAAGGGATACCAGCATGGCAGGTGGTGGCTTTACCTACTATGTCACACCCCCGACCTCAACCAATCATTTTTTTCTAATGACACATAAACTCATTAAACACATTACTCCTGCTACTTAAATGTTTTGGATTTCTTTTTCTTTTCAGATTTATTTCTTGACATGAAATGCAAAGTTACATAGAAAGAAGGCCAGACAAAGACAGAGAGAGCACTTGTTGAGGGGTTCTCTCCTCAAATGGAAACAGTTGCTGAGTCTGGCCCAGGCTGATGTCAGGAGCTTTATCCAGATCTACCACGTGGGCAGTAAGAGCTTAAATATTTTCATCATTCTCCAAGCTTTCCAAGGTGCATTAGCAGGAAGCTGGATTAGAACTGGAGCAGCTGAGACTTGAATCAGCACCCTTATGGGATGCCAGCACTACACGTAGTTGTTAAATTGTACTCCAGTGCTGACCGCAGTTTTCTTTCCTGTGGGATTAAAATACACAGTGGCTTATTAGAGAATGTCATACTGTGCTAGATAGAAATGATAATGAAGTGTAGGGAATGCACTCTTTTTAGGGAGAATTGGAATGTGAACCACATTAGAAATACTACAAGAGAAAGAGGACTGGTGTCACAGCTAACTTGGCTAATCCTCTGCCTGTTGCACTGGCACCCGGGGTTCTAGTCTCGGTTGGGGTGCCAGATTCTGTCCCAGTTGCTCCTCTTCCAGTCCAGCTCTCTGCTGTGGCCCAGGAAGGCAGTGGAGGATGGCCCAAATTCTTGGGCTCTGTACCTGCATGAGAGAACAGGAGGAAGCACCTGGCTCCTGGCTTCGGATCGGCACAGCGCGCTGGCCGTAGATGCCACTTTGGGGGTGAACCAATGAAAGGAAGACCTTTCTCTCTGTCTCTTTCTCTCTCTCACTGTCTAACTCTGCCTGTTAAAAAAAAAAGAGGAAGAGGAACTCCGCAGGCCTTGGTGGAGGGTGCAGACACTCAGCACATGCATAAACATGGCTGCAGCAACCAGGACCCAGAGCCATCAGATAAGGAAACAATAAAAAACAATCCCAAAATGCCTAAAATAAAATGCAGAAATACAAGAAACAAAAATAAGGAAGACATTGGATGCCTCACCCAAAGGAGCATATCATTTAAATATTAGAAAGCTAAGATGAGGAGTTTTAGGAAATGCCAGAAATAGAATTCAAAAAATCAATCACAGAGGTACTCAAAAGCAATCATAAGAAAATCCATGAACTAAAGAAACCTATACATGAAATGAATGAAACTTTTCCTGTGAAATTAAGATTTCAAAGAGAAATGAAATTTAGACATTAGAAATGGAGAATTCAGTGCATCAAATAAAAAATGCAGTGAAAACCCTTAACAGCAAACTTCGCAAGGCAGGAGAAAGAATATCTGAACCAGAAGACAAATCTTTAGAAATCTTATCATCAGATCAAAAAGAAGAAGGAGAAGGAGGAAATAGAAAACTGAAAGCAGTGTTGGAGATTTATGGGATACTATCAAATGACCCAAATAGGGGTCTTAGCAGTTCGTGAAGGTGTGGAAAGGGAGAATGGACTAGAAAGTATATTTAGTGAAGTAACTATACAAAAATTTCCCAATTTGGAAACAGAAAAGAGATATCCAGGCACAGAAAGCCCATAAAACTCATAACAGACATGATCAGAAAAGACCATCACCACCACATACTGTAGCCAAACTTTACAAAGTAAAACATGAATAAAACTTTCTAAAATGTGTTCAGGAGAATCAGCAGATTACTTTAAGAGCAACTCCAATTAGACTCACAGCAGAATTCTCAGCAGAAACCATAGAAGTTGGAAGAGAATGACAAAACATAGTTCAAGTCTTAAAAGAAAAAAAAATGGTCAACCCAGAATACTGTACCCTGCAGAGCTCTCATTTATGAATGAACATGAATAAAGACCTTGCATGACAAAAAGAAATTGCAAGAACTTGTCAACACATCCAGCCTTACAAAAGGTACTTAACAACGTGCTATACATAGGTACACAGCAAGATGTGTACCTCATCTTTCATAATGATAGAATGAGAAGACAGAAAATCCCCCAGTAAAATCCAAAAAAACTCAGAGTAAATAACTGGAATAGCTATGGAATCATAATAAACATATACACATTCAATTTAGGGAGGGTGCTTGGCTATTTAAAAGAAATAATAAATAATGTAAATGTTAAAGGGAAACAGGCTCCAATAGAATGGTAATGGGAGCTTTCATACCCCACTTTCAGCAATGGACAGATCCACCAAACAGAAAACCAATAAGGAAACAACAGAGTTAATCAATACTATGGACCAACTGGACCTAATGGATATCTATAGAACTTTTCACCCCACAGTGGCAGTCACAGAATACATAATATTATCATCAGTGCATGGAACTTTCTCTAGAATACATATATTAGGCCACTAAGCAAGATTCAGCAAGTTCAAAATAAAATTGAATTTATACCAGGCATCTTCTCTGACCACAATCGAATAAACCTGAAAATCAACAACGGAAGAATTTCTAGATAATATGCAAACACATGGAGACTGAACAACATGTTCCTGAATGAACAATGAGTCAAAGAATAAATCAGAAAAATAAAAAAAAAATCCAGAGATAACTGAACTTGACAATACAGCATATCAAAACTTACATGAAAAAACAAAAGTGTTAAGCAGGAAGTTTAGAGCAATTGGTGCCTACTTGAATAAATTGGAAAGGTACCAAATAAATGTGCTATTAATGAATCTCAAGGACCTAGAAAAACACCAAAAAAATCCGAAATTAGTAGAAAGAAAGAAATAATTAAAAGTAGACAAGAAATAAATAAAATTGGAACAAAAATATAAAAATCAATGAAATGATGAGCTGTTTTTTGAAAAAAAAAATAACAAAATTGATGCACCATTGGCCCAATAACCAAAAAAGAGGGGAGAGAACCAAATCAGTAATATCAGAAATTAAAAAAGAAATATAGCAACAGATGCCACCAAGAAAAAATAATACTCACTCCACTGGCTAACCCAGATGTCAGGGTGGGGAGTACTTGGTGGAATCAGTTCTTGCTAGAAGAGCTTTGCTTACACAAGACAGGCATAGAGGTATCTGTCTTTAGGGCACATCTCACACATCATTAAGCATTGTCCTGCATGAATCCCTAGCATAGCCTGTGAGATAAGGTGCACATTGCCCCTAAGAAATGGGCTGCAATCATTATTGCCAATTCAGTAGAGCTTTGTGGAGCATGGCTCAATAGTTTTGGATTGGATATTCTCTTTGCAGGAAGAGTCATATGATGGCTGTGAGGCACAAGGAATTGAGAGTCCACAGATGATTGACAGAGCCACTAAATCATAGTCATTGCCACATGATCTTGTGGAAATACAGGAGTAGGAGCCCCAGGCCCAAGGATCATCACACCAAGGAGACAGCACTGTTGCTTTCATTTGTGGGATTGCGCTGCTAACATCAACATTGCTGTGTTTGAATATAATTGACTGGGTGTTAATTCCCATTATAAAAAAGTGAGGTGATTGTAAATTTAACTGTAGAATTTAGAGATGGGTCTTTTGTGTGATTATTGGAATTAGATGGGTGATCAGAGTGAATCTCCCATGATTGAATTCTAGTGGTTCAGAGAAAAGTCAGAGACCAAGGAGACACTTGCATGTTCCCTGTCCTTTGCTATGCAGTTCCATATACTGCTGCTAGGATCTACAAGCACAAGGAAGCCATCACCAGATGAAGCTTTCTACCCTTCAGTCAAATCTGAGTCAAAGTAAACTCTTCTCCTTATAAGTTGCTCAGTCAGTTCTATGGTGTTTTTGCAGCAGAAAAAATATGCAAATATCCCATTTTGTTTGTCTGTTTATCTTTTCCTGGGAGCTGAGATTGTTTCTACATTTTATCTATTGTGAATAAAACTGCTATGAAATGTTTAAATGAATTTCTATTCCACTCCCTGCTTTTACCTCCTTCCAGTGAATTCCCAGGAAAAGAATTTATGAAAAAAATTGGATAATATGATAATTCTATATAGTTTTTCTAGGATATTCAGTACTACTTTCTATATTGGTCCCATGATTTTATATTCAAAACAGACCTGTTGTTTAGCCCAGGTGTACATTTTTATTTTAGTTACTGCATAATATACTTCTAGAACTCCGACTGTTGTTTTCCCAGTTAGCTTTTCTACTTACAATCCTGATCTTACATCCTCTACATTGTTTTTATGCCAATCTTTATTTATCAGAAAAGATTTAATAATTGCTTAACATCTTATATTTTACTTGCAAATTTGAGTTAATTTATGTTTCATTCTTATGATGTTTTTTCTTGAGTATGAGTCATATTTTCCTTTTGTTACATTGGTAGTGATTTTGAATTTTATTCTGGATCTTATAATAATTTGGGTGTTACATAAATTGTGGACACAGTTATATTTCAGAAATGATTTTTGTTTTACAAGGCAGACAATAGGGTTTTTTCAAATGCCAAGCACTATATCCCTTGTAGTAAACATTTTGATTTATTATATTTATTTTACCAACAGAGATAGAGACAGCCAGACTGCTAACTCACTTGACGTTCCTAAGTCTCATATCCACTGGTTCATTCTCCAAATACCTGAAGCATCTGTGGCTGTGCCAGCCCAAAGGCAGAAACTGGGAACCCAATGCAGATCACAGAAGAGTGGCAGAGATCAGATTACTTGAGTCAATCTGCACTGCTTCCCAGGGTGCACTTCAGTAGGAAGATGGTATTAGCAGAGCTTTGACATGAACCCACACATTCTAATATGGGATACAGACATCCCAAATAATGCCTTAACTGCTGCATCAGACAACCAATTGTGATTACTAATTCTTTTATGCATGTCAACATGGTAATATTTTGTTCAGTTCTGGTTTTATCTGAATTCTTTAAAAATCTAATCATCTTTTTCTTGGTTTTAGAAATCAAAATAAGTATGTATTTATGCATAAAATATAAATATATCTACAGACAGCAGGAATGGAGGCTAGGATCTAGGTCCAAATTTGTGTGACTCTAGTTTGTGCTGTAGAATTGGCAGCAACAATACTCATATTTGTGTCTCTGAGTATAGGTCCACTCTCAGATTAGTGGAAGAATTGGCTTATTTCTTCTTTAATACAGCCTTTTTCTGGACTTGAATTTTATCATCCTGTACCTTGATTGAATTTTCCAGTTAGTTATGTTATATAGATGTCAAGTCAGGAATAATTTGCCAAAGTCTACTTTAATGTATGGGGTATCAAGCAATAGAAATAAGCTGTGAAACAAAAATTTATTTGTTGCAAAGATCAATAAAATGGACAGAATACAAAAATAGAAAAGACACAGATCACAAATTAGGAAATTAAAAATGACATATTGCCACTAAATATTCAGAAAAATAAAATTGTAAGATAATATTATGAGTCATTATTTGCCAACAGATTCAAAAATTTAGATGAAATAGACACAATTTGAGAAAAATACAAATTTTCTTCTTTTTTTAATCTTTTATTTAATGAATATAAATTTCCAAAGTACAGCTTATGGATTACAATGGCTTCCCCCCCCCCCTTAACTTCCCTCTCACCCGCAACCCTCCCCTTTCCCACTCACTCTCCCCTTCCATTCACATCAAGATTCATTATCAATTTTCTTTATATACAGAAAATCAGTTTAGTATATACGAAGATTTCAACAGTTTGCCCTCACATAGCAACACAAAGTGAAAAAATACTGTTGGAGTACTAGTTATAGCATTAAATAACAGTGTACAGCACATTAATGACAGAGATCCTGCATGATATTTTTTTAAAAATAATTGTTTAATTTTCTATGTAATTTCCAATTTAACACCAAGGTTTTTTTTATTTTATTTTCAATTATCTTTATATACAGGAGATCGATTCAGTATATACTAAGTAAAGATTTTATCAGTTTGCACCCACACAGAAACACAAAGTGTAAAAATACTGTTTCAGTACTAGCTATATCATTACTTCACATTGGACAATCCGAAAAATACAAATTTTCATACTGACTGAAGAAGAAACTAAAAATATTAGTTGCTTAAAACAGTAAAAATTAAATAATAAGTTCACTAAGTAATTTAAAACATTGCAACCAAGTCCTGAACCAGATGACTTCTTTTATGCATTCTACCAAGTATTTAAAGAGGAAACAATACCAATATTTTTACAGCTCTACCCCCCCCAAAAAAAAATAAAACCAAGGGAATACTTCCCAACTAATTCTAACAGGCTGGCATCATACTGATACCAGAATAATACACAGGTATCAACAGAAAAGCAAAGTACAGGTTAGGTTGGGTGCTGTGGTACAGCGAGTTAAGCTGCCACTTGTTATGCCCACAATCCATATCGTGGGGACTGGTTCAAGTCCTGTGTACTCTGCGCTTCTGATCCAGCTTCCTACTAATACACATGAGGGGCAGAAGGTGATGGCACAAGAGAGTGGATTCCTGCCACCCATGCGGGGACTCAGCAGAGCTTCTGGGATCCTTGCTTTGGCCTGGAAAAGTACAAAATGTTGCAGACATTTGGGAAATGAACCAACGGATGGAAGATTCCTCTCTCTCCTTCCTTTCTCAACTCCTTCCATCCTTTGTTCTCTCTTCTTCTCTTTCTCTCTCTTGCTTTCTCTCTTCCTGCTCTGTCAATCTTTCAAATAAATAAATCAATATTTTACCAAAAAAAAGTGGCAGAGCTATCCTCAGGCTCCTGGCTTTGGCCTGATGTAGCCCTAGCTACTGTGCACCGGCAGAAGCTGGCAGCATCAAGGAATGTCTACATCACTACTGCTCTGGGGAAGGTGCAGTACAGCTGGCACCTAGATTTTAGCCCAGTGATACGATTTTTGGATTTCTGGCCTTTAGAGCTGTGCTAGAATAAATGTCGTACTTAAGCCACCAAATTCCTGGTCCAGCAGCCACAAGATAAAAATACAAAATATGAAACAAATTATGTAAATTAAGGAGAATGACTTTTACCACAGGAATGCCAAGTTGTATTAATACTTAAAAGCAATGAGTGCAACAAATTTTATTAGTAGTCTAAAAGTCAAAATTTGCAGGGAACCAAATCAAAAGCAGAGCCAGGACTCAAACTCGGTATTCAGTGTGGGATTTGGGCTCACAAAACAGCAGCTTAGCCTCCAACACCATTTCCCTGGTCCCACTTCATTTATACAGAAGACAAAGTTGCATTCTCAGCATGGAAATATCAGCAAGAGACCTGGAAACGTCAGCCAAACATTTTCACTGCTGTCTGTGCTACTGCCTCACTGGCCTGGAGGTAAAAGGGAAGATCATCAAACCATCCCTCTGCTTTACACAGGCCATGGCCACTCAGACCTTTTCTGACTTGAGGAAAAACTTGTAGATCTCTACAGTATGGTTTTAGAGCTCCCACCTCCTTATTTAAGATTTAAGTGAGACTGATGCCTGCCTGACAATATGCAGTTAACTCTAGATGAAATTTCTGTACTTGGACATGGGTTTGCTTTGTTAGAACTCGGAGGATGGAGGGTAATTGTTTCTGTTGACAACATGATGAAGCAGAGGCTGACTGAACCTGGGCCTCTCAGCAGCAGAGCCTGGATACAATTGTAACATTTTGTCACCACAGCCCCTGAGTGGAGGGTTTGCATGCATGATGTCACAATGCTGTAGCCAATCAGTATCTTCCATAGCATGAGGTCAGAGAGTGTTGTGACTTGAGATTTTTGCAGTATGTGGGTTATGGTTTGAGAAGAGTGGGCTCAGAGCAGAAGCAACCTCCTCCAGCTCCATGACTTTCCCAGCAGCAGTGCATGCTTCACTTCCATGTTTTACAGGGATCCACCAGTGAACTGGAGCTTGCAATGACCTGCTTCAAGCTGGTTAGCATTTACTAGATGTATGTGGACTCCTGGACCTTCATTTTTCTTAATATTCTCAGACCATTTTTTCTGTTTGGTCATTTATTTTCTATGTATGGTTTGTTTATGAGTACTTAAAGGTGTTACATACTTTAATCCTTTGATTCATTTCTTTTGCAAATATGTTTCCTAGTCTTCCTTTTGTATTTAATATTTTTCCTTGTTTCTTGCTGATATTATATATTGGCCTTCTACCCAGCAGTCTTGCTGCATTCACATATCAGTTGCAACTGGGGTTGGGTTGGATTCTATCTGTATATTATAACACCTTCCACATATATTAACAGTTGTATTACTTAAAAGCTAATTTTATACCTTATTTTTCTTTATTATTTTATTTCTGTGACTACAGACCCAATATAATATCAAAATGAGATAGTGAGAGAGGCAGTGTTGTTGAAGTGGGCTAACCTGTTGTATCACAATTCCAGCCCCATACAATTCTTTTAAGTATGTATTTTTACAATGTAAAAGTGTTATAGTTGTATACTATGAATATATTTATTTACTTTTTTAATAAATCAAAATTTACTTGAAATGCAGAATGACATAGAGGGAGAGTCAAGGAAAGACATCCTTTATCCACTGATTTATTCCCTAAATGGACACAATGTCCAGGGATGGACTACACCAAAGCTATGAGCTAGGAATTTATCTGGGTTCCACACAACTACCTGGGCCATCTACTAGTTTCTCAGGTGCATTAGTAGGGATCTGAATCAGAATAAGTACTAAATCTGATGCTCTTATGAGATACCATCATTGCATGGGACAGCTTAACATCCATTGCCACACTGATGCCACTTATTGGTATATATTTCGCATATGAAATGCACACTTAAAACTTGGTAATAGAGTAATTTAATGTTACATGTATTTTACCACAATATAAATAGAAAAATTTAAAAATCAGTCTTCATTCCAAAACCACAATTTTCAAGAAAATAGCTTAAAAATATTATTTGCTACAATTAGAAGTTAATGATTTCTGGCTGGTGCTGTAGCTCACTTGGCTAATCCTCCACCTGCGGTGCCGACACCCTGGGTTCCAGTCTTGGTTGGGGCGCCAGATTCTATCCTGGTTGCTCCTCTTCCAGTCCAGCTCTCTGCTGTGGCCCAGGAAGGCAGTGGAGGATGGCCTAGGTGATTGGGCCCTGCACCTGCATGGGAGACCAGGTAGAAGCACCTGGCTCCTAGCTTTGGATCAGCACAGCGCACCAGCTGTAGTGGCCATTTGGGGGTGAACCAATGGAAGGGAGACCTTTCTCTCTGTCTCTCTTTTTCACTATCTAACTCTGCCTGTCCAAACAAACAAGCAAAAAAAAAAAAAGAAGTTAATGATTTCTATTTCATTACCTATTGAAATATTGTATAACAGTACATGCGGTTATGTAATAGTTTCTTGAAAGTCAACAGCAATATTCTTTCCCCAGGGATGTTTTCCCAATAGTCACAAGTCATTATTGAAGCAGCTGTTTTTCCTATTTGCGGAAAAACCATGATAGTAGATCTGTTTAGTGCTTCTTTTAAACAAAATGCTGGAAGGTAAGTTTGTACTGTTTTTATTTTAATGTAATGTTTTAACATATTTTAGCATACTGTTATATTTTAATGTTGTAACTGGTAAATACTTTTAAAAATGATCGCTGACAGAGGTTCTTGCTCACTGCAAGAATGCTGGTGTAACAGTCCTTGTCCAGGAAGAAATTACCTTAGGCAATTGGGTGCACATCCACATGGTTGCCCATCATCTGTCTCTCACTCACAAATAAGCAATGCTTAGTGAAAGAAAAGGTGAGAGAAATATCAAGAATTCTCTCCCAAATCAGTGTATTCAGTTTCAAGAATTTGGTGTATTTTTTTCTAGATAGGATGTATTATAATACAAACTGGGGATCATATCACAAATCTACTTAGGCAGTGAACACAAGTTGGGAGTATTCATGATAGAAGAGAAGCTGCAAGTGAACACTTTATTTTTTAAGACATGAATTTCTTCGAAAGGCAAGTTAGAGAGGGATAAGGGAGGACAGGGACACATAGCAAGGGGGAGGGAGAAGGGGAGAGGAGAGGAGATGGTAGGAGAGTGGAGAAGGAAGGAGAAGAGAGGAGAGGGAAGGGGGACAAGGAAAGGGGAGGGAGGCAGGGGAGGAGGGAGAGTGCAGGGGAGGAGGGAGAGTGTAGGGGAGGAGAAGAGGGGAGGGGGAGGAAGAAAGGGGAGATGAGAGGAGGAGAAGAGGGGAAGAAAGGAAGAGGGGAGAGGGAAAATATCTTCCGTTCACTGCTTTGCTTACCCAAATGGTTGAAGCAACCATGGCTGGTCCATTCTGAAGTCAGGAGTCTGGAGCTAAATCAACATCTCCCACGTGGGTGCAGGGACCTAAGCACTTGAACCATCATCTGCTGATTTCCCAGGAACATTAGTAAGGAGCTGGATCAGAATTGGAGCAGCTGGAAGCAAACCGATGCCCATATGGGATGATGGCCTTATAGGTGGCAGCTTAACCCACTGCACCACAATACACTCTTCTTTTCAGTGATTCTTGGTAAGCAGAATTGTCTGTTTCTCATCATGTTGTTCATAATGCTGGTCCCAAGTGAACACTTTAAGCAACTGGAAGAAGACACACAAGATCAATGACAGAGATGATATAATAATAAGCCATTTTTACTCAAATTGATACATCTGGTCTTGGAGAGAGAAAGAAATACTGGAATAAAGTTCTTTGGCATGCAGATGCTATTTTAGAGTGGAAATTTTGGTAGTCAATAATAAACTTAAAAAGACTAGGCATATAATGACTGTAAGAATGATAAAAAATAAACATTGACAAGTATTGATTGATAGGAGTGATAATGGGAACTCTCTCTCCAGAAGTAGTCAGGGGTGGAGCTCTGAAGAAGACATGGGAGCAGTGATGTTTCTTCAGAATATGGATTCAATTCTTTGAATATATACCAAGGAGTGAGACTTGTGGAACAAATTATAATAATTATTATTCTATTTCTGTTTTTTAAGCCTTTCAAGCCTTTGCCACATAACCACTTTGAGAGACAGAAAGACAGAGATAGACAGAGACATAGAGAGAATGTCTTCCATTCACTGATGCACTCCTCATATGGCCACAACAGCAGGTGCAGTGCCACACCAAAGCTTCTTTTTTCATAAAGGGGCCAGGAGCTTCTTGCAAGTCTCCCACATGGGTGGCATGGGCCCCAACACTGGGTCTATCTTCTGCTGCTTTTCCCAGGCCATTATCATGGAGCTAGATTGAAAGTAGAGAGGCCAAGAGTCAGGCTCGCACCCATATGGAATGGCTGTGACTTTACCCACTATGCTTCAGTGTTGTGCCCTCACATGTGTTTTGAAATTCTAACAATCCTAGTAGCACAGCATACCAGACAAATGATGCATCTCCCAACTTACACATACTGCCTGAATGAACTGAAGCAACTAAGGTGATCACTACATGCACTGCTTCCAATCTACTTTGCATATGTGCAGGGGAAAGCAGCAAAAGATGCCCCAAATATTTGGGCACTTGCCAGCCACATGGGAGAGCTGGATGGAGTTCCAGGCTCCCAACTTCAGCCTGGCCGGCCCCAGTCATTAAAGCAATTTGGAGAGTGAATTAGAGAATAAGAACTCTGTCTTTCTTTCTATCTTTGTCAGTCTTTCAACTCAATTAAGTCAAAGAAATAATGGGCAAATCAAGTAAAACCATGGGTATTTTTGTGTGCATATGTGGAGAATTGCATGTATGAAGTTCAGTCCAGACTTTTTAAATTGCTTTTTATGTTCTGTGGGGCAGTGCAAGAAAAATCTGTAGGTAGTGTCCTTTTATTTTGGAGGTAATCTGTCCTTCAACAGCCTGGGTGATGCTTGCACGAGCTCCTCTAGGCCTTAGTGTATAAGTTTTTTGTATTTCTTTCTTTGTTTTTTTGTTTCATTATGTTTTCCCCTTATGTAGATTATTTCCAACTTCTTCATCCCACGTAATTGGTAAGTTTTAATGTACCTAAGAGTTTTCAAATATTTAAATGAAACATTTTAACCGGCCAGAAGTTTCCTAATTTTTATGTTTTTCATAAAATAGAAAAAATTATCATTGTTTATGTAAGTCTTGGAGTGAAAAACAAACTTCACTTTGAAATTGTTTTTAGAACAATAATATAAATAATTATAAATAAGGAAACAAAGAATTTATTCTTAGACAAACAAATGACTAACCAAATAAACTTCTTGTTTTCAGCTTTTCAGGATAAACATTTGAAAACTCATTTTTATTAGAGTAAAAATTTAATTATCTTGGCCGGCGCCATGGCTCAATAGGCTAATCCTCTGCCTGCAGCACTGGCATACCACGTTCTATTCCCATTTGGGGCACTGGATTCTGTCCTGGTTGCCCCTCTTCCAGGCCAGCTCTCTGCTATGGCCTGGGAGCGCAGTGGAGGATGGCCCAAGTGCTTGAGCCCTGCACCCCATAGGAGACCAGGAGAAGCATCTGGCTCCTGGCTTCGGATCAGGGTGGTGCGCCAGCCACAGCATGCCAGCCGCGGCGGCCATTGGAGGGTGAACCAATGGCAAAAGGAAGATCTTTCTCTCTGTCTCTCTCACTGTCCACTCTGCCTGTAAAAAAAAAAAAGTTAACTATCTTAATGTAAATTTGGTGGAAAAAAGCCTTTTCAATACTAAATTATTTTTAATTTGCATTTTTGTGTTAAGAACAGCAAGCTTAATTATTTTAAGACAAAATAAAGGTTTCCAACATTTATATATCTTTATATTCTTCATTAATTAATGTTTGCTTCAACTCTAATCTCACAAAGATATTAGTATCTTAAAAACTTAGATATTATTAGAAATGTATGCATTAAATTATAATTTTAATCATTTTATTACAAGATTATTTTAAAAGATCATTACTTCAATGTGCCAATTAAAGATAAATAGATTGTAAAAACTTAGCTTAGTCATCCATGAATAAAAAACAGATACTATATGATAGTTCACTCATCTCATAGTGTATACTTTAAAATGTAATGGCATTTATTAAAGCAATTATTTTACATTACTAATTTCTACTCATATCACTAAGAATATTTAATGTTTATGGTAAAATTACCTATCACTGAAGAGGAAATATAATCTTCATTTTAAAAATGCCCTAAATTTAGATACAGTGAGCATCAATAAGTTTATGGAAAGTGCATATAATTAATAAACTGTCAATATATTTCAAATTTATTTTCCATAAAATTAAACTTATCTTTTTAGAAAGTTTTATTTTCAATTACTTATCCAAAAGAACTGGAAAGACTGAGCCTTTGAACAGATGCCATAATTGTTGGGAAACTTTTGAGAGACTAAGTTGATTTAGAAATTGGTGGAGACATGAACAATTAGGGGGTCAAGCTGAAAGAGTCTTCTCTGATGAACCTACAGGATTGTAGGTCCTAGACCTTATTCCTCTCCATATCTATATTTGTGAAATAAAATTCAATTTTAGTGTTCCAGGAGTATCAAAATAACAAATTTCTAACACTAGAGCCCTCTTTAGTGTAAGGTGAGGGAATCCTCTCCTGCAGCTGCCTCTGCTGAAGGTAGATCTTTGTTAAAATTAAGATTGGGAATGGGAGAGGGAGGAGGAAGAATAGTTGGTGCAAAGGTGGGAGGGAGTTTAGGATAGGAAGTATCGCTATCTTCCTAAATCTGTATATATGAAATACATGAACTTATATAACTTTTAAAAAGGAAAAAGAAAAATGTTTATTTTAAGGAAATGAAAGGAAGAGACCACAAAGACATCTGCACAGGATATTCCTTACAGTATTGCTTGTAATAGCAATCAATCAGCAAGTAGGAAAAAAATTTGGAGGGCAACATTCAAAACACCATCAGAAAAGGATTAAGAAAGACAGTAATGGTGCATCCAAGAAGATCAGTCTCCTAAATGGATGTTACCATTTATTCTTATCCCTCTACTATCCAGTCTCAGCAAGAGAAGTGATCTAAAACACCAGAGACAAAAGATCTCCATGCTTAAAACCTACCAACAGTTTCTCATTTTAATTCATTTCAAAAAATAAGAAAGTAAATGCAAATAGTATAAAGTAATTTATTATGCAAAATGGATATTTTAAAAAATCTGAGAAGAATAGAATTCAAAGATCAGTTTATTTTGAATGCAAGCAAATTTGAAATTCATGTATAAAAGCAGTCTTTGGAAACTTACTGAAAATTTCTAATTGAAAACTCTATATATGTACTTCAAGATTTTTCTGAATAAAAGTAATGTTTAGTGTCATTGTACAAGAAATTTTGAACTATCATTGTACATACTGTTTTAAAATATGTATACATTGTGGTATGGTTAAACACTGTGGATTAAAATGCATAACAACTTGCACATGTTTTGAGTCAGAAGTCCTTAAATCTATTTTCTCAACAATTTTGGAGAATACAGTTTATTGTTATCACTTACACTCACCATGTATCACCGTTTCCTTTATCTTTCAAGTCAATTAACTTTCAAAAGTTTAATTTTTATTAATGTAATGCAAACAGATTTCATGTAATTTATGTACAGAACTAAGAAGTTAAGCACACTTTCCTCCCCTTCTCTCTGCCTCCCTCAATCCCCTCTTTCCTCCAATTTTTTGTTTACTTTGACAAAAAGAAAACATAATTTCAGCCTACTGTATCATCACAGGTTTAATGCACTGCTAACCATAACATCCAACAAATAAAATCTATCAACTTAATTTCTCTGATTATACACGCACATTATTGTTCCCATCACTAAGTTCTTTAAATTCTTTGTTTGCTTCCACAGCTTAAATGCTGTCCTCCTCATTTTCTTATGGAAAGTTACATGCCATTATTATGTTTTAACCTCAAATATTGCCAACACTGAAGACTTTCAAACTATTCTACCTAAAACAGCCTTTATTCCCTGTTATAGGATATATTGAATTATCATGGTGTTTTTTCCTCTAGTGCAGTTAAAATATTTAAATTATCTTTACTTAAAACATATTGTGTAACACCTTTAAATATACTCTATGATGGTACAGTTTTGCCATTCAGGTCACTCCAGAATGGGGGTGAACTAATATGAAAATCAGGTATGTGAATCCCATTAGCATCATCTCATGTTGTCAATTAACAGGCAGTCTCATAAAAAATCTGAGAATCAGAGCAGTTCTATTCATTTTGAAAGACATATTTAGAAGTGGACAAGTCATATGTAGCCAGTAGTACAAGTAAATGTCTATCTTGGGATGGCTGGGAAATTTTGCCTGCTTCTCTAAAAGAAATCAGGAAACACAGCTCTATGAGGATGTGATATATTTTGAGGGTCCACAACTCTTTTGCAGACCTGAAAAAGGTAGTTGATGTGCTATGATTACCTGGTCATACAAGTGTAAAGAATGGGTCCCTAATGGTTAAAGCACTAATTTACCCATGAGACTCTATGGATTTCAGGTACAGAAATGAAGACACATGTAGTCCGTGATGCCTGCAGGTATAGGGGGTTGGGGAAACTAGGAGTTAGGCAGGAACTCTACATATAGAGGTTGGAAACATCTGAGGGAATAACGAGGATGCAATGTATTATTGCTTAAAGATAATGTGTAGCCATCAGTGATTATGTTAGGGTAAAACACTGGAAAGCAATTATGATTATAGCTCTTTTGATGAAAAGAAAAGAAAACCTGAAATAATATTGATTTAAAGTAAGACAAAAATAAAACCAGACATTACAAAATGGTGTAAAAACATATTACAAATATATAAGGATACAATGATTTAAAATTTTAAAGTTAATTAACAATTAGTAAAATCAATTAAGGAAATGAAAGCAAATTGAAACAGAATCATTATTTTATAAGAAATTATAGCTTTTCCAAGATACTAAAAGAAATATGTGAAATGTATAGGAGTAAAATTCTGATTACAGATATAAAATCCACCATATTTTGAAAATCAAATACCAAAACACAAATATAATGTAAAAGAGGAAAACTCCTATATAAACCAAGTAATTGAATCACATTTTAAAAATTCCAACCAACCAAGTAAAAAGTTAAAAATCAAAATTTCAGGTCCATACTTAGAGGCATTCTCTAAACATCTAAGTAAGAAAAAAACAAGCCTATGTTCCATAGACTATGCAAAGTGGAAATAAGCAGATAATATTTTAAAATTTGTCTTTGAAAACCAGCATTACATTGATGATTGTGTAAGTGGACCAGGCTTGAAATAATTGTATTGTACTCCTTTCATAAATAGAGATACAAATATCCTAAGCAAAGTATTATTATAATAAATGAAAACATGTATGAACATAAAATAGATCAATAACAAGAGAGAGATGATAAAAGGTACAAGAGTTGTTAAGATTACCAAAAAATAATCTCAGTAGGTGAACAATACATAGAGGAAAGCATATGACAATTTAGATTACATGTTGAGACACAGGAAAGCGTATGACACTTTAGATTACATGTTGAGACACAGGAAAGCGTATGACAATTTAGATTACATGTTGAGACACAGGAAAGCGTATGACACTTTAGATTACATGTTGAGACACAGAAAAGCGTATGACACTTTAGATTACATGTTGAGACACAGGAAAGCGTATGACAATTTAGATTACATGTTGAGACACAGGAAAGCGTATGACACTTTAGATTACATGTTGAAACACAGGAAAGCATATGACACTTTAGATTACATGTTGAAACACATTCAATAAACCTCAGCGTCTAGTAAAAAGAAGTCAGTAAAATTGAACAAAAAATGTGACTCCCTCAACCCGGCCAAAATCAAAAGGAACCCACAACAACTCACACAGGATCACTGAAAACTTTTTTCCTGGGAGTAAGCCTAGACCAGGAGGCCACTGTTTCTCTCCAACTTCCTACTGAAGGGTAGTCAGGAAAATAAAAGGGGAAAAAAAATCAAAGCTCAAGCTAATTTCTAAGGAACAAAATTGTTGACATATAAATAGGATGATTCTTATATACAGAGAAAATTCATAAAATCTAAAAACAAATACAACTGTTAAGTTTAATGAGATTACTGGAAAGATAATATATAATATCCACGAATGGCTAAATACAAGCAGCAAACAGATAGGAAATAATATTAAAGGACAGGAAGATTAGAAAATAAACATCTACAAGACAGATGAAAGTAAAAGGATTACATTATTCATGAATTGTAAACATTATTCAAATCAACATAAAAATACCCACAAATGACCCCACAGAAGTGAGTCAAAAACATGCAGGAAAGAAAGAGGCCTGCAACCCACACACAGCCATTAACTACTGAGTCCCCTTGAGCAGGTCACACACTCCAGGTAGGATTCTCACAGGAGGACACGGGGAGGCACAAGGGATCCAACAGGAGCCAGGATCTGGGAGGGGAAAGGCCCCCTGCTGCCGAGGGTGCAGCCCTGCAGGAGGACATTTCAGACCAGAACCCAGGCCCAGCCTCACTCTCCCATCTGCAGCGGCCTGACTGTAGGCGTCCCCGCTGTGAGGACGCTGATTCCCGAGTCTTCTGTGTCCTGAGTGCTGACCGCTATGCAAGCTGACCAGTCAGGCGCGGTGGCGTAAACGCTAGGGAATCACGCGCGATCTGGACGCCACAGTCGTCTTCCAGGTCCAGGAAGGAGAGAGGTCCAAGCGGGAGGCTGGGAGAGTCCTGAGGCAGCCCAGCGCCTGCTCTGCTCTTCCCTTCTGTCATCGCAGGATCCCGGGCAATAGTGAGTGTGAGGGGCTGGGCGACCAGAGTGAGGGCGGGCGGGGCTGGGGGAACGCACTGGGGACACGGGGCTCCCAGAGTCATCTCTGGAACCTGTGTCCCATCTCAGAGTGGCACATCGCCTACCTGGGTCTGCTCTGGCCTCTAGGTGAGCCTGGAGTGGTAGCCTGGGCCGCAGGTGCCCTGTCCTTCCCTGTTCACAGAGGCCGCACTGGGGCGTGGTGGTCACTGGGAGAAGCCAGGCCATGTGTGGGTTCAGCAGGGCAGACGCTGTCATATGAGGTCCTGGGTTCCTCCTTCTTCCCATGTGGGAAGCAGGGTCTCCGTTCCCGGCCTTTCTGCACAGCTCTTTCTTTTTTTTTTTTACAACTCACATCTGTGTTTTATTATACTCTAAAATATACAGGAATCTTGATGTACTGAAAGAGTGCAAGTAAATACAGTATTCAAGCAGTCACTATTTCTATGTACATGCTCATTAATTCTTCAAAAAACCCACAAAATTATCAAATAGATCAAAATACTGTTCTGTGTTTTCACACTTTATATTCAGAAAAACCAGCTGATAATTTACAATGTCATAAAGTTTCCAGTTTCACAATACAAAAAAGATAAAATGAAATTGGATATCTTTTTGCTGCAATCTATGGAACTTTTACCCAGACCTGTTCAAGACCCCTGACATATGCAAAATCATATTCACTGGGAAAGTGAGTTTACAGTAACAGCAGAATCACATCAACTGTTATTTAAAAGCCTAGACACTGGCCTTCTCTCTGTTATTTGAAAGGTCGTCTTCCATTTGGCAGGCGGTTTCTTCTGTCTCCCAGTAGTGACAGGTTACTAGAACACGCTGCAGGACCTGACGGCTTTAGTGTTTTATTTTTTTTTTTGTTCAAAATTGAGTTGCTTTTTGGATAATTTTTATTATGCCATTTTCTTTTTATTTTTTTTTCTTGTTGAGATTTTATTTTATTTATTTTTTTTTCAATTTTTTTTTAACTTTTATTTAATGAATATAAATTTCCAGTGTACAGCTTATGGATTACAATGGCTTCCCCCCCCCCAATAACTTCCCTCCCACCCGCAACCCTCCCCCCTCCCGCTCCCTCTCCCCTTCCATTTGCATCAAGATTCATTTTCAATTCTCTTTATATACAGAAGATCAATTTAGTATAAAGATTTCAACAGTTTGCACCCACATAGAAACACAAAGTGAAACATACTGTTTGAGTACTAGTTATAGCATTAAATCACAATGTACAGCACATTAAGGACAGAGATCCCACATGAGGAGCAAGTGCACAGTGACTCCTGTTGTTGAACCAACAAATTGACACTCTAGTTTATGGCGCCAGTAACCATCCTAGGCTGTCGTCATGAGTTGCCAAGGCTATGGAAGCCTTCCAAGTTTGCCGACTCTGATCATATTTAGACAAGGTCATAAAAGACAGAGTGAGGATAGTAACCAATGATCCTAAGAGTGGCATTGACCAGGTTTGAACAATTATACAGCATTAAGTGGGGAAGAGGACCATCAGTACACACATGTTGGGAGTAGAGCCATTGGTGGTAGAGTAGAGGTTATGATTACAAAGGAATGAGGCCCAAGTGCACTAGACAGGACCTAGAACAAAGGACAGAGTCATTATTAGAGGAGCTAAGAAAGGTGCTGTCTAAGCTACAATTAAGTTTTCTGATTGAGAGGCAAATAGAACCTGATAGAAGGGGCTTGATAATAATCTGGTGGGCTTTAGGCCTTGTAAATTCAGAGGCCCAGACCTATCTATCTCTTCACATGGGGTATATCCTAAGGGAGGTGTGAACCTCCTAGACCTGCCCTGGAGTCGAAGGATGCCCAGGTCAGAGCCACAGATCTTATTGGCTCTAAGCTGAAAAGCCCTTCACTCAGCCCAACTTCCAAAGTGACCACTGCAGCTGAGGGGATGGTCAAGTAGGGTCAGCAACATTGCAGGCAGAACTGTAAATTTCTTGTTAGAGATGCCCCCTGCCTTGACCTGGCCAGCTCTCCTCCCAGGCCAGCCAAGTAATGAAAGTCAACAGAGTGCCTTCCCCTAGGAGGCTTTAGTGTTTTAATCTTGTCCAATACAGAAATGTCTTCCACGAGACCCAGTGATGCTTACTTTATGAGCGTAATGGATTTGGTTCCCTTCTGATTCTTTACTTTTTCAAAACTCAAAGATCAAAATAAATGACAGCAACAAAAATCCCCCAACCCATTGTGGAGGCACAGAAGTGACGCTGAGTGACACAGGTGTATCCAAGGGTAAGGCTGAAGCTTCTGCTCCCCATGGCCATTTCGCTGCAACAGGGCGGAACAATCATTTGACTTCATGGATTTTTTTCCCTAGGAAATTCTTTACATTTTTAAACAAAAATAGTTCAATTTTAAATGCAAACCATTCAAAACTGGGCGATAGCCCCTACCCCACTGCATGTCTATGTCATGTGTATTTCCACCCTTACTACACCCAGTCAGCTGGTTTTCAATTCTAACATTATAAAAATTGGAATTTTAAAATTTTTATGTAAAAGAAAAACATGTAAAAATACATCTGCTTTCTTTCATAGTTTAATACAGTATTGGAAAGCTTTCTTTCAGATGTTTTATTTAAAAAAATCAACACTTAAAATCAAATCTCAGCTTCATTTTCTGAAATATTAAAGTTTAGATAATGTCTCATATTTCACCTACCCCAGTTTCCACAAAATGGCATTCTACTGAAAGAACCTTTGAATTATTTGGTCCTTTGGCAATTTGCTGTGCACACAATGCCCACTGTACCAAACTTTTATTGCCTTTAAATGTAGCTGTAATTTTATTGGTAAAATTTGAATCTAGTGTCTTTATCCCTCTTTTTACAACAGTGTTGGCTTGTGTGAGCAGGTTAGGGTACACAGTGTCCCAAATTACTCCGGGCACTGCAAAACCAAATTAAAAACTTCCACAGAGCAATCTGACATCATGTTTTCCTCTGGTCAAGTCTATTTCAAGATTCTAGAAGTTCCTTTTGCAAAACTTGCCTTTAAAATTCTTCTTAATGTCATGCCATCTCTTACATTCACTCACTGTGTGATCGTTCTTCTCAGGTGGATTTGTATGTGAATGAGAAAGTGCCTTTTTTTCTGAAAAAGCATAGTTTGAAGCGTTAGTGTCTGAACTTCCTCCTTCGACCTCAGGCTCAGCCTCTCAGTAGGTCTCAGAGTCAGAGTCATTGAGCTCGTCCACGTCAGTGTATAAGTACTCCTGGTCCCCGCCGATGTTGTTAAAACTGCAGTAGGAGCTGGGTTCATTCCTCATGATGGGCAAAGCTTCAAAGCTGACAGTTTTTGAGGTGTTGGTCTGCACAGCTCTTTCTAGGAGAGATCCTGGTGGCTTTAATGTGTGGCAATGTTCAGTAGAAACAGTGCAAGGAGGGGAAGCTATTTAAATTTATCAAATTTTTTTTCTCTGAGACTGTCAGAACGAGAAAAGTTCCACATTATTACACGCAAATTAACCCATTTTGGGGATCATGTAAGTCCATGTTTTTATATTGACATTTGGTAAATTATAATGAATGACTTTCTCTGAGACTTTTAGTGGGAATTAAATCAGATAACTGATTTTATCATTTAACGTCTTCAATGATTTTCATTCAAATATTGTTTATAGCTGTATCTATATTCCCTCTAAAGTAGTACCTCTTAGCTTTTTAATTTTAAACTCTTTCTGGTGAACTATTAAGCTTGTTTACCGCAAGGTAAGTTTAAAATGGTATCTCGAAAACTAAAAGGCAATGGAAGAGTGTGGGAGGGAGGATGGAAATATCATTATGTTCTTAGAACTGTATCTGCCAACGATATTAAATGTGTTAAAACTAATTAAAAATTAGAATAAAATACTGTTCAGTATGACAAGTATTTAAAACAAAGTGATGAAACTCTGTAGATACCTTCAATTTTGATTATCATTCTTATTTATGACAATTGAAAGAAATCCTATTTTTCACACTTTATAATTTGCTATTATATTGGAATTCATTATGAGATTATCCTGTTGTGAACTCTTATTTACTGTACTGCTTTAACTGGTAATACTAGGGCCACTGAGAAAACAAAACACTTATCAACTTGGATAAAAAAGTGCCCTTAAAAATCATCACTCAAAACATTAAGAGACCTAAAATATAGCATTCTCTCCTGAAACTCAAGTAACTTACTTCCACTCAAGGTTTTCAAATAGGTAGGGGTATTTTATACTGCTAAGTAAGTAACTGAACAATTTTCAGCATATAAATATGCTTCATATGCATCTATGTGTACATACATATACATACATATGCATATATAGCTTCAAAAATTCTTTTGGGAAATAGATGTAGTTATTTGTTATATATTTCAATTAAATATCAAACATATTAGAAAATATCTTGAATAAAATTCAATCCAATCCTAACTATGAATACAAAGAAATTTTTCACCAAAAACATAGCAAGTATTAAATTTCCAACCCTAATTTTTCACAAATTAGAATCTTTAAATCTAGAAAGTGTACTGAATCGACAGAACAATGACCCATGTATTGGGATACCGAATTCTATATAGAATCATCAGTGCTACAAAATATCTGTGTGACCTTGACTCACTTCACTGGACCTGAGCATCTTCATGTGCATATGAGGTTTGCAAAGGATCAGTTGTACACAAGATAGATTTAAAGGATCTCTTGGGATCTATAGAAGCACTTTAACATAACAGTGAAACTTTATATCAGAGCTTACATTCTTCAAACACAGGTATTTTAAACTGTTTCTACAACTAATACAAAATAATCGCACATTCAAATGTGTTCTAAACCAAATTTTCAACTTTTGGGGATCATTATGGCATTAGCTTCTGATGTTAATTTGATTTTGTTTCAGCTCTCTTTTCAATTATATAATATAGTAGTTACTCCCTCTTCCATAAAACTGAAAAATAGATGTTTTAAACTAATAGAAGCTGGTGTAGTAACTATGTAAAATATATTAATGTTGAGTAGCCTGTCAGAGTTTACTTGGACATGCACACAGACATATAGAAAATAAGTTTATCTAAAACATATCATATAGTTTATAGAAGTATGCAATCTGATATTCTATGCAAAAGATTCTGATTTACTGAAAACCTCAGTCACTTTATATAAAAAATGATCTGCTTTGTTAGAAACACTGTCAGAATCATTTACCTATGTAGCCTGCTTTAGCTTACTGAACTCTTCTACTTTTCTTCTTATGTACCTGAGTCTCTGCCAATACAGGAAGATAGCCATGGAATCATCCATTTCCTGGATTTGGGAAGTTCAAGGATTAATGGGTGTAGACAGTTGTAGAGCAAAGACTAAAGGAGGTCATGAAACTCAGTTCAACAAATGAAATTATTGCCAATATGTTTATTAAATACTCTGTGCTTAAATATGTCTTTATTGCTTAAAAAGATCAAGAATAATGGGTAAATTATATATTAGAGCTAATATAAATTCCTTGGAAACATCAACTAGAAAAAGTTCATACGCACTGTTTTCATGATAGACAATTTTGAGACAAAAAATCATGGTTTGTTAAGATATATTAATAAAATAATGCCGGCAATCCTGGTTCTAGTCCCGGTTGGGGCACTGGTTCTGTCCTGGTTGCTCCTCTTCCAGTCCAGCTCTCTGCTGTGGCCCGGGAAGGCAGTGGAGGATGGCCCAAGTCCTTGGGCCCTGCACCCATATGGGAGACCAGGAGGAAGCACCTGGCTCCTGGCTTCAGATCCGTTTGGGGGGTGAACCAATGGAAGGAAGACCTTTCTCTCTCTCTCTCTCACTGTCTAACTCTGCCTGTCTATATATATATATATATATATATATATATATATATATACCAGCAAACAATGGGAACTGAATTGTTAAAACCAGAATTATTGCCAAGAATAGGGCAACATTAACAAAACTCTACTTTTACATTCTCATCCTTGCAATTCCCATAAATTTGACACCATTCTTATTATTTAAGGTTTCATGGCATTTCATTACAGATTAGTATATTTCCAGTCTAAGATAAATATATGTCTGTAGATGAATATTTTCTCCATAAGATGTGCTTAAAAATGATGACATGTCATAATTTAAATGGTTTTCATTTTCTGTATTTCAAAAAATAATGATGTATTTTACAAAATTGACATATTGAAGTCAATAAAAACATACTGGATTGACCTGAAGACACTCATATTTTAGTTCAACATATTCACATATTTCAGTTAATAGGTAGGTCAGGTATTTCCAGGTAAATTTTTTGCCTCCCTCTTTGCTCAGTTTTTGCAGCAATTTGGAAAGTGAACCAACAGCAAGAAGACTTTCTCCCCGCCATGTTTTTCCCTCTCTCTATGGAGCTCTGCATTTCAGAAAAATCATTAAAATTATGTTTTTCAAGAAAAATGCAAATAAGAGACAGTTTCAGACATAATACAAATCTGAAATAATTTATCTCCAGCATAGCTACACTCCATGAAATGTTCAGATATGGCCCTCCAGGAAGAGGGAAAATTACACCAGATAGAAACATGTGATTTCTAAAAAGATTCATGAGAACTGAAAGTAAATATACAAGATTATTTCATATTATTTAAATGTTTGTGAAGCATAACTAACTTATAGAAAAACAGAAAGTATCCATAGTTTTGAACATATGCATGGGCAGATTATATGGTAAATATTCATAGAACATTAATGTCAGAAGGAGCCTGTATCAGTACTATACAAAAGTGTTATAATGTCACCTGAAAATAGACTGCGATGGTTATATATCAGTGTACATTTTTAAAAAAAATTTGAAAAAGGAATTCTAACATAAAGTTAGGATCTGGCATTTTGGCATAGAGGGTGAAGCCACCACTTGGGATGCCCACATTTTATATAAGAGTGCCTAGGTTTGGGTCTTGTCCCTGCTTCTGATCCAGCTTACTACTAATGCACACCCCAGGAAGTAGCAAGTGATGCCAAATACTTGTGTTTGAATAACCCATGTGGGAGATCAAGAAGGATTTCCTGGCTCCTGACTTTCATCTGTCACAGTACAATTTGTTGCACGTATTTGGGGAGTGAACCAGTGGATGGAAGGTTATCATTCATATTCACTCATTCTCTCTCTCTCTCTCTCTCTCTCTCTCTCTCTCTCTCTCTCTCTCTCTCTCCATCTATACCTGTCTCTATCTCTCCCTCCCTTCCTCCCTTATTCACTCCCCCTCCCTCCCAAAACATATTAGTTTGCATGTTGGCAATTTATTAGTGATAAAGATTCAAGTTATAATACTGTCATCCCATATCAGAGTGCCTGGGTTCAAAACCCAGCTTTGTCTTCTGATTCCTTCATTCTGCTAATCACATCCTGGGAGGCAGCAAGCAATGGCTCATGTAGTTGGATTCTGCCACCCACAGGGAGACATGGATTGCGTTTTCGTTATTGATTTGATATAGGCATTTGAGGAGTGATCCAGTAGATGGGAATATCTCAGATTTAAGGGGCTAAGTTTCTTTTTAGAGAAGATCTGCTCCCCTAACTTTAGTACCTGCCCAGCACCATGACATCACAGGAAATAGAGTTTCATTGTGTTGTTCAGTTACATGTATGGGGATATTTGTTATTTTCATCTAGCACATCCTAATAAGCCAGAGCTATAGATAAGTTTCAAATCAATCAAGGTTAGAAAATCAGGTTGGTAGAACAGAGCTGGTGCTCATTAAGTGTTTGCTTAATGATGAAAAACTCTCACACTGGGAAGAACAAACCATCCTACAATTCAGAGAACCTTCACTTTCTCATATTTCTGGATCCACAGCTTTGTTGCACTTGTTTAGTGAAAGAAGCACGTGCCTTAAGTAAGCACAGATACCTACCCAGTCCCAGGGCCAGGGAATTTATTTCAGTGAAAAATCAGTGAGAATATGCTTGCTTCATTAGGTATTCATCCATGAGCAAGGTGGGCCAAAGAGCAATGTACTACCCAGCCACTCCAGAGAAAGAGTCCAATGGTTCTTAATGGATATATTCACAGTCCTTGTCTGCAGCTTTTAACTATTTGACTTCACAATTGTATTTAATTTCAGTAACCATGTTATTGTTCCTGATCTCTGTTGCCTGGAAGCCCAGTCCTATTTGTTATTTGACCTATTGATTCCTGGCTCAGGTTGGCCATTCATAAAAGTGTGAAACCTGGGTAATATGGGCAGCTGGGCTAGTGTGGTGGAGGAGGTAAGAGCTCTGAAGGGAAGTGATTTTAATGAGTAGTAATAGCTCCATACATAGCACAGTGGTCTGCAGTTCATGCAGTGACATAACTATGGAACAGGCAGACAAACCATCAGTCATCCTTCTTTAGGAAAATTAAATTAAGCCAATTATTTAACTTTTGGATGATTTCAGATAGTTACTTATCTCAAAATGAAGCTCTTGCTGCATGTGTCAAATCCATAGCTCAGTGCCCAAAATTTCTCAAGTTTGGAAGCCAGTTATTCAGTTTGTCTTTCCGAAATTTCCAGCAAACCAAGAAAATGGTTATTTGTCAGGTATGGCTCTAAAAAAGGATCTATTTGTCTGCCTTGGAATTATTATGTACTTACTTGTTGTAAGCAATTAACTTGACAGAACAGGCTCCTAAATAAGTGAATGAACTGTGCTGCAGGTAAGTATGCATAATATGATCACAGTTTGATAAAACAAACAGTTACATTGTTATCTGGGACAAGAACAATGCCTAGAAAGACCTACAAAAGATGCTACCATTGGTTAACATTGGAGTCGGCATTGAGGTTGGTAAAGAGTGCAAATTTTATATATATATATATATATATATGTGTGTGTGTGTGTGTGTGTATTCTATTTCGATTATTTTCTGTATTTTACAGATATGGAAATAAAGACTTAGAGAAGATATAGCTTTCCCATGTCCAAAATAGAAGGTTGTAATAAAGAGAAATGTGAATCTCTGATTTCCTGGGCTCATGCCTTCCAGAATTATACTGTGAGCTTAATATGTAATTTTAAACTTTCTAGTAGGCACACTTACAATTTATAATAAGTGAGATAATAGTAGATAATATTCTTAATAATGTTCTTTTTCAAGCATCTGGTTTTCTCTTTCCATCCTTCCTGATGAGAGTGAGTTACTGGAGGATGATAGTTCCATTGAATACACAGCCTTCCATGACCCCTTTAACACAAATGAGGTGAAATGACTTCCATTATTGGAATCAATGTTTTCTGCCAGTCCAAATCCAGGTCACATCTATCCTAAGATAATTTTAATAATATTCCTAGCAAACTGTGGCCTTTGAAGGAGGCAAAGTTTCTACCCAGCCAGAGAGAAGGTCTATAATGACAAGCATGCATTTTACTTTGTCTACTTTAGGCATTTTGGTGTAGCCTACCTAGATACATTGACATGGTCTCAAACCTGGGGTCCATCCCTTGCAGTTGTTTTTTATTGCCTTTTTATTTATCTTTTGACAGGATTTGCATCTTGTACATGCTGTTTGGTGATAGTGTGGAATCTCATATGAACACTGCTTTTGAGTCTTGTGTCACACATGACCTCAGCACCCCAGTGTCTCCCTCTATATAGTATAGCCATGGATTCCCTCATCAGTGATTTTCTGATCTTTTCCCTCCCAGAAGGGATTAGCCACTTTTCTTTAATACTTTGGGTGGACTTGTACTAACTAGCACATTTTTGTTTTTTTGGTGAGTTGAGCCTTAGAGTTGTCTTAGGGAGACTTGGATTAAATGGTATATTTTAATCTTTTTATCAAAACTTGTTTAGCAGTTTCATCAGCTAGCGTATTCCCAGTAGCATCAAAGGAGCTTTCTTTTTGGAGGCAATTTACAAGGTACACAGGTATTTCAGTGGGAACAAAGAGACACTAATATCTGTGTAATTAGTTCTTTCTAAACCAATTCTTTTTATCTTACTGTTTCTGTTTCTGTCCAGATTTTTCCAAAAGTTTGTACCACATCATAAGTGTTCCTGGAGTCTGTGTACATGGTCTCCTCTTGGCCCTAAAGATGCTTTAGAACTTGATTAAGGGTATACAACTTACAGATTTAAGCAGACAGATTTTGGGTAATCTATTGCTTTCAAATATTGAGTGACTATCGACTATCACTATCTATAATTGCAAGCCTATAATGTATTTTTCCTGCTATTACTCAGGATTAACCATCCAGAGACAGCCGCATTCCCTCATGTAAGGGTCCCTTTCCCATATCGGATTTCATACTCTAGAATGTCTAAACAGTTATGGCAGATACTTGACCAGCTTTCCTCTTCCATAAAAATTTAGCCAGATTAGTACAGCATCTACTGTTAAATCTAAATTACCCTTTTCTGAAAGGATGGCCTCATATTTTAGGATTTCAGAGTTGGTTAATCATCTTTTAGCTTTGGGGTTCTGATGTTTCTGAAATCTGTAGAGTTGTGTGTGCACTATAAGCACCCTTCCAAAAGTTAATTTTTAGCTTTCTTCCAGCAGTGACAGGAGCTGCTTGTACACATTGGGACCATCTGTTAGAAATGTTATTCAGAATTTTAGATACATGACTATTAGCAGATTTTCTCCTCCCCAATTCTGGATGAAGATTCCAGGATCTATGCCCTGATATACCATGACCAAAGGGTGAAGCAGTTTTTCCAGTGAGGGAAGGGCTATGCCTTGGGCTTTAATGAGGCCTGTTTTCAATGCGTCCATTGCCTAGACCTCTTCTGTGAACATTTTAAAGGCTCAGGGATTTTTTTTTCTAAAAGTTTTAGATAAAGAAGTTATTTATTAATTAATTTATTTTTTAAATAGAACTAAATCCAGAATTAACAATAGTCTGTTCATCCTTAAACAACTTTCTCAGTTCTCACTTGGTTTTAGGTAAATTCAAGCATACAATACTTGATACTCTTCTAGGGTTAATTGGCTGCTTTCTCTCACTGATTAGATACTCCAAATATTTTACAAAGCTCTCTGAAATTTAAAGCTTATAGCTAGAAATTCACAATTCCCTTCCTGCAAAAAAGTTATACAGATCAATAGTGGCCACTAGTATCTCCATCTGCTTTTTTTCCATGTGATCAGGAGTTCATCTGCATATTGTAACAGCGATACAAGTTTGTAAGAAACTGGTCTAAAATCTTGTCTTATATTTGGCAATTAAGTTGAGTGCTTCAGTGAATCCTTGGAACATTGCAGTCTACCTGTATTGTTTTTTTTTTCCCTATTGGGATTCCCCCACTCATGGGTAAAATGGCATGTGTATTCTGTGTCTAATGGGAAGATTAAAAAATAATTTTAAGTCAGCAGCACTAAATCACTTATGTTCATGGGGAATGTTACTGAGGAGTGTGTAAGGATTCTGCACCACAGTGACACAGATCTGTACATTGTGTTGTATAGGTTTTAAGTTCTGTAATAACCTATGTGACCCATCAGGTTTCTTTACTGGAAGAACCAGAGTGTTATATGGGGATACAGAGGATTCTTACTTTCCATCTTTAATGAGATTCTCTGTTATAGGGTATAGTCCCTTTCTTCCTCCTATAGAATTGGGATATCATCACTTATGAAATGTTTTAGTTTTTTCAGTTTAGTTTTAGAGGCGTAATTTTAATCCTCCTCTGCATCCCTCTTTTGCACACACTGAAAGTATGTTTTTCTAATTTTTCTCTAAGGAAATTTATTAGGATCTTAATTGTTCATTATTTTCTGTGAGTCCCAGTCCTAATTTTGATAATTAGATCTCTGCCTAGGTGTTTGCTTCCCATCTCCAGATCTTATAGAAAGGATACTTTTGGCTGGCGCCACGGCTCACTAGGCTAATCCTCCACCTGCAACACCGGCAATCTGGGTTCTAGTCCTGGTTGGGGCACCGGTTCTGTCCCAGTTGCTCATCTTCCAGCCCAGCTCTCTGATGTGGCCCAGGAGGGCAGTGGAGGATGGCCCAAGTGCATGGGCCCTGCACCCGCATGGGAGACCAGGAGGAAGCACCTGGCTTCTGGTTTCGGATTGGTGCAGTGCATTGGCTGTAGCGGCCATTTTGGGGGTGAATCAGTGGAAGGAAGACCTTTCTCTCTGTCTTTCTCTCTCACTGTCTAACTCTGCCTGTCAAAAAAAGGATACCTTAATTTATACCTACTGTAATATAACTTTTTTACAAAAAAGTGACTTTTTCTTACTATTAGTTGAATTATTTACTTAGTGGAGGGATAAGCTTATGATTATAAAATAAACTGATATATACTATTATAAAAATTGGAAGAATAAGAAAATAAGTAGAAAGAATGGTGGGCACATAAGCAAGAGGTAGGTTATAGTGTGAAGTATCACTAGGTTTCTAAATCTGTATGTATGAAATATATGAAATTTGTTCAATTTATAAAAAAAATTTAAGAGTTATCTATTTGAAAGTCAGAGTAATACAGAGAGAAGGAGAGGCAGGAGAGAGAGAGAGAGAGAGAGAGAGAGAGAGAGAGAGAGAGAGAAGTCTTCCATCTGCTGGTTCACTCCCCAGTTGGCTGCAATGGCCAGAGGGTTGGTAATCCAAAGCCAGGAATCAGGGAGCTTCCTCTGGGTCTCCCACATGGGTGTAGGGAGCCAAGGACTTGAGTCATCTTCCACTGCTTTACCAGGCCATAGCAGAGTGCTGGATCAGAAGTGGAACAGCCATGTCTCAAACAGGTGCCCATATGGGATTCTGGCACTGCAGATGGTGGTTTTACCTTCTATGCTGGCACCAATCAACTTATAAAAATTTAAAAGCCCAAAGAAAATATTAAGGCCTGATATTATTTCTTTTTAACTCATATTTTGTTAATATTTCTGTGAATTATTATATGCTTTGGCAAGTGAGGGAAGAGTGGGATGATTTGAAATCCACCAGGGATATTTAATCCTCCAATTTGGATTCTACCTCTAGGATTATCAAATGTTCTAGGAAGGATCTATTGAAAAGGAATACCTGACAATCCCCCAAGTCCTTATTGAAGGTCATGTGGTTAATTATAATCTCTTTGTTTTTCTAAGTCAATTAAATTTTTTGAAACATCCTGGCTTTCCACAATGGTAACATTCAGTAGCTCTAGGAGTACATTAACCAGTCTTTGTGATACTACTCCCCTCCTCCTGGTTTCCTGGCCCCAGTGAGCTCTTATATCCCTATGACTGGGACCTTTTTTTTAACATTTTGTCCAATACTTTTTCCAATGTGGATATCAATTTTTTGCCTTTTGTGATTGTTTCTCCTCCTCCCTTCTCATAAAGACTTTAAGCTTCTATTAATCATTTTATCTATCCATCTTTAAGTAGTTACAAAGGTGACTTTTAAGAACCGTTGCTTTTGTTTTTGCATTTCTTTATTTTCAATTTTGGACATAAATCTGGAGGTGCTGTTGGTTCAGCCTTTCCACAAAAATTAGGCTCCTCTTCCCCTAGTTCCTCTGCCCTTATCTGTTGTTCATTTTAGGCCAAATTTTGAGCTTTATAAGTAGGTGGCAGTTATTATTTAGAATCCCAGGATTTAACCCTGGAGAATTTTTCTCCTCTATTAGAGGAAATATGGGAGTAAGAATTAACAGAACGGGACTTGCATTTTTCATGCAGAAAAGAGAATAATCTCTCTCCGAAGAAGATTGGGCTCTATCATGTATACACAGAACTAGAGCCTGCCTTACCCAGTGTTGCCGTTGATTTCTCAACAATTTTTTTTTGACAGACAGAGTGGACAGTGAGAGAGAGAGACAGAGAGAAAGGTCTTCCTTTTTGCCATTGGTTCACCCTCCAATGGCCGCCGCGGTAGGCGCGCTGCGGCCGGTGCACTGCGCTGATTCGATGGCAGGAGCCAGGTGCTTCTCCTGGTCTCCCATAGGGTGCAGGGCCCAAACACTTGAGCCATCCTCCACTGCACTCCCTGGCCACAGCAGAGAGCTGGCCTGGAAGAGGGGCAACCGGGACAGGATCAGTGCCCCGACTGGGACTAGAACCTGGTGTGCCGGCGCCGCAAGGCGGAGGATTAGCCTAGTGAGCCGCGGCGCCAATTACAGTGGATTCATTTATTCATTTCTGGATTCATTTCATTCATGGATTCATTTCTGAGAGGAGCAGCGTGGTGGGGGCAAGAGGCACGGAGTCACCACACAGACCCCGGAAGTCGGGTGAAAGCAGGCTTGAGGCGAGCAGCCTGAGACTCATTTATTACAGTTGGAACAACATCTTATATAGCCAAGACCAGCCAGTCTGTTCAAGGGGTGGTCTATGCCTCAACCAATCACAGCCTGTTGCCAGGCAGGCTCCATTGCCAGGTGGGTTTCAAAGCCATTCCTGAGTAACTGACACTCGCTTGCCAGTGGCCACCTTGGCATGGCCTTCTCATTCCACCACAACCCAGTCTTCATTTGTACCAGATTTAGGACAGAATACTGAAGGTTTTAAGATTTGATTTTTTTTTGTCCAAATGAAACTCACACTGCACACTTGACACAGCAGCATACAAGCATGCATGCATTCCTGATGTAGACATACAAAAACCAAATCCAGGGCCACCCAGACATGCTACTGATACCAAGACATGGTACTGTGGTATCCTCCCAAAACCCAATTGTAGCCAAAGGAAGCTTTGTAATATGTGCTTTTACTGAACTGGTTTAATAAATTGAAAAAATATTTATGCATTCAATAGGTTTTTACATGCGCAATAACATATCGTCTTGAAACATGGATATTTTGACTTCCTATATTCCAATTTTGATGTCCTTTATTTCTTTCTCCTCCTTATTTTCTCCTGTTAATATTTTCAATACCAATATGAATAACAGTGGTAGAACTACCTAATGTTGTCTAGATCTAGATCTGATGGGACATACTTTCAAATTTTCCCCATTTTGTAAGATATTGATTAGTGGCCAAAAAGTAGCATTTAGAATTTTGAAGTCTGCTCTGATACCAAATTTGTAGAGGGCTTTTAACATGAATTCTTTGAGACTTTTCAAATGCTTTCTCTACATATATTGAGATGCTCATATTATTTTTGTTTTTTGTTCTGTTAGTATGATGTATAGCAATATTTGAATTTTAAAGATTCAATCACTGCCAGCGCCATGGCTCAACAGGCTAATCCTCCACCTAGCGGCGCCGGCACACCGGGTTCCAGTCCCGGTCAGGGTGCCGGATTCTGTCCCGGTTGCCCCTCTTCCAGGCCAGCTCTCTGCTGTGGCCAGGGTGTGCAGTGGAGGATGGCCCAAGTCCTTGGGCCCTGCACCCTATGGGAGACCAGGAGAAGCACCTGGCTCCTGCCTTCGGCTCAGTGGGGTGCGCCGGCCACAGCGTGCCTACCGCGGCGGCCATTGGAGGGTGAACCAATGGCAAAAAGGAAGACCTTTCTCTCTGTCTCTCTCTCTCTCTCACTGTCCACTTTGCCTGTCAAAAAAAAAAAAAGATTCAATCACCCTTGCATCTTGGGTAAATCACACTTGATCATGATGAATGATGTTTTTGAAGTGTTGGATTTTGGTTGCTCATATTTGTGAATATTTTCATCTATGTTCTTCAAGGATGTTGTTCTGTAGTATTGTTTCTGTATTGTGTCTTTCTCAGTGATCTATAAAGAGTTTAGCAGTCATATTCAGTATTTATTGAATATTTGTAAAGGTATTTGAGTTAGTTCCTCTCTAAATATTTTGTAGAATCTGGAAGTAACTTTATTATATAATTTTCACTTACTGAGTTTTCTGTTAATTTACATAGCAAACAGTGAATTAAGTCTATAACGTTAAAGCAGGATTTTGCAGGTTGCTGGGCCTCAGGCTGCAGTGCTGCCTTCAGAACAGCTCCAGCTCCCACTGTTCTGCCTGTCTGTGGTTTCCTTATTCTTGACAGGCTGTGGGGGTTCTGGGCCATGGTCATTTGTCATAGCAGGTGGCTGAATTTAGTGAGCCACAGCAGCAGCAGCAGCGAGAATGGATCTCTGTGATTGAGCCATCATCCAACCCACCAGTCCTTTGTGAGGTTTGAGATGTTGGGGCAGACACGCCACAACCATATTGGGCTGGAGGGACACATTCTGCCTACACTGTCTGGCTGCCAATCATCCTGGGGGTGCTTCTGGTCCCTTGTCCTTGGAACCTGTGGAGACTGGCCAGCTCCAAGGAAGGGCATATGAAATGTGGGGTGGAGCCCATCTACAACATCATAGAGGGCAGGGGGAGACAAGATGTGAGTATTCTACTGACAGAATGAGTATTTCTTGTTCTGTGCTCTACCTCATATCTTTCAGTAAGGCCTGGGTCCAGTCATCTTGTAGCCTCATCTCTGTCTCCACATTCGTGGAGTGTTATTGGGTCTTCCTGATAAACCAATATGTCAGGCCAGTCCTGTACACTCTCAAAGCCTTGTCAAAGGATTTCACCTCACATTCTGCTACCCTCTATGCTGTTCCTCCTGCAACAGACACAGTGAGTTCATGAGGCTCTTTGTAAGTAATTTTCTTCCTTGCATCCCTCTGCCATTCCCCTCACTAGAGATTTCTCCCCCAAAGATCTGGAAGTGAGCTCTGTCTCTTAATGTTGTGCTTCTGTAGGTGCATGTGGCATTTACCAAACATGCATTGGTGTTTATCTAACACCAATGATTATATTAAATCAGTGCACACTGACAGGCTTCTGTCTTGAGCAGTTGAGCTTCTGGTTATTATGTGTGCTGCTTAAACTCATTATTAAATACATATCCCCTTGATATTTCTGGGTAACTTTTTCCAGGAGACTGGGACTACCAAAATTAACAAATGGGATTAATTCTAATTGAGAAGATTCTGTATGGCAAAAGAAAGTCGAGAAAATGAAGAAGCAACCGACAGAATGTGAGAAATTATTTGCAAACTATACAACTGATAGGATTAATAACCAGAGTCTACAAGAGATCAAAAAACCCCACAACAACAAAACAAACAACCCAGTTAAGAGATGGGCCAAGGACTTAAACAGATATTTTTCAAAAGAGAAATCCAAATGGCCAACAGACACATGAACAAATGTTCATTTTCACCAGCCTTCAGAGAAATGCAAATCAAACCACAATGAGGTTTCATCTCACACCTGTTAGAATGTCTTTCATAGAGAAATCAACTATGGTTGATGAGGATGTGGGGAAAAAGGCACAGCAATCCAAATTGGTGGGAATGCAAACTGGTAACGCCACTATGGAAGACAGGTTGGAGATATCTCAGAAATCTGAATATAGTCCTACCATATGACCAAGCCATTGCATTCCTTGGAACTTACCCAAGGGAAAATAATTGGTAAATAAAAGAGCTATCTGCACCTCCCTGTTTATTGCAGCTCAGTTCACAACAGCTAAGACATGGAATCAACCTAAATGCCAAAGAACAGAAGACTAAATAAAGAAATTATGGAATATGTACTCTATGGGATACTACACAGCAGTAAAAAAATGAAATACAGTCATTTGGAACAAAATGTATGAATCTGAGAAACATCTTACTTAGTGAAATAAGCCAGTCCTAAAATGAAAAAATATCATATATTTTCCCTAATTGTGACAACTAACAGAGCACCTAAAAGGAAACCTGTAGAAGTGAAATTGACATTATGGGAAACAATGACTTGAATAGCCTATTTCTTGACTGTCAAGGAACAGTTTATTATTTTGTTTTTTTTCCATTTAATTTTTGTTCAACTCTATAGTTAACATAGAATTATTCATAGGTATTAAATCCAATTGAAAATAAATTCCATTAAAAATAAGAGTGGGATTAGAGAGGGAGGAGATGTACAGTTTGGCACAAATTCCCATGGACTTATCCCTAAAGTTAAAGCTAAAAACTTGCCATGGGACACCAAATCCCATTAAACTGGTTGGTACTAATACAGTGTTACATGCTAAAGTGATCATATTAAGTGTATAACTAATCCTATAGATAGGATTGAGTTTCAAAGGGATCACACAAATAAGACCAAGTGTCTGGTAATAACAATAAATAGAATTAAAAAGGAGAGAATGATCCAACATGGGAAGCAAGCCACAGGGCAGACTCATAGAATGACAAAAACACCCTAAACAGCACTCTGACCTAAGAATCAGCCCTTAAGGCATTCAGATCTGGCTGAAAAGCCTATGAGAGCATTCCAGGCATGGAAAGCCAAGACCATGTGGCAAAAAAAATATCCACAGGAAGGATCTCTGTGAGTGAAATTCTAGTCGAAATAAGGGGCCATCAAAGAAGGATGTACTTTTCTCTGAAGGTAGAAGAGAACTCCCACTTTGCTTATGGCCCTGTCTAAATACTGATGGACTTTATGGAGTTAGAAGGCTTCCATAGCCTTGGCAGCTCATGACAAGAGCCTCGGGTGATCACTGACATCATAAATAAGAGTGTCGGCCGGCGCCGTGGCTCAACAGGCTAATCCTCCGCCTTGCGGCGCCGGCACACCGGGTTATAGTCCTGGTCGGGGCACCGATCCTGTCCCGGTTGCCCCTCTTCCAGGCCAGCTCTCTGCTGTGGCCAGGGAGTGCAGTGGAGGATGGCCCAAGTGTTTGGGCTCTGCACCCCATGGGAGACCAGGAGAAGCACCTGGCTCCTGCCATCGGATCAGCGCGGTGTGCCGGCCGCAGCGCGCCTACCGCGGCGGCCATTAGAGGGTGAACCAACGGCAAAGGAAGACCTTTCTCTCTGTCTCTCTCTCTCTCACTGTCCACTCTGCCTGTCAAAAATAAATAAATAAATAAATAAGAGTGTCAATTGTTAAATCAACAATAGGATTCATTGTGCACTTAATCCCCATGTAGCACCTCTGTCCTCAAAGAATTGTACTATGAGAATTAACTGTAAAACTTTTCTTCAAACAGAACCTTATACTTTGTGTATCAGTGTGGGTGCAAACTGTTGAAGTCTTTACTTAGTATAGAGTTGGTCTTCTGTATATAAAGATAATTAAAAATGAATTTTAGTGAAGCATGGGATGGTAGAAGGAGTAGGAGGTGGGATGGGAGTGGGGTAGGAGTGTGGGTATGTGGGGAAGAACTGCTATTTTCCTAAAGCTGTACCTATGAAATTTGTATTCATTAAATAAAACCTTCCGAAAAAGATATCATATTACAATATGAGAAACCTAGATTGATTTTACTGATATCACATTGTTCCATTTGCATATAATTTTATGAGAATATTTTCAAAGAAGACCATTGAAAGGCAAAATTTAATGAAATTTCTCAAAATATATAATCCAAAATATTATCTTATCAAAGCATAATGAAAATTTAGTTTCTACATAAATATATCTAAATACAAACAAGCATGTATGAAGTAGATAAGAAACCACTTGAAATGCCTGCAACTAATATCATAGTGCCTGAGTTTCAGTACTGGTTCAACTTCCAATTTCAACTTCCAGTTACTGTGCGTCCTTGGAGGAAGCAGATGGTGGCCCAAGCAATTGAATCTCTCCTCCTATAAGGTAGATTCAAGATCCTTGGCTCTTGCTGTTGTTTGGGAAGTAAACTAGTATATGGAACCTGACTTTCTCTCCCTCCCTCCCCCCCCCCTCTCTCATTCAGTCTCTCTGCCATTCAAATGAATTAAATTAATTAAAAGAAATATCTAACTAAAATGATTAGAACTATCACTTCTAACTATAGTAATTAATGGCCTAAATGTGACTGCATGTCTTCCTCTGATAAGTCCCAAATAAGACTATAAAACTAAAACAGTGTAATTTTCTCTTAAGATCGTCCTTAGAAGAATTGAAGTAGAAATTTAAAACTAAATGTTTTTCCACATATATTCCTTATGCTGCTTACCACCATAAATTCCTCTACAAATCCTTGATGTTTCATTTTCTCTTGAATTTAATTTGGAGTTGAAATCATTGCTAGGAGGCCCAAATTTAAAAGCCAGTAAATAACAGAAGACATTTTACTTACGTAATTATTTACCTATACTCCTCTTTCCTAGAATGATTTAAGATGGAACTGAAAATTTTGTGGGTACTTAAAGCAGAATCGAAATAATATTTTGATGATGTTACACAGAGGTCTTATACCATTATCTTGGAACCAGTTGCTTCAAATCCATATTTATGTTTTTCAAACCCTTTGTGTCCATGGAAGAAAACTAACAAATGGTATTTGCAACCTGGATTTTTAATTCACTGAAACATGAAAGAAAGATGATAAATAATCTCACAGAAAGTGCTTAGGTAAACTACTGTGAAATTGAACATTGCTGCTCAAAATATTTCCAAATCTTGAACCTATTTTAAAAGTGTATTAAAGTGGCATTAGATTAGTATTTTACATTTAAATAACATTCACCTTTCAATGTTATGACCTTTCAAACATTTCTTAATTCACAGAAATTTAATCTACAGCTGCAAAAAAAAATTTAACTGATGAAACACTGAATTACAGAGGGTATTTAGTTATAAAATATGATATACTCCACAGTTAATACATACACAGAGGTTTATAGTGTCAACCCATCAATTCAAACAATTATGGAGAACATATATTCAAAAAATTAAGCTCTATTATTAATAACATACGTTATTTTGTTAGGCCTACAACAGTTTCATCTGTATTGAGTAGGGACAGGGTTTTTATGGCTTGTCATTATGCCATAAATAATGCAGTTTGACAAGTATTTACAAAGAATTAGCATTGCATTCTATATCAGAAATTAAAATTCCTTTAAGTATGCAGGAGAATGTTCTTAGATTATAGGGCAATACTATGACATTTTTATTGGATACTTGGGGATACATGGAGTTTGGCATGAATACAAAATGAAAATTTGTTTAATAATTAGTATAACAGAAAACATTCTAACCAGAAGCTCAACTACTCAAAACAGAGGCCAGTGTGTACTGACAGCTTTGCTCTTAGATAGAATGTAGATGCCAACAAAAAGACTATATAAATGTACACATTGAATAACATTTAATATTAAGTATTTCAAGTTATGCATGAGACAATTTATTTTTTCTGGGTTTGGTTTCAGTAAGTCCCTTCTGTGGCTTAATGTACTCCTAAGTATTATGATGTTAGTATTTCACTATGCAGTAATTGCTTATTTACATAACTGTGTATCTTATTAGACTGAAGGATAAATAAATAAATAAATGTAGTTCAGAGAATTTCCTCATTTATCAATGAATCATATGTGATTCATAAAAAATATAATGCCAAGGAAGTGTGAAAAGTCATCTGACTTCAAGAAACACAGATGAATACTGAAACCACAACAAGTCAAATGTGTTTCACAAGTGAATTGTTAAGATTTTGAAGGTATTACTCTCCAGACGTTATTAAGTAAACCACAGTATGTTAGAAGATTATGAAAGATGAATCTACCAAACTTTCAGGCCTTGACAAACAGGAGCCCCAATGAAATCCTGGAGTTCTCTGGAATAAAATAAATAAGGAATTATAGAGTCCTTAGTAAGAATAGAAATTTCTTACTACACTTTTTTCTGTAAATTTTCAGGTACAATATTTTCCAGTAACATACTGAAGAAAAAGCTCTGTCAAAATATAGTTGTGTTATCAAAATCAGTAGAGATTGGCAGGCGCTGTGGCTCACTTGGTTAATCCTTTGCTTGCAGCACTGGCATCCCATATGGGTACTGGGCTCTAGTCCCAGTTGTTCCTCTTCCAGTCCAGCTCTCTATTGTGGCCTGGGAAGGCAGTGGAGGATGGCCTAAGTGCTTGGGCCCCTGCACCCGCATGGGAGACCAGGAGGAGGGACCTGGCTCCTGGCATCAGATCAGCATAGCTCCTGCCATGGAGACCATTTGGGGGATGAACCAACAGAAGGAAGAACTTTGTATCTGTTTCTCTCTCTCACTGTCTAACTCTATCTGTCAAATAAATACAAAACAAAAACAAAAACAAAACAAAACAAATAAATCAGTAGAGATGGAAATCAGAGGTGGAAACATGACTTAACCAAGACACAGATCAACACTAGTTATTAATTTGATGACATTTTCAAAAAAAAACTTAACTGATATCACTTTGCTATAATTAATTGCCAGGATAACAAGGAAATAAGCATAAATCAACTTGTTCAGTATTCACATCAATGAGGTCAAGGTATAAGAAAAAAATTCAGGAGAAGAATTTAAGGGAAATCATTCTATACATCCTTTGTTATGTGCTTCAGTTGTGGTAGAAGAGTAAATGCATTTTGTGCTGGATGAATTTCTAAATATTGACATCAGAAAAAAAAATATATATAGCATTTTTAAAAAGAAATGTCCAAACTATACAGGAGAGTATTGTAGATTTATGATTGTTTAAAATACTAAATTTTGAAATGAAATATCCACCAGAAGAAAAATCTCAAAATGTAAGAATGGCAGCCATTGGAGGGTGAACCAATGGCAAAAGGAAGACCTTTCTCTCTGTCTCTCTCTCTCTTACTGTCCACTCTGCCTGTCAAAAATATAAATAAATAAAAATACATAAAAAAAGAAATTGATAAAAAAATGGCTTGATTTTCTACCCAAGATTCACCTAATTCTATACAGCTTCCTCCTAACCACAATAAAGAAAACACAATATAAATACAACAGACATCATTTTATTGAATAATTCTTTTGAAATGATGCTTGAAGCATTCTCTTTTTTTATTTTTTAACTTTTATTTAATGAATATAAATTTCCAATGTACAGCTTATGGATTACAATGGCTTCCCCTTCCCATAACTTCCCTCCCACCCGCAACCCTCCCCTCTCCTGCTCCCTCTCCCCTTCCATTCACATCAAGATTCATTTTCAATTCTCTTTATATACAGAAGATCAATTTATTATAAAGATTTCAACAGTTTGCACCCACATTAAACACAAAGTAAAACATACTGTTTGAGTACTAGTTATAGCATTAAATCACAATGTACAGCACATTAAGGACAGAGATCCCACATGAGGAGCAAGTGCACAGTGGCTCCTGTTGTTGACCCAACAAATTGACACTCTAGTTTAAGGTGCCAGTAATGACCCTAGGCTCTCGTCATGAGTTGCCAAAGCTATGGAAGACTTTTGAGTTCACCGACTCTGATCATATTTAGACAAGGTCATAAAAGACAGGGTGAGGATAGTAACCAATGATCCTAAGAGTGGCATTCACCAGGTCTGAAAAATTATACAGCTTAAGTGGGGAAGAGGATCATCAGTACACACAGATTGGGAGTAGAGCCATTGGAGGTAGAGTAGAGGTTATAATTAAGAAGGAATGAGGCCCATGTGCACTAGACAGGGTCTAGAACAAAGGACAGAGTCATTATGAGAGGAGCTAAGAAAGGTGCTAAGCTACAATTAAGTTTTCTGATTGAGAGGCAAATAGAACCTGACAGAAGGGGTTTGATAATAATCTGGTGGGCTTTAGGCCTTGTAAGTTAAGAGGCCCAGACCTATCTATCTCTTCACATGGGATACATACTAAGGGAGGTGTGAACCTCTTAGGGGAAGGCATTCTGTTGACTTTCATTACTTAGCTGGCCTGGGAGGAGAGCTGGTCAGGTAAAGGCAGGTGGCATCTCTAACAAGAAATTTACAGTTCTGCCTGCAATGTTGCTGACCCTACTTGGCCATACCCTCAGCTGCAGTGGTCACTTTGGAAGTTGGGCTGAGTGAAGGGCTTTTCAGCTTAGAGCCAATAAGATCTGTGGCTCTGACCTGGGCATCCTTTGACTCCAGGACAGGTCCATTTCCAGTGATCCAACTCTTGGCAGAGCTGCCAGGGCTCTTCACAAGCTGACTTCTGCTGAAGCCCAGGCTTACCACGTTGAAAGCCACTGCAGTGGACTGGCCTGTTGGGTCTCCTTGAGGGCAGATCACTGTACAGATCAGCCATTAATAGGCCTGCCACCCATTGCTTCTGATGCCTAGCTTTCTTTGCCTCCTGGTTTGTGTTAAAGCAGACCAGAGGATGCAAGTCAAGGGAGTGACCGTGTCCCATCTCTAATCTTCGGTGGCCTGAACACAAGTCTATAGTCACAGGCATGTTCTGTAGTAGTTTTTGTAAGGTAGACAATGCCCATGAGGAAAATTATATTCTCACTTTAAAACTTTCTTTCCCTTTGGTCTGAAAGGGAGGTTTTTTCTACTTACTGTTTACTTCGCTGATGGCAAAGTAAATCTAGCTATGAAATTATTATTTAAGCTCTTATTTTGGCTATGCTATTACAGAAAAATGTTAGCCATCTCTTTTATAAGGTCTAAAGATTAAATTGTGCATCCTACAGATTCCTTTATAATAGAGTTAGTTTCCTACCTTGAGGGGAATAGAGAAATGAAAGAACAAGTTGGGCTTAGAATAGAGAAATGAGGGAGCAAGTCTTAGATCGCTTGCTGACAATAATATCACATGAATACTTAGCAAACCATTTCAACCATTAGATAACAACTTAAGAAAACATTTACCAGAAGGTCCAATGCCTTCTATATATTTTAAGAATCATGTATTTGATAACACCTCTTAAATATCTAACATGGTGTAGTTTGTTTAACCAGTAAACTTAAGCACAACCATCTAAAATGTTTTTAGTTTCTTTCTACTAACAAGTATAAAACATATGATACAGAGATTCAGGTCACACGAATTAAAATGTATCTTTGATTAATTTTAGCAGCTTAAATATATGGACAATCTTATCTATAAGCCAATTAAAATAAAACTCTTAATAAAATTTTTCCATGTGTAAATACAATATGTACACACATATAACATAGCATAATAGACCAATATAGCAATTTTAATAATAGCTTTTAAAGTCTTTAACTCTTTTTGTAGATTGCCAATTGATTTATATTGCTTTTTGTTTTTAGTAACCTCAGTTAACCATACTTTCTCTCAGTTGGTACTGTTAATACATTATTGGCTTCATCTGTTTACAGAGCCATCCCATAGTAAAGAATACAATAGAAGTGGCTGGAAAAAGTCCATAGGAATCTATAGGAGGACAGCTAAACACAGAACCAACAATACTTAAGTTTTATGAGCAGCAAATCATATATAACAAAAGACTTTGTCATGTTTAAAATTATAAACTCATCAGCCAACAAGATCACTTGCTTACTTCACAGTATTTTTGAAAGTACCTGTAGGATTTTACAAGTATTTAACCCTTTAGCCCTCCGGGGCTTTCTCATTAAGATAACTATCATGTCTAGTAACACAAGATCATTAGACTTTTTAATTCTCAAACATTTGTATTAATAGCTTTTTCCATTACAGAAGCTTAAAATTTAGTACCACCTCACATCTTACAGTACTTCTAGTATAATCCAAATAGCCTGCTTAGTTGGTGTCTCTATAAGATGAGAGACATAGGTCCTTCGATTTGCACCCAACTGGAAAAACCAAAGTCCAAGATTTACTGGAAATTTTAGAGTTCAAATTGTTTGAAACTTTGATTTTTTGAATGCCTGTCAAGAATGCCAAGAAGGCTCAAAATCCAAAATATCTTGTTGAAATAAGATTCCTTAAAATCATGACATAACATAGACCAAATTTAATCATTGTTACAAGGTGATTATTCAAATCTTTGAAAATAAGCACATATTTAAATAACCCATAGCTCTTAATAAAAATTCAGCTGTTTTTGAACAATTAGAATTTAATAGACATCAAGAGAACATAATAGATTACTTTAACACATTGATTTAACAGAGCATCAGAGTTTCATTCTATGTCAAAGAGAAATTGAGCTTCCTGTGATCTTTTGCTGTGAGGTTTCCTTCCTTTACCTTCTTTCATATTGGTGACCATGTTTCTGTGTTTCTGTGTGTAACACATCTTTAAGCATCTTTTGCAGGGCTGCATAAGTGGCAACAAATTCTTTGAATTTCTGTTTGCTGTGAAAAGTCCTTATTTCACCTTCATTCACAAATGAGAGCTTTGCAGGATATAATATTCTGGGCTGGCAGTTTTTCTCTCTTAGTACCTGAGCTATGTCTCGCCATTCCCTTCTAGCTTGTAGGGTTTCTGAAGAGAAGTCTGCTGTGAGTCTAATGGGAGATCTTCTAAGAGTAATCTGACGTTCCGTCTTGCACATTTTAGAATCTTTTCTTTATGTTTCACTGTGGTGAGTTTGATTACAACATGTCATGGAGAGGATAACTTTTGGTCATGTTTACTAGGGGTTCTATGAGCTTCAAGTACTAGGATGTCTCTGTGCTTCTCCAAACCCAAGAAGGGAAGTTCTCTGCTAGTATCTCAAAAAAAAGGCCTTCTAATCCTTTCTCCCTCTCCATGCCTTCAGGAACTCCTAGAACCCGAATGTTGGGTTTTTCAATACTATCCTGTAGATTCCCAACAATATTTTTTAGATTTCTAATTTCCTCTTCTTTTCTTAGGTTTGCCTGTTTCCTCTACTGTTTTCTGTCTTCTAAGTCCGATATTCTCTCTTCTGCTTCACCCATTCTGTTTTTAAGGCTCTCTAATGTGTTTGTCATTTGATCTATTGAATTCTTCATTTTTATGATTTCTCGTCACTATCACAGTTTCTTGTTCTACTAGTTGTTTCATTTCATTTTGATTCCTCCTTAATATTCATTTTCACAAGAGAGATTTTCTATCTTGTCCATTAAGGATTTCTGTAGTTCAAGAATTTGTTTTTTTTAGAACTTCTTAATGTTCTTATCAATTTTTTGAGATCTGCTTCTTGCATTTCTTCGATCTCATCATCTTCATAATCTTGCATTGGGGTGTCTTTTTCATTTGGGGTGTCATAGTGTCTTCCTTGTTCTTGTTACCTCGGTTTTTGCGTTTGTTGTTTGGCATGTTGGAGATATTTGGTTTATTCACTGTGGTGTTTTTTCTTGTTATACTATGGTTCTAGATTATGTGGACTGTCTGCTTTCGATGGAGCCTTAGAGGCTTGAGATGAGTGTGGCCTGAGAGCTCTGTTTGGTTCCTCAGGGTTGAGGTGTGCCAAAGGTGACACTCCCAGGTTAGGTGTGGTAAATCTCTCTTTCTTTCTTTTCTTTTTTCTTTTTTTGATTCAAAAGGGAAGCAATTCCACACAGCTGAATGTAATTGGAGGTAGTTAGCAGGCAAATGATATACCCACAGGAGCCAGAGATCGGAAGCTCTTTCCCAAGGACCACACAGGCAATCTGTGCTGCCCACGGTGTGGTCTCTAATTCTCCTGCAGTCTCCCACTGGGTTGCCAAATTAGATCCTAATCTCCTGTTATTTCACTCCCCCCCCCCAGAATCAGGTTTTTCTGCTAGGCTCAGTGCCGGTGCAGACCTGAGGTCGCCCTGCTTATGACGTATGTCCAAAATGGCGCCTGCTCTTTGTCTTGCTCTTCTTTCATAGGTGAGCAGAGAGAGAGAAACTTGTGTCCTTATCGGTCACTTTTTTTTCCTCTCTCTCTTCTAGTTAGCCTGGTGAACTTTTCCCCACAGGGTTTCAAGCCTCGTTCCCTCTAGTCTCCTCTTTCTGCTTTCCCACTGTTGTCTCGGGCTATTGAGGTTCGACTCACCTCATGTTCCAGCGCTGGTGTGTTGAGTCTGCTGCTGGTTTCCCGAACTTGGGCTCCCATGCTCTCCATGCAGTTCCACTGTGAATCACTAGTTCCGGAAGAGTTTCCTCTGCTGTTTCTTCCCCTACTCTTCCTTGAACCTGCAGTATCTCCACTGTTATTAAACTGTTTCTTCCCGTACTATCAGTGTGCTCCCTTTCTATTCTGCCATCTTGCCCTTGTCGAGAAATTATTCATAATACAAGCTATTGTCTTGAAAAATGTGGTTTTTGAATGAAGAATTTTTAATTTTTTCCATTTATATTCTGATAAAATACATGTAACATAAAAGTTACTCTACTACCCAGTTTTAAGTGTGCATTTCAGAAGTTAAATATATAGCAATAAGAGCTATCAATATGACATTGGATGTTAAGCTGTTCTTTGTAATGCCGGTATCCCATGGGAGTGCCAAGCTGTTCTGTCTGATTCAGATCCCTGCTAATGCACCTGAAAAACTAGTAGAAGATGGCCCAAGTAGTTGTGCCACTGCCTCCCATATGGGAAATGCAAATTAATTTCTTGGTTCCTGGCTTTTATGTGGCCCATCCTTGGACATTATGTCCATTTGAGGAATAAATCGGTGAATAAAAGATCTCTTTCCTTGACTCTCCCTTTCTGTCATTCTGCCTTTGAAATAAACTTTATTTTTTTAAAAAAACTCTTTAATAAATATAGTCATAAAGTCCAACTATAACAACTTTTACATTGTAAAAATGGATATTTAAAAGAATTATGTGGGGCTGGAATTATGATATAACAGGCTAGCCTACATAGACAAAGCTGCCTTTTCTCACTGTCTCACTTTGATATTATCTTGGGGCTGTAGTCAAGAAATAAAATAATAAAAAATATAGGGTATAAAATCAGCTTTATAGTAATACATCTGTAAATATATATGGATGGCATTATAATATACAGATAGAATCCAACCTAATTCACAGTGGTAACTGATATGCAAATGTAGCAAGACTGCTGGGTAGAAGGACAATATTTAATACCAGCAAGAAACAAAGAAAAAATATTAAATACCAAAGGAAGAATAGGAAACATATCTGTGAGAGAAATGAATGAAAAGACTAACATATAATATCTTGTTTATTTTTTTTATTTTTTTATTTATTTTTTATTGACAGGCAGAGTGGACAGTGAGAGAGACAGAGAGAAAGGTCTTCCTTTTGCCGTTGGTTCACCCTCCAATGGCCGCTGCAGCTGGCGCGCTGTGGCTGGCACACCGCGCTGATCTGATGGCAGGAGCCAGGTGCTTCTCCTGGTCTCCCATGGGGTGCAGGGCCCAACACTTGGGCCATCCAACACTGCACTCCCTGGCCACAGCAGAGAGCTGGCCTGGAAGAGGGGCAACCGGGACAGAATCCGGCGCCCTGACCAGGACTAGAACCCGGTGTGCCGGCGCAGCAAGGTGGAGGATTAGCCTAGTGAGCCCCGGCGCTGGCCCCATATGTAATATCTTTAAGCACTCATAAACATCCATATATAGAAAATAATTGACCAAACAGGAAACTGGTCAGAGAATATGAAGAAAAATGAAGGACAAGGAGTCAACATAAAACCAGTAAATGCTAACTAGCTTGAAGCAGGTTATTGCAAGCTCCAGTTCACTGGTGGATCTCTGTAAAAACATAGAGTTGAAGTGCTTACAGCTTCTGGGAAATTCGTGGAGCTGGAAGAGTCTGCTTAGGCTCTGAGCCCAAGCTTCTCCCTTCATAATCTCCAGTGCAAAATCCCAAGTCACAAACCATCCTACACTCCCTGACCTCATGCTATGGAAGATACTGATTGGCTACAGCATTGTGACATCGTGCATGCAAACTATGCAATCATGTGCTCTGGTGACAAAATGTCACAATTGTATACAGGCGCCACTGCTGAGCGTACTGGCTTGGGTCAGCCTGTGAAGAGGAAGCCAGACACCTCCAAACCTGAGAAATAGTATGTGAAGCTGAGTGTCCTGAAAAATAGAAGTGGAACTGCTGGGTGTGGTAGAACTAGCTGTACGGAGACCCAGTTGTACTAGTGGTTATCTCTAGAATCCGTGGACCTACATCCAACACTGGAATGGATCTTCCCTGTGTCCCATGAGCCCTGTTGGGTGAGAGATGGGCTGGCTGGTGGAACTCCAGGCAATCTGTACTGACTGTGCACACAGAGACTTCACCTTAGCCCTGAAGCTCCTGGCAGCTCTGTGACCACTATCCCGATAGTAAATATTGGATGGAAACAAGAGTGAACCTCATTGCCCAGTTTTTTATTTTAAGAGATGCAATTTCATCTGTTAAACACTCATGCCACTAAGTATGATGTTGGCTGCAGGATAATCATGTGTGATCTGCATCATATTTTGTCAGTTCACTTCCATCCCAAGTTTTTCTGAATGTTAGATTTTATCAATGTGTTTCTAGATTTTTCTAGATATGAGTCTTCTGCTTTTAGTGTATTTTTAGAGATTTAATATTAATTTAATGTAAACTGCTTCCCAACAAATTAAATTACAGTGTTTATTGTTTGTAGGGGCAGCTGCAGATGATAGCCAATTGAAGCTGGTCAGATATAATTGTTAAATGGTGGAGACCCTGGAATATATTAATCATGTGCAAGCTGTTACCATTCTAAAACACCAGAGTAGGGCTGTGACTGTGCTCTAATAAGCTTGAAATATTAATCACAAGATAGACAGTGTTTAGAATACACATTGGTGGTAATATTTTAATGGATATTAAGTCTAAGGTAGAGCCTCTCTCTTTCTCAATGAATGTACCTTCTAAAGGTGTTGGTTGATAGTTGTCTATGGCCCACTGCTTTGTTTCTTTTTTATTATTATTTCACAGATAGTGTTAGGCAGTGAGAGAGAGAGAGAGAGACAGAGAGAAAGGTCCTCCTTCCATTGGTTCACACCCCAAATGGCTGCTATGGCTGGAGCTATGCCGATCCAAAGCCAGGAGCCAGGTGCTTCCCCCTGGTCTCCCATATGGGTGCAGAGGCCCAAGCACATGGGCCATCCTCCACTGCCCTCCCGGGCCACAGCAGAGAGCTGGACTGGAAGAGGAGCAACCGGGACTAGAACCCAGCACCCATATGGGATGTCAGCACTGCAGGCAGAGGATTAACCAAATGAGCCAGGGCACCAGCTCTCCACTGTGTTTCTATTTGTTGCCTCTATCTCCTCACATTACTGGTGTTTAAACCACTGCTAATCTTTTGGGGGATTCTAGGCAGGTGCTGTTCCCACTCAACTTCAACTAACTTGTAAAATTCCATGGTGGCGTGATCATATCCACATCCCTATGATTCATTGTATATATGAAACACATGAACTTCGTTCACCTTTTAAAATTAAAATTAAAAAAGAGAATAATTGGATTTTGAATAGCATCAAAAATAAAGTATTTAGTAAAAAACTTAACCAAAGGAAAAAAAATATCTCAACACTGAAAATTATAAAGGATTAGTGAAAGGAATTAATGATCATGTAAATAAATGGAAATATATACTGTTTTCATGAATTTTAAAATATATATGTGACAAATCAATATGACCCTAAGTGATCTATAGATTCAACTGATTCTTTATATACACTCCAATAGTTAATTTTGGGAGAAAATAATGTAAAATAGAATATACAGAAAATTTGCATGGCACAACAAAGATCCAAATATCCACAATGTTATTAAAAATAAGATCATAATTGGAGTTCACACATTCCCTTAATTCAAAAGCAAAAGTAATAAAAATTGTGTTATGTGCATTAAAACAGATACATTGGGAAGCTCAAGCTCCTGGTTCCTGGCTTCAGCCTAGCCCAGCCCCAGCCATTGAGGCCATTAGGAGAGTGAACCAGTGTGTGCAATCTCTCTGTCTCTGTCTCTGTCTCTCTCTGTCTCTCTCTCTCTCTCACTTTCTCCCTCCCTCTATCCCTCCTTCAATTCTCCCTCCCTCCCAATGTGTGTGTGTGCATGTCTACCTCTCTCTGTAAAACTGAATTTTAAATAAAGTTTGAAAAGCCTTTAAAATGCTATTTTATATTTTGAAGAACAAATCAAAGTGCTTTATTTGGAAAAAAATTATGTAAGTAAAACATATCCTGAAGCATTCACTGAAAATTCAAGTAAAATTCGCTATGTTGCAGAATATAAAATAAAGACACAAGTGTCCATTATATTTCTGTATAGTAGCAGTGAACATTCTGAAAATATAATTAACATTGACATTCAAGGTAGCACCAAACTGAAAATACCACTAAGATATTTAAGAAATAAAAATCTGGGATTTTGTATTGGAAAAATTTTAAAAAAAAACATGAAAAAATGCGATTTTAAAAATTAAGCATTCATTTCCATAAGACAATTAATATTGCAAAAAATATATGATTAGTATTACTCATCAGAGAAATGCAAACAAATCCTGGACAAGATATCACTTAATATTCAGTAAAGTGATTCTTACTCAGCCACAGATAAATGCTGACACGGATAAATGAAGAACATGGAACCCGCATACATTTCCAGTAAAATATTGCAACCACTATGAAAAAGAATCTGCAGTTTCTCAGCATGTTCATCACGGGACTATTTATTACCTCAGCCATCTCTTTCCCAGGTATGCTAAAAGATACAAAATCCACATGCACACATATGCTCACTGCAGCCATATTTATGAAAGCGAAATGTGAAAGCAATTTAAATATTCATGTGTAAAAATGGTAGTGTATAGTATATCTTTTATAATGGTACACTATTTGGCAATCAAAATTAATTAAAAGTTGAGAGACTACAAATAAAAACTAAATAAAAAGAGAAGAAATCAGAAGCAAAACCCCACAAACTGTAACACTGTATGATTCCAATGATTGAATATGTCCAGAAAAGGCCAATCTCTGGATACTGAGTTTAGATTAATGTCTGGGGCCAATGGTGAATGAGGCTTTACTGTAAGTAATATGAAGGTTTTATGGGTTGATGAAAATGTGTTAATATTAGACTCTGGTCATGATTATGTAACATTCAAAACAGAACAAAGCACAGAACTTTCACTTAAAACAAGGTTCAGCTCAGACTGGGCAAACAGACTACTGAGTTTGCACTTCATAGAAAAAACTGAATACCAACAAATATGAGAGGGTTTCACATATTTTGTGGATATGAAATTAAAATACATCCATTTGGATTAGAAAATGTTCAAACCGTAAATACGAGGAGCCTTACAATAAATGGACAATGTTTAGTATGAAGAATATGCATGTTTCACAAATTTTTGCACCAAAATTAATCTACCATTTAATTCCCTATTTTTTGTTTAATATTGTCCTAATTCAAATTAATACCATATGCATTTAAAGAACTACTTCATGGCCAGTGCCACAGCTCAATAGGCTAATTCTCCACCTGCGGCACTAGCACACCAGGTTCTAGTCCCGGTCGGGGTGCCAGATTCTGTCCCAGTTGCCCCACTTCCAGGCCAGCTCTAGGCTGTGGCCCGGGAGTGCAGTGGAGGATGGCCCAAGTGCTTGGGCCCTGCACCCGCATGGGAGACCAGGAGAAGCACCTGGCTCCTGGCTTCAGATCAGCATGATGCGCCGGCCGCAGCGGCCATTGGAGGGTGAACCAACGGCAAAGGAAGACCTTTCTCTCCGTCTCTCTCTCTCTCTCACTGTCCACTCTGCCTGTCAAAAAAAAAAAAGAACTACTTCATGTTGATTATGTGAAACCATTTGAAATATGTATAAATTACAAATTTGAGCTAAAGTACTGCCTCCTAATTCCTCCACTTTTCCTGAAAACATACAAATTCTGTTATTTTCAGATTATGTTTGTCTTAATAAAGTATTACCAAAGATTATAATAGTAGCTGTGATACTAATTTAAGTATTTTCACATCCTTTAACGTTATATACCCAATAAAATATTGTTATTAGTTTATATTTTATTTACAATAATAATGCATATCTACAGGTTACATTTTGAATTTTAATCTGGAGTGGCTCCAAGATGGCGGAATAGGGATGGAGCACACTGATAGTCCAGGAAAAGATAGTTTAATAAAAGTGGAGATCCTGTAGTTTCAGGGAAGAGTTAGGGGAAAAACTGCAGAGGAAACTCTTCCAGAACTAGTGGGACACAGTGGACCTATGAGCAGGGCACGGGTGCCCACATATTGGGACCCTAGCCGCCAACTCTACGCACCAGCGCTGGAAAGGGAGGTGAGGCAAAACCTCAGTATCTCAAGACATTGGCAGGGAAACACCAGGAAGAGCCTAGAGGGAACAAGGCTTGAAGCCCTGTGGGGTAAATTTCACCAGGCTAACAAGAGGAGAGAGGAAAAAAAATAATAAAATAAAAGGGACCAGTACGGACATGATTTTCTCTCTCTACTCACCTTACAAAGGTGATCAAGACAAAGAGCAGGTGCCATTTTGGACATACGTAAAAGCTGTGCCACATCTGGGCTGTGCCCACACTCAGCCAAGCAGAAAAACTTGCTCTTGTGGGGAGAAACAATAGCAGGTTATTATAGGGAATGTGTGGAGCTAATGAAGTGAGATGAAGAAAAAAAAAACTGAGAATGTAGGAGAGAACTCACAGAGTGCTTAAGACGCTATAAACTCGGAAACCTTGGCAACTAAGTGGGAGATTACAGGGGAATTTGAGCTTACACTGAGGACTGCACAGATTCTTGGTGTGGTCCTTGGGACAGAGCAGATAAATATTATATTCACAGGGG